>NC_045448.1:50953850-50984741 GCF_002776525.5 Piliocolobus tephrosceles | reverse complement strand
TCAAAAAAAAAAAAAAAAAAAAAAAAAAAAAAAAAAAAATCATCAATGTAGAGAAAAAAACCCCAATGCCTACCCTTCTATCCCACCCCTCCTGCACACACCCCCAACACACATAGGCTTTAAACTTTGAATTCATAAAAGTTTATTTTTAAATTAGAGATTTGAGATAAATATTTTCTGCTGTAGCAGAAAATTACTTGGCTTAGCCAAGTTTCTTTGAAGAGAGAAGCATGCTGTTTGTTCCTTAGTTTGTCTTATAATTATTTTCTTTTGTAAGAGGGAGAAGGAAAGTTATACATTCTGTTTGGAAAATGCAGAAGGTATTTTGCAATAAATATTAATATTGCTTTTAGCATTCATAAATTATTTAAATAATTGGTTTGTTTAATTGTACATTTGTCACCTATCTGCCGTAATACACTGTAAGCTCCACGAGGGTCTGTTTGTTCACCATTATATTCCTAGCCCCTGAGCAAGTGTCTGCCCATAGTAGGAGCTTTATGAAGACTGTATTTGAAATATTTAAGTAGTGATTTTCCTATAGATGGTGCCATAGAGATTCAGATGCATAGATTCAGAAAGCAGGGTTTCAGCTGTTGGGAAATAGGTTCTAGGTATTTTCAGTCAACTAAAATAAGAAAAGTTAAAGTAATAAAAATATTCTTAAATCTTTAGGCTCAAAATTTTATTTGGGATACAGAAAATTGCAGTAGAAGCAAAAGTGGATAGAGTGCATACTGTTATACACATAGATTGTGAATTCTGGATGATTCATATGTGAATTATGCATATGCACTTGAAAGTTCCAGACTCACATTTTCTACAACCCAGAATGAATTGAAATTACCTTTTACTACACTAATTGTCATGTATCCTAAAGGCATGCAAGTAATTATGAAATTAGCCTAACCCAAACAGAATTAGAAAGCCAATTTTAAACCAGGACAATGCCAAACATGTGTTTTTGCATTTTCTCTAATTTTTTTCTGTTTATTTAAACAGATAACTTATACTTCAGTCTACAATTTAAAGGTTCCATAGGGTCAGGTTGGAATAGGCAGTTTCTTACCAGAGATCATGGACAGGAGGCCAATAATCTGAAAACAGCAGAGGGAGCAGAGCTGAAGTTCAAACAAAAGCCAATGTCTAAGAAGCACAAAGGAGAATTCGAAGGTTAATTTCCCGAAAGAACTAAGAATCCTCTCAAAACCCATGAATCCAGAAGACAGAGATGTGAAAACAAGCAGCAAAGTTGGAAGGAAACAGGTGATTTTCTAGAGAAAATAATTTCTTTGGAGGCAGAAAAAAAAATATAGTATGTGGATGGTGTTTCAGTGAGCAAAAGGACATGATGAATGGTTTAAGTCAAAGAGCACAATAGCCCTAGGAAACACTGTGAAGCAGATGAGGATGTCTTGGATATGTTTTCCTCTCTGACCTCTATCACTTGTATCTTGTTTTATTATTACTGGGCATCATTTCTCAAATAGTGCTCCATGGATCCTAATGATTTATCAGAATCGTCTGTGTGTTTGTTAAAAAATTAGGCTTTCTGGATGTCATGCCAGGTCAAATAAATGAAAATCACTGGGGGTAGAGTCTAAGAATCAATTATTTTTACAATATCTCTAGAGAAGTTTTATTCTCTCTCAAGTTGGGAAGTCCTGGATCTACAACTTCAATGCTAGTGTCATCTTATTCCTTATAAGCCACCATTATGTTGGACCTTACTCTCTGATACAGAAATTTCCCTGACCAAAATTTTCATGTTTCAGAACCCAGAGGTTCAGGATTTACTAACTGATTCCCTAAACAAGGGGTTTCCCAATAATTTGGCTTCCCGGACCACACTGGAGGAGGAATCACCTTGGGCCACACAGAGAATATACCAACGACAACAACAACAACAAATTGCAAAAACAAAAACAACCACCACCACAACAACAACAAAAAACAACTCATAGTGTTTTAAGAAAGTTTACAAATTTGTGTTGGGCTGCATTCAAAGCTGTCCTGGGCCTCATGCAGCCTGCAGGTTGCTGGTTGGACAAGCTTACCGTAAACCCTTCTAATATATTAATTAGAGAAGAAATAGGCTTATTTTGTAGGAATTGTTTTTGGACAATACCATCATTCTCTTGATATGTTAACCATTCATACTTGGCTAGAATTTGAAGAGAGGAAAGTGGAGCATTGGGTACCTAATGAGAGTATGTGTTGAGGAAGATGTCCATTTCTGTATGTTTCAAAACATACCATGTAGGTGGCCACTAACTGCCTGTGCAAAGATCTAGCCCTGAATATAGCAGGGCAGGTGTGGTGTTCAAAATACTGAAGGCAAAATAGAATCTGCAGCTTTTCCTTGCAGATGATATACTTTTCTACATTATGCAAGCTGTCGTAAGGACATTTTGTTTAGTTTATAGCATTTCAGTGCCTGTTGGGAGGAATTGAAATAGACTTTGTACATGTACCCTCAGACTCTTGAAAAATATATGCTATGTACATTGTAATATCAATACTGTCACAGAATCTGTAGGGAGTGAAAGCCTTAAGGAATAATACAAATAACAATTAGGAGGAATTGCAGTGATGGACAGACCAAACAATTCCCTTCCCAGCCTCTGCAAGTCTAAGAAGCTTTCAGGAAGCACTTCATGAATATAACAACAGGTCTGCCTGGGGAGAGACGGCTACCACAGCGTTTGCATGTCAAGCATTTCAGTTTCTAATTAATATAAAAATATCCAGGATAGTCTTCAGATGGTGCCTCAGAAGTAGTAATCTTTTTGGGGGGTTTCTAAATGACATGAAAAAGTAAAATTATTTTAGAAGGAAGGGGAAACCCTTGCTGTATAGAATCTCATCATTTTATGAAGGCATACCGATGCTGTCACTCATGTTACTGTACCATAGAATTTTCCTAATGTAGCAACTAGGAGACCAAACCAGCCTCTGGGGCTATGTGTCTAAACAGCTGTTGGGTAATTCTTGAGGACGCTTTAGGCACAAGCAAGGAAAAGTGGATGCCATTAATAAGCTCTAGTTGAGCAGTGTGGCAGAGGAAATCATTATTTATGTTTGCTAAATGTAATAAAACTGGTTTCTGAAAAAGTAAAGATAAATGCATGCACCTAATTTGTTTTTAGACTTGAGCAGTTCATGTTAAATTGAGGCTCAGATGAGGAAGCAATCTCCGCAAAAAACGCACATCTGAAAGTAGGACCACAGACATGTCTCGTGAGTTCTTCTATGAACCTTTTCCTGAACCTCTTCTTCCATGATGGGCTAGAACTTTGTCTTTGGAATCAAAGAGACCAGAGATTCTTTCAATCTTGAATTGTTACCTAAAACTCTCTTTCTCTGTAAAACTGAGTTGTCTAAAACTCAAGTGTGTGTGAGTGTCTAAAACTCAGTTTCTTTCTCTGTAAAATGTGAATAGCAAAAGTACATACCAGTATATATATGGGCAAGAAGGAGCACTAACCACTTGATACTTAAGGTGAGATCTTAATCATGAACCTAATATGAAAATGAAAGATATGTCCTTTCCCTTACGATTTCATACTACACAAAGAACTTACAATGATATTTTAAGATGTATATGCAGACGTGCATCTACACATACAATAAGATTGTGAATTTTCTAAGGTCAGAAACTTTGTTTTCTTTATCTCCATATATCCAACTCTGAGATCAGTGCTTAGCACATATTTGAAACACCATATATATTTGTTCGATATACTGATGAATGGACTACCTGAGGTTCTAGGAGGTAGTGCTCCAGTATCTTGGAGGACCCAAAATTCAAGTCAGAGGCAGCCAGCCAGAAATATGGCACTGACCTGCTTCCTGGAGAGTCCAAGCGCCAGCCATTCACATTGCTGTAAACCAGCAGTCGGTCTTGCTACCAGTGTCAAGCCTCTCACCTGTTCTAACTGAAAGCTACACATTACCCTTGCACAAGGTCTCTTCTCACTAGATGAGTTTTGATGTTTCAAAGTGGGAGAACGTCATCATTCTAAAAAACAAAACAGGTTAATGGTACTAGGTCATGACTTAATTGTGGCACTGACTTGCAAATATTTATTTTTGCAAGTAATTTTATCTCAGTCAGTCTATATTCATATACAGTGTGGAGATAGAGGAAGAGTAGTTAATGTTCATTCTAGTTACAATACTTTTGGGTGAAGGCAGGCAACACAGGGTGTTGTTAAGAGCCTAGATTTACAGACAGACAGACTTCAAGACATTTATCCTAACCTTGCAATTTATTAGTGCTGTTATCTTACATGAAAACCTTAACTTCTCAATGCATTTATTTCCTGATCTGTGAAATGGGGATGTTGAAAGTTACCACAAAGAATGTTTATGATAATTAAATGAGGTGATGTAACATTCCTTAACATTATGTCTGGCACACTAAGAGCCTCTCCTGACCTTCCAACTCCTCAGTGTGTAAAGTGCAGTGGATAGGAAGCATTTGATGTATTTGTTTAGTGTCCCCTGAACACCAAGCACTGTTCTAGATGTTGGGATAAATCAATGAATAAAATAGAAAAAGTCCAGTCCTCTTGGAACAATTTTAATGATAAATCTGTTTTTTAATATAAAGTAGAACTATACTTCCAAGATCCCATTGTGTCTTCAAAACCTCCAATCATATTAAAATAGAAACTTAATTTAGAATGAATTCAAAAAAAATCAAGTATAAATGATAGTTATAATTTATTGTGAAATGGTAATCAAGGCATTAACTTTCAGAAAGGGAAATCCTGTTGAAAATTTTTAAAAGTTGTGGATTCGGGGAAAAAAGGGAAAAAGGAAGCTAAAATTCATACTAATTAAAGAATGAACAACTAAGTTTTGCAGAAAAATATAAATGAATCTTCAACTCACAATATACAGAAATATATTCCAAATAAGTGTGGCATTTATAAAAGTATCTTTGTTTTTTTTAAATTTAAAGAAATTTATAATATTTTTAAAATATAAAATTCTCAATAATTTATGTCAACAATTTATTTTTAAGTAGGATTCTTTCCATTTATCAAGATTTCCCCTAGATAGTATACCAATGTGATGAATACTCCCCAAAAAAGTGATATTGAAACTTCTTAGATCAAAAATACCTCATTATTTTATCAAACAAAAATATCCTGTATTATCCTGTACCCAAATAAAATGGATCAAATAATAGGCCTATCAAATGAGCATGTTTTCTGGGCAGGAGAAACCATACATATTAAACATAATGACGTTCTTTGTAATGGGTAAATGCTGTAATAAATGTCCAGCAAAATGAGAACTAGTTTACTGCATAAAAATATGCACTGGCCAAAGAACAGTTGCTTATATATTTATACTGGGATGGAACCTTGAGGCAATGTGTCATTGATGCATTCAGCATCCTCCCTACTTGATGGAACAGTAGTCATACCTCATGCTATCTAATGTGTGTGGCATGCCATTGGGGAGCAAAGTGGAGGACTGAAAAAGGGCCAGAGGGCAGAAGTTGGGTGGTGAAGAAAGGCAAGAAGAGCTTCCTGCCATCACCCTCTCTCATGATTTCCCTGAAGCTATCTTTTTGTGTCCATGGCTAATTTCTCAAATACCTATGCCTACCCACAGTGTAAAAGGCAATATTTGTAGTGCTATACTGTGATGTGTGCTGGAGAGTATAGAGATTGTAGAGCCAGCTGTTGGGAAGCTTATACTACTCTAAAAAGGGGGAAGAAAGTTCTTCAAACTTGGGCTGTGTATGGATCTGGAGAGATAACAGGAAGCACCTTTACTAGTGTAGCCAAAAGGAACTGATGGTAATTTTGGACCTGGAATCTGGCAAAATTGCATTGGGACCTGAAGATGACAGGAGGAGGCAGCAGGAACATCTCAAAAGCAGGAAATGAAGATTAGTAGAAGGAAGTGATGAGGCTGTAAAGACAAAAGGGAAAGGAATGTGAAGGAACGACCGAAGAGTCTGTTTTTGAATTATGGAAGCAGAAAAATTACCAGGAAGTGGAAGTGGAGTGCAAAAGTGACAATTATATTTCTAGAAGACATGTGAAATAAGAATAATTTAGATAATTTCTTCCCATTATGTAATTGCTCCCCTGCCCCAACACACACACAGACACACACACACACAAATACACACACAAACACACACACACACACACACACACACACACACTCCAGTGAATGCATTTCCCATAAATTAAGAACATTAGATTTACACTAAAGAGATCTTTTTTTTTTGCCCCGGTTCTGAGGCTTATCAGTGATGTCGCATTGGGCAGGTCAAGGATCCTTCTGAGGTAAAGATACACCCACCTGCTTTTACCTCAACTAGCGTTGTTTTGAGGATGTATCAGATGGACAAAGTGTGAATCCTTTCTAGACCCTGGGATAGCCTATGCAAATGTAGGGGGTTTATATTTGGATAAAACTAAGGGAAATGAAGATTAAAGCCAAGCACTTTCACATTGAAGTAAACAAAGGAAATAAACAATGGAAAGGCTAAGGTCTGCTGAGAGCACATCAATGAAATAATTTTTCTTGTATCTTTATTGAAAAGCTAATTATAAAGGCTAAAAACCTCTTTTGAGGGTGGAAAGAAAGATTTCTGTCTACTTGATAATTTATTGTTCTGGGAGATGTGGCTGCAGTTCATTGTAACTATATAGAAGCAGAAACCTAATAACATGGTTTACTAGTCCTGGTTCTGCCATTTAGGACCTCAGTAAATACCACAGCCTTTTCCTTTCTTTCTCAGTTGGGGATAATAACAGCTCAGAGCTGCTCTAAGGATCAACAGATTATCCTTGTGATTTAAAGGAAGATGAGAATTTCAAGCACGAAAGAATTTAAAAGCTGGTTAATTTTTATTTTATTTTATTTTTATTTTTTTGTCTTTTTGAGGGCAGAAAACAAAACTCTTATCTCATGTCTACTCTTCAATACAGACTGTGTCTTAGTTAATAAGAAGCAAAAACACCCACCACTTCTCTAGAAAAAGGACTTGACAACTTCATTCCTGATATTCTATCACAGGGAATAATGCTCTTTACGGAACTGTCTATCGTGAGTGTAGCATCATTCTGGGCCCTGGGTATACCAAACAAACAAAAAATGAAGATCCCTGCCCTCTGTCACTCATACTGTACTGTAGGAAGTGGACAAAAAAATATTTAAACATGAGTAATTTATGGTATACTCAGTACTTAAGTTTTATGGAGAAAAAATTAAGCAAGGCATGAGAAAGGCAAGGTGTATATGATATTGGACCAAAGAGATAAGAGAGCACACAATGAATATATGTTGGAGAAGAATTTAGCAGGCAGAGGAAGGAACTATTGAAATGCCAGAATCTAGGGAACTGTCTGGCTTATTAAAGAGTCAGTGGGGAGATGGATGTGGCTGAAGCAAAACTATAGGCTTTAGGGTAGTATTGAAGATGAGCTCACAGATGAAAGGGAGGACCAGATTGTATAGAGTTACGGGCCATCCTCAGGATTTTGGCTTTTACTCTGAGAGAGACGAGAAACCATAGGAGGAGCCGTTATTGTTTTCTGTGTTTCTGAAGAGTTTTTAATGAGTTAAGAAAATGCTTATATTATATATCAAGGAAGATAGAGAACTTACATGAAATATTAATAGTGTTTATTTCTGAGTGATTATTGTTAATTTCTCTTCCATTTAATTTTATTTTCCAAAGCATCAAAAAATGCAGATATTCTTGGATAGCCTTCCTTTTATAACCAGTGAATTAATTTCAATGATAGCATCTCTAATAATGAAGATATTTTGTCTCTAGTGTGAATTACATAACGTTATTGCTGAGAGTTTGTTTTCTCTCTTTTTTTTTTTCCTTTGTAAGCTGCTACTATGCTTCAGTAGCCCTTGAGCTTGAATGGAGTGGTGGGGACATGAGGGCTGTGAAGTAGCTAGTCCATCATGAAATTAATGGTAATGATGAGGGTGGCACACACAGAATTCCTGTCATTCAGGAATGAATAGCCAAGAAGAGCAGGTTAAACTACTGAATACATTTAACCATTCTTTTGTATACAAAGTAAATATTATTTAGGTGATAAATTAACTTCCCCTTTCAGCCCCAAACCTCAGATGGTATAAATATTTAAATGGAGCAAAAACTATAAAGAATCTAGAAACTTGATATTTCTAGAACTTTATAAGTTCTAGAAATTTTATAACTTATAAAACTTTGTAAGTTCTATTGTGACTTCTTCAGACCACTTTCATGACTTCTGGAAGCAAATGTCCTAATATAGACTCAGCTACTCTTTAGAGTATAGAATTATAAGTGTTACTTTTAAAATTGATTCCTAACTTTAAAAGCCTATTTAATTTCTCATGAGTGGGTTTTGAGCCAAGAAGGGACATGATTCGACTTTTAAGTTTTAAAAAGATCACTTTGCTTTTGTGTATTTGGGGGCGGGGCGTGGGGTGGTGTATGAGAGCTGGGGTAAGACAGAGGAACAATAGTTTGTAAGTTATTTCAGAAGTCCCAGAAAATGCTGGTAACTCAGACCAGGATGGCAGCAATGGAAATTATAAGAAGTGCTTAGATTCCAGATTTATTTTGGTGGTACAACTGAGCCTAGAGGTCGATACTTTCCCATTTCTTTGTATCGGTAATGAGGCTGAAAAGCGGTTTGAGTTTAATTACACCACATTTATATGTCAATTTACTTCTAAATAATTGCTGGCCAGAGAATTTTTTCTTCTTTGTTTTCCTGCATCTTTTTGAGTATTTTTCTTTGTATAGATTTAGAATATCAAAAAGAAGGGTCAATGTACACGATTACAGAGTTAAAATCATATACATTAGTTACATTTATGTGGTGGATAGGCCAGTGATGATATCCCAGTTTTCAAAATACCAAGTCCTAGTTCTCTTCTGTCCTCTTTCTTCCCTCTGACCCCCTAAAACAAAAACAAAAACAACAACAAAAAAATATAAGTTTTCCTCATTTATAAGTAGTTTGTTCCTACCAAAACGCCAGATGTAGCTCTTAAACTAAACCACACCACTGAAGCTTTTTAACAACAAACACTTTTGGTTCACTTTATGAATCATTTTACATTCAAACAAGCACAGCAACCATGTCAGATTGGACTGGGTCAGATTTTATTCTCAGAATTTCTCAAAAGCCATCCTGATAGGAAAGCATATACTCTTATGCCTAGATTTTAAGCTAGAACAAATCTGGGTTCCAGAAGCAATGGCCTTGAAACAGTGAAAGAGTTTTTTGAAGGATAAGCAAACATGTATTAAATGAAGTTCTTCTTGATTCTTTATTAATACTTGAAAAACAGTTTTTTTTTTTGAAAAAGATAAAAGAAAGGATACAGATGGAAAAATAAAGGGAAATAGAGCTATATCTTTTATTTTTTCCATGCTTGCTACTTTTCACAGAAAAAGTATGGCTAACCTGATCAATCCAATTTACCATTTAATCACACTCAGCTTATTGCATCTCTAAAATTGCCCACATAACTGCATATTGGATAATCTCAATTTTCTAGACTTTTCTATTTTACATCAAGATGCCATGTTTTCTCCAGGTTGCAAATTAATTTGACCTTTTTTATTCTTTTGCTCCTTGCCTTGTTCTCCTCTTTCCCCATGTTCACTTGATTGGTCAGTGTGAAATGGATAATAATTTTGGTTTAAGCATCATTTGAACCTTTGAATGGAGTCACTGTATTGGCTACTGATTAGATTGAAAGATTAAAAAGCCGAAAGGGAAGAAAGGAGGGGGCATGTGAGATTCTACCTGTATGCTTACAGCCATTATGTCACAAAAGAAAATGAAGGAAACAAAGTAAGAGGCAGGCAGAGAAGATGATCACAGCTAGGTTCTAAACAGGAAATGTCCGCAGCTTAGTGAATCCTACACTGTCCATAAGACAGTAAGAGAACAGGCAAGTCTGATCATGAGGTCAACATGCTTATGTAAAATCAATACATTTATGTAAAATCCAAATGATTATGGTATACTAATACTTCGAGTAATTATATTGTGCATTAAATCAAGGTACATTTGAACATCTGTTCATTATTTATGTGTAAATTTAAAATTCAATTTTCCTGCCTCTTTTCCTAGTAGAAATATGTATGAAATTGAATTAAGTTTGGCCAAAACTGCCTCCATATATAATTTAAGAGTTGCCTAAAAGTTTCTCTAGACATAGTGAATTGTAACCTAACTTGGTGTATAAACAGATTGTAAGCTAATCTAGAAGTATATACTCTTGTGAAAAGTAACTGAGTCTCAACCAATCACAGCAGCTAAACCTCCAGCCAATAAGAGACTGAAAGCTGCCAAATACGACTGTATAAGGCAAACATTGACTGCAGCCAATCAGGTTGTTTTTGTATGTCACTTCCTTTTCTGTGGGTATTAATATAGCCTGCACATGTGGTAGGGTGGAATATTCTGAACCATTTTTGGTCTAGACTGCTGCCGTAGTCATAAATCATTTATTTGCTCAAATAAACTCTTCTAGATTTGGTTTGTCTAAAGTTTTTCTTTTAACATATGGTATCAGTAACTTTGGAGATAAATAGGTTGAGAATGAGCCATGAGCAGCATTCATTAAGATATGACAGTTAATTACATATGAGTGGGAGTCAACATGATCCATGTGGATCAGGAAATAGGTATATAGGAAAAAGGGGACATTACAAATATCAAGGAATACTAAAAAGAGGAATAGAAACAAAAGAAAACAGAAACAACAGTCAGACACAAATGACAGAGGCTCAACAGCATTAGCCAACAGGGAAATGGTTAAAACCACAAGATAGCTCTTCACACCAGCTAGGAAGGCTATAATGAAAAACATCGACAATAACCAGTATTAGTTAATATATGGGTAAATGGAACCTTCATACATTGCTGCTAGTAATGCAAGACTCTGGAAAAGCTTTTGGCAGTTTCTCAAACTGTTGAGCATAGATTTATCATATGACTCAGCACTTCCACTCATCAGTACCTACCCAAGAGAAATGAAAACATGTGTCTATACAAAACTTTGTTCACAGATGTTCACAGCATAGCAGCATTATTGTTAATAACAAGAAGTAGAAATAATACAAATGTGCACCAACCGATGAGTGAGCAAGCAAAATGTAGTATATCTGTACAATGGAATAGTATTGTGTTCCACATGCTATATACTACATGGAGCCTCAGAAACATTATGCTAAAAGTCCACCCATTATGTGATTCCCTATTAATTGTCCAAAAAAGGCAAACCTATACAGACAAAAAGATTAGTGGTTGCTTAGGTTGGCCTGGGGGTAGGAAGAGGGAATGACTACAAATGGACACAGAGTTTTGTTTTTGTTGCAATGAAAATGTTGTAAAATTACATTGCAAGGATCGTTGCATAACATTGGAAATTTACCAAAACTCATTGAATTGTATACTCAATTCAAGTGAATTTTATGGGCTGTAAAGTATACTTCAGAAAAGATACAAAGTGGGAGGATGCTTGAATATAGAAGCCTGGAGGTCAAAGAAGGAAGACAGCATTTCAAAAAGGGATCGGAATGGTTGATGTCAGTTGCAGAAAAGACTGGGTGAAAAAGTAAAATGGAAACGTAACAAACCATTGATGCTACCTCTCTCTGGTTTTACCAGGGAAGCCGTTCGGCTGCTAGCCCAGCCTGCAAGTGTCTGCAGGAAAATGCTCCATTACTCTGGGATGCAGTATGTGCCCTCTGGCCACAGAGCAGCTCATTAAGACCCTACAATAACCTGCTCATTTAAATAGGGTTCATTATTCATAGTGTTAGGTTTGTTGTGGTTTTTTTCAGTGCAACTCTGGGTAGACTATTGTTATGCAGTGCTTATTTTAACAGGAGTTAATTAGGACCAGAAAATTGTTCCTTGTTTATTATAGTTCCAAAGCCCCAGTACAAGCTGTACTAATCCCATCATTGTGAGTAATGGAAAAAAGAAGGGATGGTGTAAGGGGAAGAAAAAGAATGGAAGAGAGCATGTGTATCAGCAAGTTAACATTCTTTCTTTCTTTCTTTTTGCGATAGAATTTTACTCTGTCAGTTCAGGCTGGAGTGTAGTGCATGTTTACAGCTCACTGCAGCCTCCATCTCCTCTGCTCGAGCAATCCTTCTTCCTGCCTCAGCCTCCCAGTGTAGCTGTGACTACAGGCATACACCCACCAACCTTGGCTTGTTTTGTTTTGTTTTGTTTTGTTTTGTTTTTAGTAGAGATGAAGTCTCACTATATTTCCCAGGCTGGTCTTGAGCTCCTGAGCTTAAGTGATCCTCTGATCCTCTTACCTCGGCCTCTCAAAGTGCTGGGATTACAGGTGTGAGCCACCATGCCCAGTCTAACATTCTTTATAGAGATAATTTTTCTTTAGAAAATTTCATAAAGCTCAAGAGTTAATTTTATTTTTCAGGATGGCCAGAGGGTATTCTATACAGGAGAGAATTACCTTATACATGTAAGACATGTAGATCGATCATTTTTAAAGAATTACAGAAAAAAATAAAATAAGCCTAACAATAAAACTGCTCAGACTTGCTTATTTTTTCCAGAACCTAATTTCAAGGACCTTACAATGTATTTAGGTCATTATTATGGATATCAATTAGCTTCTTATTAAAAGAACCTGTGCTTAAAAGAAGTATTCTGAGTGCCAGGTAACAAAGGTTACTATAATCCATTAATTCACTTGATAACAGAAACTATTGAAAAACAGGTTTGTATTGTGTAGTTTTTTAACACTCAAAGTTAATTCCAAAGTGTTAGCTAAAATGAGTTGTCTATTATTTATTTTTATACTTTTTTATATTCAAATATTAACTGTATTAACATTTTAAACTAGACAATGCTAAAGATAACTTTGTACTTCTTGACTAGCATTTTTAGTTTAAAAGTCAACAGTTAATTAAGAACACAGGGAGGGAGTTTCAAAATACGCTATGAGAGACTGGTTTTCGTTTGTTGGTTTGTTTTAATAGCTTGTATTAGCAAGTGTTGTATCACCCGAATTACAGTGAAATACGAAGAGAAAAATCTAGATTTCATTGTCTGGCATTTGGAAAAGCACCTACTTTTCTGCTTGTTTAGGCATGCATGTAATGAGCTTACAGAGCATTTGTTTTTCTGACCTCTGGAATAAAAAAGTAACCTGATATTAAAGACTGAGGTAAAATACCGAGGCTCCTGCTGATAGGTTTATTGGTGTGTTTGCTGTTGCATTAATTGTTTGGAAGCATTTTTATTCGATGTTTAAACTTCAGAGCAGCTTCTTATGAGCATTCAGGGGAAGAGAGCATAAAACCGGAAAGCGAATCATCCTTCCAGAACTGTGTTGACATCTCCACAGAAACAATGTGCTGTGTTATCACACAATGTCAGGACTCATATACCACTTGCTCTGACTGAAATCATGTTTTATCATGTATATAAAGGCAGTAACAAGGAAGAGGTCTGGCATCACAAAGCATGGGACTCCTGCTCAGGATCTTTCCTGGTATCAGAAGCACTTTCATAACTACCTCACCAGAGGTTAAATAAGCATGATGCCCTCAGTACATTATTATCAGAACAGACATTTCTATGGCATCTGCAAAGCCAGAGGATAATGCACAACGGAGGCAGTTCAGATTCTTCAGGGCTAAAAGCATTTTGAATTGGAATTGGTAAAATAGGGAGACAGAAACAGCTGGGGGATAAATATAAATACAACCAGAGTCCACTGTATTTTAATCTGGATTTAGACCACTTGTGGTTATTAGACAGTGAGAATGTAGATGACCACAGCTACTTCATTTCTCTTCATTTAGGGACAGAATAAGGGCAATGATAGCATCTATGATTCATTTACATTCCTCAAGCAAATCAGCTCCTAATCGGTGAAGTCTGTGTCGTGTGCCAGGAAGACTGCTAGTGGGTCAACAAAATTTCCTTGCTCTAAGGAGCTGCCTTCTAGTGTAACAATTTTCAGACAATGATATATTCATCCATTTCACTCCGATTTCACTTAATCTTCTCACCAATCAAATGATGCAGTATGTATTACTAGTTCCATTTTACATGACTTCAGAGTCACAAAAATCATTGTCAGAAACAGACCCCCACCCTCAAGCAAAAAGAATGTAACATTCAATAAGAAGCAAAACCAATGAATCTCAGTAAGCTAATGAACACATTTCTGTAAATGGAAAATGTAAGTTTGATTCTCTCACCTTAAAATCTAGAGTTTTTCATTTGCACCTCCCCTAGTGACGTTTCAGGAGCTATAGAGTTTTCTCCACAAGGAGAGGAAGCCACATTGTAATCTGGAAGCATTTCTATGATAATGTCTATAGACAACCTCCTAAAGAAATCTCAGAGAAAATAGCTCTGGCATATTCAGTAATTACTTGTGATTTCTTTGTGTGTGTGTGTGTGTGTGTGTGTGTGTGCGTGTATGTGTATATATAAGCCTGTACCTAATGTGTATTCTTTTCCTTGAAAGAGGAACCTCTCAACTAATACATAATTCAAACTATCCAAAATTTGAATACAATTCTAACTCTTGTTCATCAGTCCTATGGGTTCATAAAGGAAAAATAGAAACTCTCAGGCAGAGTGGGTTTTAAATTAAGCTAAATTCACTGCTGGGCAAATCAGGGAAAACCTAACCCAGCCCAGAGCTATTAGGATCTGAGGAAGGGGGCATTCAGATTGGCTGACAAGGAAAAACCCAAAGGCCATGAATTTTAAGGATTTACATGGATATATGTTTATATAAGAGAGAATAGTCCCTGGGAATGTGATGTCAGCAACCAGAGGCAAAGATGGACCTACAAATAGAAGGGCCGAAAGTTCTATGAGGAAACTGGATTTGACAGTTTAAACAAGTCCTTGGCTTCTCAGTTCAGCATGATGGGTTAAAATGGGGTAGAAGTGAGGACAGGGTGTTTACCGAACCCAAATCCATTTAGGGTTTCCGTGAACCTTGCTGACCCATTAAATCTGTTGGTTGCACAGAGATAGGATACATAAATTACAGATCACAAAGATGCCTATCAGACCATAAACATCATCGTGTTTTTCTGGTATGCCTGATAGTTTTTGAAGCAGTGGCTCACGTGCCATCTTTTGAGGCCCTGACCACTTTTTGTCTTATAGTCTCTCATACCCTCTAAATACAGGGTCATGTAGAAGACAAGCCCATGATAAATGATCTTTATCACTGTGCTAGTTCAAGTGCATTCCATTTGGTAGAGGAAGATGCTTGCAAATACACATTTTATATACTTTGCTTTAAATTGTGTCAGCCTTGGTAAAAATATAACTCAGAAATAGAACTAATAAGGGATTTTCCCTGGCAAAAGCATGATGGAAAATACTTTCTCCTAATGATCTCATCTGTAGCTTCTCAGTATTTCCAACTGTTAAACATTGTTAAAAAATACAGTGTTATGTGAAAGAGAAGAGGGTCTCTGTGGGAGGTTTTGCCTTATGTCATTGTTGGTGATTGAGTCTCTGTAGAACCCAATATGGTTTGACATTTCTTTGGCTTGATTGTAAAAAGGAGCTATTTATGTGAATAATTCATGCATATAATGAAATGAGTCTAAATTAATCATTTAATATTATTAACTTTTTATTGGTCATAAAAATGTTCCTTATAGAAAATTGGGAAGGTACAGAAAGGTTTAAAGGAAATAAATACATGGTATCATTTTGGTCTGTTTCCTTTTAGAAATGTGTTTATATCTGTGTGTGTATGTATGTATATACATACATGGACAGTACAATTTATACTATAATTTATATGCCCTACATTTATTTTGCTTAGCTTAATGTAAGGAGTATTTTTCTTCTTCTGTCATTAGAATGTGAAAAGATGATTTTTACTGACTACAAATTTTCCGTTCTAATGTTGTATCAGAAATTGTTTTCGAATAGTGTAATATTTTAATTATTTACAAACTTTCCTGAATTTTAAGGCTGTAATGAACATCCTAGTATACAAATTGTTGTTCTTGTGCCTGAATTTCTTCCTTAGCTGTATTTCT
Organism: Piliocolobus tephrosceles; assembly: GCF_002776525.5. NCBI lineage: Eukaryota > Metazoa > Chordata > Mammalia > Primates > Cercopithecidae > Piliocolobus > Piliocolobus tephrosceles. Next base: position 50,968,666 of record NC_045448.1, on the reverse strand, counting down.
TGGAAGCGGAATTATGAGGACAAGGGTAAAGCTTTTCTTTGAGTGTTTATATGAGTTGCCAATTTATATTTCCCATAGTATGTGCTACTTTGCATTTCCACTAGTTAGGGTACCAGGTGCTTGTGTGATTATACACAAGCGATGTCGAATGTTGTAAGCTATTTCTATTTTGTTTTCCTGTGTGGTTCTTTGAATGTCTTATAAAATAGTAACATTTTTCATAGACATATTGATCACTGATTTTCAGTTCCATGGATTGTTTTCATGTTCTGTATCTGCTTTACTCTTGGAAGGTTAAGGGATTTTTCTGAATTGGTTTTAGCAATGTTAAAGATTTTATGCCTTATATCTGTCTCCTGAGTACCTAAGGCAAAAAAAAAAAAAAAAAAAAAAAAAAGTGGCCCTCAAAAGTGGCTATAAGGTGGGGCGCGGTGGCTGAAGCTTTTAATCCCAGCGCTTTGGGAGGCCGAGACGGGCGGATCACTAGGTCGGGAGATCGAGGCCATCCTGGCTAACACGGTGAAACTCCGTCTCTACTAAAAAATACAAAAAACTAGCCGGGCGAGGGGGCGGGCGCCCGTAGTCCCAGCTATTCGGGAGGCTGAGGCAGGAGAATGGCGTAAACCTGGGAGGCGGAGCTTGCAGTGAGCTGAAATCCGGCCACTATACTCCAGCCAGGGTGACAGAGCGAGACTCCATCTCAAAAAAAAAAAAAAAAACAAAAACAAAAACAAAAAAAAAACAGTGGTTATAAAATAATTTATATTCCCTGGGCCTACAATCTATAAGTTTCTGCTTTTTCTTCTTCAGAACACTCTCCAGAGAATGACCTAAACAACAATTCTAAAACTGAGATGTGTTTGAGAGATACAATTTGTTTTGTGGGTATTCAAGAGGATCTCCTATTACATAGATATTCCATAGAAGAAACCATAAAACACACCACCTAAATTGAAAAAAAAAAAAATTTGCCCTCTCAGACAATATAATGCTTGAGCTTTGAATGGATCTTTTACATCTTCATTAGAAATGTTCTCTATGGGAAAATATTCCGTATTCACAGGCATAGTCTGTCTGTCTTCCTCCCTGCCTCCTGCCCCATTCCTCTCTGTCTCCTCAAGGGACTCAGATGCAATGAAGGGAGGAATTATATAGTAATGGGCGTAAAATATTGGAGGAATTCAAAGGACGAATAGTCCAAACAGAGAAGCATGATGGAACTTGAGCTGATTCTAGAAATATGTGCCTAGTGGAACAGATCAGAGAAAAAAAAAAAAAAAAAGAGAGAGAGAGAGAACATAAAAGTACAGAGGCAGGAACAATTACAGCATTTGAGAAATCATAATAAGGGGACTTTTCCATAGTTGAATAATTGAACCTAGTTCATGTTACTAGTGTGGAAAATATGTGATTTAGCTCCTTTTTGTCCTCCCATAGAAAGATCTCAGATCTGTAGCCAAAGAGCTGGTTTTCCTCAGTTTGATCTTGCATATCACAGTGCATTTATAAAATTTGGAAAGCCATCTAAAGAATTTTAAACTTTCTGAATACATGATTTTAAGACATGATGAATACAGGTATTTTTCCACCAGACAAGAGTCACCCCAGTCACTAAACAAATTGACCAATTTCAGAATATTTTCTGCTTCCACTTGTTACTGATGCAGCATCTGGCTGGAACAGAGTGCTGCTGGACGGAGAAAAGTTGTGGAAAATTCTAAGGACTCCAGCTGGCTTCACTGTGAGAAGAAAATCTGACACCAGAATAGCAGCCTTTTGTTTTGTACTGATTCTTTTTTATTAGGTTGGTGCAAAAGTCATGGCAAAAACTGCAATTACTTTTAAACCAACCTAATAGTATGTTGCCAGTCTCACAGTTTCTAGAATTTGTCAAGATCTTCCTGGACTCAACCTCTCTCTATATCTTTGTCAATGCCTCGAATGTTCCCTGCCTCTTCCACCTGATTTAGCTCTTATTCTTCAAGTCCTAGAAACAAAACCTTCCCTTTCTAGGGTAGTCCTTCTAGCATGCCAACTGAGTATCTGTTCTCAAGGCACATTTCAGTTTCCTTCCTAGGTAGCACTTTAAACAAATGTAATTGGATGATTTGTTTAATGTGTGATTTAGTATCTGCTTTCTCTCCTTAGACTGGGAATCATGTAAAGAAAAGCTATTCTTGGTCTTACATTCAGGCAATAGCATTCTTTGAGCTCTATAATCAAGTTGGATTTTTACTTTTAAGCACACTAAAGTTTAAAAGAGTAGTAGATAATAATAATATAAAATTTCATTTATATTTTGCAAAAGCTTATTTGGTCAGATCTCAATTCTTATACTCACGTTAAAATTATGAATTAAGTAATTATGAATAATTAATTCAACAGATATCTATTGAATGCTTAGTACATGACAGGCACTCTCCCAGTCCCTGGGATGCAGTGATAAACAATCACCATGACAACTACCATAACAACAAAAGTCCCTGCCCTCATGGAGCTCACATTTTCGTGGGAGATATAGAAATAAATAAATATGTTATAGTTTATGTGATGATGAGTGTATACAGAAAGACAAATGAAGCCAGGTAAAGAGGTAGACAGATGCAGGTGCTATTAATTCCAGAGGTAGCCCTCTTATTTTTATACATTATTGTATTATTTATTTTTTCTTAGACATGAAGATTTAGCGAAACTTTTAACGCAACTTATAGAAAAACACTTATTTCTGGGATGTGTCTTTGGATATCTATTTTGAATCACATTTTGAATATATATGAATTTTACGTTATTTTCAACATCAAAATCAGTCAATCAAGCAATCCTGAACTTTTCTGCATCCAGTAACACTCTGTTCCAGCCAGATGCTGCGCCAGTAACAAGTAGAAGCAGGAAATACTCTGAAATTGGTCAATTTGTTTAGTGACTGGAGTGACTCTTGTCTGGTGGAAATAAACTTTTTGTATTCAGAAAGTTTGAAATTCTTTAGATGGCTTGCCAGATTTTATAAATGCATTGTGATATTACAAGATCAAACTGAGGAGAAGCAGAACATCAAAGTGAAGAAATTTATGTAGATATGCTTTTGAAAAAGAAATATGTGTGTTTGTGTGTGTGTGTGTGTGTATATGTATATGTGTATCGTGCATTTGAAAAAGAAATATAAATATATTTCTTTTATTTATATATTATTATATATGTAATATATATAAAATATTAAAAAATATAAATATCTTAGCAGAATGTTAAGATCTTTCCTGAATGTTTACATTCTGTTTATTATCATATATATATTTTTAAATTTTATATGCATATGTAAAATTTATATATAAATGTTTATATATATACCTGTAGATACTCCCTGACATATTGAAATGGCTGCATTTGCAAAATTTTTATTTACTGAGTTATTGGTGAGTAATAGTGAATAATTTTAACCTGGAGGATAAACTAAGTAAAGAGATCAAACCTGGAGGAAAAAAAGTCTTCTAGTGAACTGGTAATAGGGAATTTTTATTTCATTCCATAGCCATCCATCAGGATGTATTAATCTTTAGTTTCTGACTATAGGGTCATAGAGATGAACCATCGAGGGGTTGCTTATTTTTTCCCAGTTATTTTTATTTATTTATTTATTTTGCTTTTGATAGTCATCTCTAAAATGTATAGGAATCATTTATTGTCATAAATATAATTTGAAAGTAGTATAGCTTGATGACTATTAATATGAATATACTCTGGTAGATAAAAGCTATCTTTTTCAGATCAGAAAAAATAATATAAAGAATAAATATTTTTCGGCCGGGTGCGGTGGCTCAAGCCTGTAATCCCAGCACTTTAGGAGGCCGAGATGGGCGGATCACGAGGTCAGGAGATTGAGACCATCCTGGCTAACTCGGTGAAATCCCGTCTCTACTAAAAAATACAAATAAATAAATAAATAAATAAATATTTTTCTTTCCAATTCAATTACCTAACATAATCAGCGTAGAAGACTAGAGTGGGAAGGCAAAAGTTATTGACTAGAGTTTCTCTCAAATAATTACGTATATGAAGTTAATATAGCTGTTTAAATCATTAAGGTTTTTTGTTTTTGTTTTTGTTTTTTTCTCATGAAGATCCTAGGAATATAAAAATCTTACCTGAATGTTAAAAAATACGGGCTTTATGTAAGACTTACATAAAGAAAATAATAACACTTTAGGGAAGGGTACAAAACAGGACCAAAATAAGTAAAAAAAATGACTTTGTGCCTCTGAATAGGATGATTCAAACTTTAAAATAAATTATAGATTTAGGGCAATTCAATTCACAGTCTTAATTTGGGGAGGAGGTTAGGGACTTGACAAACTGTAAAATTGATATGCAAGCTAAATGTTTATAAAAGGCTAAATGTTTTGAGAAAAGTAACAGTTTAGGGAAGTTACCAGCATGATACCAAAAGGTCCTACATACAAAACAGCTATAATTAAAACAGTCTAGTTCTGACACAGAAACAGACAAAGGATGTTTAGAGAAAATGGAGTCTAGAAATCAATATAAGTACATACAGAGTCATTTATCTGTTATATATGATATTTAATAATTACATAAAAGATGCAATACTTAATAGTATTGAAAGAATTGATTATATATGTGGAAAAGTAAAATTAGATTCCAATATCATATCGTTCATATGAATAAACACTAAATGCATTACAATATTATAGAAATATTAGAAGAAAAAGTCTTTTAAATTTTGGAGTCAGGAATGTTTTCTTAATTAGAAATAAAAGCAGCTTGCCATGAAGTAAAAAGTCTGATGGAACTGATTTATAGGTTTAAAGAACCAACACATAAAAATTGTATACAGAAGTGAATGGTATCTGAGGCCAGGCTCCATGCTAATAATTTTATAAGTGTCAACTCATTAACCTCTGAGTAAACATTACTTTTTCACATTTCATTAAGGAGAAAATAAAGGATTAGAATGTTTATATAGCCTGCCCACACAAACATTGCTAATTTGTGATTGAGTGGCAGTTTGTCTCCTGTGATTCTGGAGTCTGGGCTCTTAAACACAACAAAAGGAACAAAATCAAAATAAAAATATATTTAGGCACTGTATGCATTTGTAGTTAAATTTATTCTGTAAAGAAAAATTGGCATTCACATAGGATATACTTTATAGAGTATCTTGAACTTTTATTTCTCATATATTCAATATGGTATTTTTAAACAATCTGAGGCCTCTTTATAATATTTTAAGATCATGTTTAATTCAATTTATTGGAATATATCTCACAGTTAAATAGAATATAACTTCGTTTTATATCCTTGAGTGGACCAATATCCTCTTTGACAGGTAGTGTAAAACAAACCCTTTTTACAAGAAGGTCCGGGGTAGTGTAAAACAAATCCTTTTTACAATAAGGCTTTTCCTCCATTCATATTGGTCTATTTGATAAGGCAGAAGAATGAAACTGTCTAGTGAAAGATCATTTCCATCCCTATTTTCTCCTATATACTAAACTTGAATAGTGCTTTCCAAATGCTTAACTCTGCATATTTTTACATTGAAACTATTACCTTCAATTTTGGTAGATTGCATTGTTCAAAACAGTAATACTAATAACAGAAAAAGATGATGTGCAACTGTCCCTAAATTCATGTCAATAGATAATTCACCATTCACTTTAAGATGGATATTCTAATAAAAAATATAAGGAATTCCTTTTTCTTTTTTCACGGCCTTTTACAAGCTGGCCTGAAACAAACTTATTAACTTCATTTGCCATTATTCTCCATGATGTCACCTTAGATCTAGTCAAATTTCATTAATTTTATTTCTCACCTCAAAACCTTCACTCATTTTTATATCATACTCTGGAAGAGCTTTTCCTCAAACCTCCTAAATTGTAAACCTGTCCTCTTTCAAGATGTTATCTAAGATTTGCCTTATAATGAAATGTATCTCAATACTTCAGAAATTTTTTTTCTTCTTTTTAAGTTCCATGGCCTTTTATATGTCTTGTATCCCCCTTTGCGTTGTAAATATCTTGTAAACTGGATCCCTGTATAATTCAGCTTTGTCTTCTTCAAAGCAATTAGCATGGTGCCTCATGCATAGTAGATCTTTAATATATGTTTCTTTGATTAGTGAATGTATTAATTTTTCAGGGCTCCATGCCTTATTTTGCAAACAATACATTATAAAGTAGTCCTTACAATTTTCAAGTGAAATACAAAATTAAAATATATGTTTTCCCTTGAGACTGTATTCTGTCAATTGTATATCTATATACATATGTTGATTCAGTGAAATCTGTGGGATTTCATACATGTGCATTAGTGTAAGATAATGTGTTTTTTCAGAGAGCTGAACGGACAGCATCAAGAAGGGTAAATGCAGATGCAAGAACTGAGTGGCTGTCAGGGAGTTCTCTACAGGCATCACCTGCAGCAGTGTCCAAAGGTGTTTTGAAGACTTCAAGTGGCTATTTTGCTGAATAACTGAATATTCACAGAGCCAAGATTTATGACCTTGAGCACAGCAGATCTTTTCTGCTGAATATGATCTTATTCCAAGAGAAGTTAAATTATTCTTCCCAGTTGCCAAGAAAATCTCAAAACCGCTTTGCCCTAAGAAATGCCTCAAATCTGCTAAGGCTGCCCACAGCACCTTAAGGCTGGTCACAGAATGCAGTGGAATTGCTGGGAAGAATAAAACTTTCAATTTTGTACAGAATTCTGATGTCTCTGGGTTGTATGACAAATGTAAAGAGAACTCTGACCTGAGGTAGGAAAGGCTGAAGGGCTTCTTCTGTGCCTTCCTTGAATCTCAGCTAGATGGAGAATGTTTCACTGAAGAGAATCCTATGTATTGCCAGAGCCAGGGACATTCAATCTTGACCCACCTGCCCACTCTTCCATTTTCTCTCGTTCCAGCTTCCAAAGAGCCTGCTTTTTAATTAGTCCAACATGCAGCAGCAAGTGAGGGAGATGGGGAAGCAATTATTTGTCATCAAATTGAAATACATGTAAAGAAAACACAAGCAAAAATGTATTAAAGGCTTTTGTGAGGAGGCTTTTAAGTCAACATTTGGCTTGGTTAAAACCTTGGGCCAATTGTTTATTAAGGCACAGCAGTAAGGGAAGCAAAAATCATTTTTGTGTGCATTTTCTAATAGAAGAAGGAAAAGCAGCTTAGACACTTAAAATTTCAGCCTGCAGTTTGCAGATGTGTCAACTTGTTAAAGAAAGATGAGCCTATCCAGGAAAATCTACTGATGGATGGGGTGTCTACTCTTCTCATAAACTGTTTCAGGACTAGCTCTTGTTCTTTGTCTTTATTTCTTTATCTGCTTATTTTATCCCAGGACTTTCTTCCGTGACCTTCTCTTTAGAATATAATATCGACAGTTGCCTTCTTTGAATGGTTACATAAGGTTTCACCAGAAATACTTAAAGCATATATATTTGTACAGTGAGTTTTAGAGATTGGCTACAATTTTAAATTTAGAAAGAATGGAAAACAATTGAATTTAGCTAATTAGGGATTTCACTGTATTTGGGTGAATGTGATTGTCTAAGTCAGTTGCAAGATACAATCCTATATTACTCTCAGATGATATTTTCTTTGTAAAGGCAGTATGTAATATCCGCATATTATCCCACAAGTTATTTATTCTTGTGGGATTGAGTATTCATTTGTGTGGTTTTACATAAATATTGGCCCTTACAAAGAAAACTTGAGAGTTAAAATCAGATGCTTACAAAGGTCAGTCTGATAATGTAACATCTAAGCATATATTAATTGAGAAAGGGGAGGAGGAAATGCGTTTAAGTGTTTCTCCTTTATAAGAGAAAATACGCGGGTTTCCTGATAAGTTACACAAGCAATATGCAAATTTAAGGTAATATTATACATAGATGATATCTGAAGTATAATTTTAGCTTAAAGAACCATAAAGTTTTGTGATATTATTACACTAAGTTTATACAGTTATAGAGCCATAGATATTACACATTGAATGCCTACTCTGAACTCTGGGTTTTTACCATTTCCACATATTAGAATCACCTGAGAAGCTTCTGAAAATCCCAGTACCCAAGTCATATGGTGACAATTAAAAGAGAACATTGAGGTGGTGTCTGGGGCCAAGGCATTACTACTTTTTAATGCTCTTTAGTTGATATTGTTTTGATGTTAATTTGACAATCCTTATGAATACTAGACATTTTATCACATCACCTTAGCCTGATATGACAGGTAATTATTAGAATTTGCTAATAATTCTTGTCAAGATTGTGATGTGTATTTAACGTAATATTTATTACAAAATGATACAGAGTCTATTCCTATTGTGGGCAATACTATCAAAATAAAATCCATTATCTGTTTTTAAGTAGGAATATTTGAACATTTGAGTCAAATACTTTTATTATAATAATATATATATAAAGAAACTGCAAAAAACAAAATTTGATGTTGAGAGGCTAACATAATTAGTGCAAATATGGTGAGGTAGTCGGGATGATTACTTCACTTTGATATTGTAACTGAGAAAAATAATGGTAATATTGTTTGATGATATGAACGTTTTAACGGTATAATTTTATATATTTTCTCTAGGAGTTATAAAAATAGGTATCTAGGATAGGGATCAAATTAGAATGGAATGTCATGACGAAAAAATAGACTGTCATGTATTTTACAGAATGAATATTTCCATCCTGAAACTGTGAAGATGTCTGTTTAAACCTATCCAAAATAGCATTAGAAACGCAGAAATGTGTCTGGGCATGGTGGCTCAGGCCTATAATCTCAGCAATTTGGTAGCCTGTAATCACAGCTACTTGGGAGGCTGAGGCAGGAGAATCGATTGAACCCGGGAGGTGGAGGTTGTAGTGAGCTGAGATCGTGCCACTGCACTCCAGCCTGGGTGACAGAATCTGTCTCAAAAAAAAAAAAAAAAAGAGAGAGAGAGAGACAGAGAGAGAGAGAGAAAGAAATAATAAATGCGTAAAAGTATGATAGAAAGAACACAGGATTTAGGGTCATAAAGCCAAATTCTAGTCCAAGGCATTCCATTCATAAGCTGAGTAGTCTTTGCCAAATCTATTAAATTCTCTGGACCTTCATTTTTTTAATGTATAAAATGTAAAGGTTGAATAACATTTGTGTTTTCCAAAGTTTGGATGGTGAACCATTGGTGGATTATGAAATAAATTTAGAAGAATTTCTATTCCTATCAAAAGTAGAAGAGTGTACTGAGGGTAGAAAGCTTAGGTATTGTATATGTGTCCTGGGTAACTGGGAAGAAATTTTTGAAAGCTCTTGAATGGAAGACCTCTTAAACTTGTATAGTTTTGTGAATTGTTGGTAGGGAAGGCATATAGAATGGGGAATGGAGGAGGAGGCAGCTTATTTCAAGCATGAGGTATACAATATATCAATATATTGTTGCCATATACTGTCAGGGAAAATGATCTTTAAAAGGAAAAATAATTTGTTTTAATACGGTATTTGGTTTACCCACAAGTAGAAAAGAAAACAACAACAAAAAAAGCAATTACAGGCTGTGAATGTGGAATGTGTCCTGTCCATGAGACGAGAGAACACTCACTCTGAGAAGTGAATGGATGTATTGTGAATTATAACTACATATTCAAGAGGTGGTATTGTTCAGGTTGGCCAGAATGTTCTCTAACCAATGAAATTGCTTCCAAACTAGTGAGAATGTGCTCTGTTTCTTGATTGCTTCTCTTATAATTTGTCTATTTTATTGTATATTTTGTGCTATTTGTTGGGATATGAGTTCTTTCCATGGAGAATAAGGTGACAGAAGGCCCATTACTTCAACAAAAATAAAAAGCAAAAACTCCAAAACACTGAATTGTAAGATAAACTGGTCATTGGAACTAACTAGAAACTAAATAACAATATGTTAGCAAGAGATCCACCCCAATATTGTTAAAGCAGAAATGGATAGGGTTCCTGGAATTATACTCTTGTAGAAAGTTTTCCAGGTGATTCTGATGATCATCTCTGTTTTGCATCAACTGATCTAGAGACCCAGCTTTTCATCCCAACTTCAACTGTGCACCAGAGAAAATCTCATAAATATTACGGATCTCCCTCTTCCAACTATAACGTTTATAATTCTGTGTTTTGCTTAGATCTCTGATAAAGATGCACAATTTAAATAAAGCTTATCACAATTCAGCTGAAATTCATTATTTACCTTGGACCCTAAGATCTAAATTTATGTCAAAGGTAAAACTAAAAAAGAGATAGTAATAATTTCATCATCCTAAGAAAGATTTTTTAAAAAATATTAGATCTAAATACTAACTTATGAACCATGCCAGGTGTTAATGAATGATCAGGTTGTTCCCTCACAGCCATTCCCCAGCATGTCCCTGCTTTATAATCTTGTCCCCTCCTCCCTATTCCAACCACAAAGACTGATCTGGCAATTGGCTTCTAATACAAGTAGAGCTATCCAAGTTTTCTGATTTGGGGAATTCAGAACCTGAAAAGAATGACTTCGAGTTCACTGGAGCTGAATTGTATGAGTGGTGCAAACCTAGAGGAGACCAGGAACTGTGAATTCCAGAGTATCTTCCACTCCAAGAATTGGTGATTTAGCAATTCCTTCTATTCTGTGAGTTACCTCAAGTCTTTCTCATAAATTCTGTGTGTTTCACTTAATCTGTAACTCTATTGAATTTCGGACAGGAATAAAACCCTAAGGAATCCATCTTATTTAATGAAATAACTTCTCTCCTACGCATTTAGAATGATGCTGGTTTTATATACCCTTGAGATAATTGAGAAAACAGTACTCAAATCAGATAGGGAATCTCGGATGAAAAATATTGAGCTAGAGAATGTTGATTAATGTTGTTTTCAATACAGCTATGATAGATGGTGTAAGGGAAGTTATGGAAGACCCAGTATATAATTAATAAGAATACTTTCCTATCTTTATATTAAAGATCTTAATTTTTTAAAAATCTGAAAATGCAGCATTACAGAATATCTATGTTCATTATATTGAAGGAAAGTCATACTCAGCTACATTTCCTGCTCTTGGACATGTAGCACCAACCATAAAGTGAGGAACTGAACCTAGGACTCCTAATTTCAAATTATAGGCTATATCCATAGAGCCCATAGGAAAACACTAGTGAATATTGATTGATCCTTCTATACTTTTATTGGCTAAATGTGTCTAATTTCAAATTAAGACTTATAGTATATAATATTAGCTTTCTTTTAAAATATTTTATTTTTCTATGCATATATTTGCAATTATATGAAGAAGTATTTTAAATTTGGGGACAAATAATCAAACACAATCTGTAACACTCTGGCAAATCCATTGAAGGTGTTGTTTTCTGGGTTGTGGAAGAAAGGTGATTAGGGATAGGAAATTTACATCTAGTAGGGTGTGAATACAAGGACTTTCCATATTCCTTTGTCTTTCTGAGTTTGTAAGTCTTCACAGAATAATAGGAGAGCTAGCTCTAGAAGCACAAAGAGGTAGGGGTTACTATGGATAGTTCCTTTTAAAAGCAGCAGCCATCAGAAATCTTTAAAGACATTTTAACTCTAGCATGTTGCCTGATTTTGACAGCAGGAGAGCAATTGAGTTTGGCACAGAATTGGGCTTCAATAAATATTTATTGAATGAATCAGTGAAACAGTGGCTCAATAAATCAACAATATTATAGAACCATAGAGTTTTAGAATTGAAAGAAACACTGGAGATCACAGTCTGCCTGTGTCACTTTGCCAGGAAGGAAAATGAGGCCCAGTAAGGCTAAGTAGGGTGGTCAAGGGCAGAGCTGAAAAGTGTCCAAGAAGAAACCAGTGTTACACTCTCATAATTCTTAGCCTGATTAATTTCCCTAAGCAAAAAAAAAATAAATAGCAAATATTTTATAAAATTATTTTGCAAGTCACTCAGGTACAAACTTGTTTAAAAGAATAAACCATCAATAGAAACGTGTATTTTTTTCTTTTTTTTTTTTTTTTTTTTTAATTTACCATACTTCCATCTTGTTCTTATGTCATGAACCTTAATTAACCAATTGCTCCTAGAATTAGGGTGTTGGGCATCATGATATTTGATAAAAAGCTGATTTTTTTAAACTGCTGGGTAGTGGTTTTAAATGTAGTGGTTACTTTAAAAATAATGATCATAACATCTAACATTAATTAATTGTCCACCATATGCTGAATGGAAATTTTTCTCATAGAATTGTTGATTAGAACCTTCTGAAAGGAAAGAATTTAAGTAGCCTTCATTGTAAATGGAACCTCCCTAAACTGGCCAGTTACCTTCCTCAGCATTTACTAGAGGACAGAAAGACTGACCCTTAAACTACTTCTAACTCCCCACTTCCATCTCCCTTATCTACCTAAGCAGTGAGGGATAGGTAAGCACAGAGTCTTTAAGGCATAGGCTCTGTAAAACATATTGTTAGTGAAGAGGTTTCCTTTTTTTACCCAAAGTAACTGAGGGAATGAATTATTATAGAATCACATGTACAGCCTGTGTATGCTGGGAAAAAAAATGAAAGCTGGTGTTCTGCATTTCCAATGCATGACATTGTATGCATCAAACTTGCTGGCCTGCCCTATGCCTTTTTGAAGAGGGAAGAAGAGCACTGGCAGGGTAGAAAGAGGGGACAAGAAGAATTTAACCTGGCCGGGCACAGCAGCTCACTCCTGTAAGCCCAGCACTTTGGGAGGCCTAGGCAGGCAGATCACAAGGTCAGGAGATCGAGACCATCCTGGCTAACATGGTGAAACCCCGTCTCTACTGAAAATACAAAAAAACAAAAAAGAAAAATAGCTGGGCATGGTGGCGGGTGCCTGTAATCTCAGCTACTCAGAAGGCTGAGGCAGGAGAATGGCGTGAACCCGGGAGATGGAGGTTGCATTGAGCCAAGATCACGCCACTGCACTCCAGCCTGGACGACAGAGTGAGACTGCGTCTCAAAAAAAAAAAAAAAAAAAAGAAGAAGAAGAATTTAATCTGCACTATCAACATTTGGTACAACCAGAATGCCCACAGGCATTGGTAAAGGAGATATCCCTTTGAGGCTTTGGCTTGAGCCACCTAGCCAGTATTACTCACAAGAAGGCCATTAACTGGACCAGGGGATTATAGCAGCCAGATGCTATGGGGTGTTGTGTGAAGGTTAGAGCTGGGAGATGAAACAGATGAGTTTCTCTTTCTCATGTTGTTGACTGCTGTTGGGAAGTCACGTGGAGCACTAGTGAGTTTACTGCATGAAGGCAGCAGAGGTCAGTAAAGGTGAACCAAAGAAGCAGGTACAACCCACAGAAAGAGGACTACATGAATAACCACTGTTCTTTTCTCTTCCCCTCATTAGCTCCATCCCAATAAACTGGAAGGGCCAGGTCTTGAAGCAGGGGTGATGGTAAGGTACCTAGAGACATACTATGTCTTCCTCCTCCACTTCAACTCAAAATGATGACATTATGAACTTATAAATTAGCCCAAACTTTAAAAACAAAAAGTGACCACAAATTCAATGATTCTGCCCAAGATATTAAGAATTGAGGAAAATAAGTAACTTAATGTTTAAAAGCAGTAGATGAAGAAATATAATATATATACATAAATATTGTTTATATCCCACAATATATAATATATATATACATAAATATTGTTTATATCCCATGGATTGATAGTCTTTAAAAAACTTATTATGCATATATTGTTTAATCCTTACAACTACCCTATAAAATATATCCTAGTATTATTGTCTTCATTTACTCACAAGAAAACTAAGACTTTAAGGTGATTATTTACCCATGTGCTCACAATGTGAGTGGTATTTGAACCCAGGTATGTACATGACTTCATAGCCCATACTCCTATGTTCTATAACTTCATAAATGTTGGACGCACTGCTTTCACTTCCATGCCTACCCAGAGTTTATTTTCCACACAACAGCCAGAGTTATATTTTTGAGATGTAAATCAAACCATGTCATTCCCCTAACTATAAAACTCTAGTAGCTTCCCATTGTGCATGGAATAAAAATCAAAGAGTTTGACCAAAATTTAGAAGGACTTACATGACGTAGGACCAGCCCACAGCTCTGGTTTCATTGTATTCCCACATTGCCCCAGTGTCACTGTGCTTGATGCTCACTGGATTTTTTTCTATTCTTTCTATTCTTTGTCCAGATCTTCCCACAAGTAGTTCCTCAGCATTAAGGTCTCAATTTAATTCTCATTGTCTCATAAAGCTTTCCCAATGATCTAAATCAACTTCCCTGCTGTAGTTATTGCACACCCTCATTGCACTCTTTTGCTTGCTCAGTTTCACATATAACTCACTTATACTTGATTCATTTATGGTTATCTCTCCATCACTGGTTTGATGAGAGTGGGGACCCTGAAAACCTTATTTACTGTTGTATTTCTAATATCTAGAATAGTGCCTCCAAATGATCATCTAATACATAATCGTAAAGCGAACAATACCTGAGTGAATATTAACCTCCTTCTCAATGATAATTTTAGTGTTAGGGGATTTGCCATGTATTACCTTTGGATTCATGCTTTTTCTGTGTTGAAATCAAATATATGCCATAGGTTTTCAGTGTTCCTTCTCTTGTGCTCCTCGTGTGAAGAGTGGTATTCAACAATTGAAGTGTTCCTATTCTATACTGATGTTGGTGTATACTGACCTACTTCTTTGCTTTATTTTAGTAACAAGTTAGCATTCTATCTGAAAATAAAATAAAATAAAATAAAATAAAATAAAATAAAATAAAATAAAATAAA
>NC_045448.1:50919460-50953840 GCF_002776525.5 Piliocolobus tephrosceles | reverse complement strand
AAATAAAATAAAATAAAATAAAATAAAATAAAATAAAATAAAATAAACCAAAAAACCTTGGTCAAGCCTTCTATGAAGCAGAGGAATGGATGGAGTTACAAAAGTACATTTCTTCCCATCCAGCATGGTTCCTCATTACACTTATCACATATTTATTACTCTCTCCTCTACTTAATGTTCTGGGGATATCAAGATAATTGTAGATTTTCTCTTTCTTTTAAAAAACTGCCATTCTTTTTTAAAAACATAGGAGACTTTGAGTTAGCAGTATGTATTTCCTGCATTTCTAAGTGTTACTAACTTTAAAATGTTCCAAGTTCACTTAACTACAGTAATTGGAAATGTGACAGCCCAGTCCCATTTGTTTTCATTGAATCAGTTTACATCCAGAATACATGATAGTTTTCAGTTGCAGCAGTGTATGCACAAAGACATTTCTAGGGAGAACCATAAATGCAGTTGCATGAACCTTCTTAATTATATTCACTAATAATGATGACTTGTTAGACTATACCAGGAGTTATACACCCTTTATATTTCTCCAGAAGAGTAGCACTAAGTTTACAAACCCACAGAGAATTTTATTGTAATATTGCCTAAAGGTGAAACATGTTGAGAATAAAAATTCAGAGATTACTTCCAATGATTTAAAGCCTGGGCTCTCTGCTGGGGTGCATATTAAATAGATATTTGATACATCTACACACTGGTCAGAGCTCTCTGATTCTCCCCCCCCCCCAATGAAAAGATGCAAAATAATTCATCTAGATGTTTATTCCTTAAGAACAGTGCCATGATATCAATATATATTTTGCCTTTAATACTTATTTCAGATACAAGAGACACAAAGTTGTCTTTATAATTTTTAAAAGAAATTCTAAATTGCAGCACTGTAAGAATCTGTTCATAACAACAAGACTCTCACACTTTAATGTACAGTAGAATCACCTTGGGGATCAGGTTACAATACAGAGTTTGCACCAGTAAGCTGGGGTGGAGGCAGCCTTGAAATTCTAAATTTCTCACAAGCTCTAAGTGATGCTGATGATACTGTCCTTCAAACCACAGTTCAAGTAGGACGTATCGAGATCATTATTTTGTTAAAGCAATTTCACTTGTACCAGCTCTTTCCTCTTCCTGTGAAAATTCTCCTTTCCTCTGCTGTTGCCTTCCAAGATGCTATCATCTGTATATATTTAAAAAATTGCGTTCTGTAATTTAGAACAGTTTATGAGATGACCACAATATTTGGATAAATTAAATTATAAATTTTTAGCGTTAGAGACCACCCCAGTCTGATTCTAGGGAGAAAGAAGCAATTGGCTATTCTTTGGGTTTAGTTAAATAGATCAATTTCTCAGAATATATTGCCTTGACCAAGTTGCTAATAAGATGATTTCATAGTTACATTTATTTACTTTATATCCATTTAATAAATGAGGACTATTTATAAATACAAAATACTTGTATATCTCCTTGAATATAATTGTATTATTATAATTTACTTATTTATTAAGTAGTCATTAATTGGTACCCAGAAAATTTCAAATTCCTTTCAGAGAATCTTTATAAAGTCCATATTCATGAAGCTACTTTTAATTTTTATTGTGTTAATGATTTTCTTCAGGTTAAAAAATGCTAGCATCTAGTTCTTATAGATTAGATTGTGGGGACTTGAATCTGACTTAGGCCCAGAAATTGAAATGTTGCACACCGAGTGAATGCCAGGATCATTTGTTCATTCCTTTCTCTGTCTGTCTCATTTTTGTTGTTGTTGTTATTGAGACAGAGTCTGGCTTTGTCGCCCAGGCTGGAGTGCAGTGGCAGGATCTCAGCTCACTGCAAGCTCTGCCTCCCGGGTTTACGCCATTCTCCTGCCTCAGCCTCCTGAGTAGCTGGGACTACAGGCGCCCGCCACCTCGCCTGGCTAGGTTTTTGTATTTTTTAGTAGAGACGGGGTTTCACCGTGTTAGCCAGGATGGTCTCGATCTCCTGACCTTGTGATCCGCCCATCTCGGCCTCCCAAAGTGCTGGGATTACAGGCTTGAGCCACTGCTCCCGGCCGTGTGTCTCATTTTATGTGTAGCACTAGTCAGTCCAGCCAGACACAGAATGGCCTGTTGGGTTCCCAGCACCTTTGGTTATTTTAACAGATGCAAATCAATTGCACAATAGGATTGGAAAATCATCGTACTAGAGTTTTGGAACATGTCCTATTTTCTTTTGCAGAAATATGCTCAAATTTAAGATGCATTTAGTTTTTGGTAATGAATTAGAAGCTCATTTTATGGCAATGTCTAGAAATTAGGAAGAACCTGAGACTGGTATCAAGAGGGCAAGGATTATATTCTGACTTTTCCTCAGTTAGTTATGTGACCACAGTTTTGTCTGTTTGGCCCTCACACTGTTCATCTAATAAATGATGACACTGGACTAAATAATGTCTAACTTATCTTTCATATTTAATGACTTCAAGTATATCATCAAGAGTCCTGGGTTTTCTTTTGACTTATTTGATGGAAGCTTGGCAATTTATTTCTGCATTAGTCTCGAGGTTTACCTAAGTGAGATAAATCTTTCAGAGTGAATATTTTATATATCTTGATTACTTGTTGCAGAACAAGAGAATTTAGACTCAGAATTTACATGTGTTGAATCACAGTTGGTAATTTTAGAATGTCTTATGACATATATTAGGTACAAAATCAAATGAAAGAATGAACTACTCTCCCTTGAAAGTAATGCAATTTTTCCTTGTAGTAATCAATTTATTGTTTTAATTTCTAAGTTACATAGTTTGTGGCAAATAAGAAAATACTAAATTTCTTAGGGACTGAGGATTTAATTTGATACGAATTTCAATAAGTAGACTTTCCTGTTCTGCTTTTCTAAAGTTGTTTTTTCTATAGCAGAGACAGCCAGGCTTATTTGTTTTAATAATGCAAGCTTCTAATGTGTACATCTGCTTGGTCAAAGATGTTTTGGGCACAATATTTTTGTATATTTGCCTTCTAGAATAGAAAAATAAATGAAGCAGGGCTCTCACCAAAATACCTTTTTTCATTCATTTGCTTTTTCATATATTGATTTTAGTTTCTGGTTTATGTTGAACATGATCTTAGAATCATATAACTTTGATAAAACCTTCCAACCTGTGTGATTTGGGATTGTATATATGAAAAGTAATATAATCAAAAATAATAATATTGGCTAGTTTTTTGGCATACAAAAATGGCCTGACATTCTTCATGTAATTGGGGATGGTGGGACTTCGTTCTGCCCACAGGCATCCTTGTCTTTAGGATGTATGGTAATTTCTCTGCAGATTATTTATTTGATGAAAAATTTCAGTGAATTTAGGAGATACAGAGGCATTGGGTCAAATTAATGAGATTATATTCTACGCACAGGTAATGCAAAGGAGCATTGTCCCGAGAATCAATTTTTGTGTGAACTTAGGAAGTCATTTAACCTATCTTTGTTTAACTTTTTTTTTTTTTTTTTTTTTTTTCCCATAAAATAGTGTCAGTGATTCTTGGCATTGAAACCAATCCATTTGTTCAAGCTACCATTGAAGGTTTGACCACCTTCTACAACATCCAATGAAATGGTTCAGTTATGGTTAACTTTTTTTCTGTGATGAGAAGTTTACTTTTTTATGAAAAAAACTTAAAGTTGAACTTACCCTCAGACAATTAGATGAGCAAGAACTGTGAATTTTCTTCTAAGTTATAGTGGGTTGGATATGGAATAGGACTGAAATCCCATGGCAGCCTCTTAAATTTTTTCCTGCAACTGTATGGCAACACAAAACCAATTGTAGACTATTAGAAAGATGCTTCAAGTTTTTAAATTTTACTTTTTCCCAATTTTATCAAAACATTTCTATGGTTAGAAATAGAGGCTCTTTTCATCTTGATATCAATCCATTAATCAACACATTTAAGATATGGACCTTCAAACAATTACTACCATGCAGCATATGTATTTTTCTTTTTTTAAATCTTACGAGATTACTCTTAAGAGCAAATGGTAATTAAAGGATATTAATATTTATTGAAAATTTTTAAAAAGTAACAATTGAAATTATTACTGTTGGCTTTATTTTAGCTTTTACTATTAATAGTAGCATTAATAGGAATAATGTTTTCTCATATCATCCTATTAATCAGGAAGAAAATACTTCATCAGATGAATTCATTTTGTGCTTAATCATCCAGATTATTCAAACATTTTATTGAAATATAGTATTTATGCTGATAAATGTGGCATAAATGTACAGGTAAATTAATTTTCTGCGGCCGGGCGCGGTGGCTCAAGCCTGTAATCCCAGCACTTTGGGAGGCCGAGACGGGCGGATCACGAGGTCAGGAGATCGAGACCATCCTGGCTAACATGGTGAAACCCCGTCTCTACTAAAAAATACAAAAAAAATCTAGCCGGGCGAGGTGGTGGGCGCCTGTAGTTCCAGCTACTCAGGAGGCTGAGGCAGGAGAATGGCATAAACCCGGGAGGCGGAGCTTGCAGTGAGCTGAGATCCGGCCACTGCACTCCAGCCCGGGCGACAGAGCGAGACTCCGTCTCAAAAAAAAAAAAAAAAAAAATTAATTTTTTGCACACTTAGCACACTCAACACTTAAATCAAGAACAACATTAATTGTACCCCAAGAGTTCTCCTCACTGTTATCCCCTCTCCATCTCTACCAAGGGTAGCCACTGTCTTGATTTACAACAGAGGCTAGTTATGCTTGTTTTCAAATTTTTTTTATAAATGGAATCAGAACTATGTTCTCTTTTGTGTCAGGCATTTTTTTAGCTAAACATTATTACTGTGAGATTTATCTGTATTTCTGTTGCAGTTGCAGCCCATATATTCACACTGTTATTTAATATTGTGTGACTATACTGAAATGTATGCATTCTATTATTGGTTGTTATTTCAGTAGTGTTAAGTTTTAGATTATTTTTGCAGAGTACCTCTATAAACATTCTAGTATGCTATTCTGATGCTCTGTGTATTTTTTTGTTGTTGGATATATACTTATGAGTGGAATTGGTGGATCATAGGGTAGACACAAGTGCAACTTTAAAAGAGAATGCCAGTTTCACAAAATAGTTCCTACCAATAATGTATGAGACTTCTAGCTGCCCTACATCCTCACTGACACTGGATTTTTTTGTATTTTTCATTGTATTCATTCTGTGGAGTGTGCTGTTATTGCATTATGGTTTTAGTTTGCATTTCTTTGAAGATAGCCTTTTATCTTTTAACATCTATTCAAGTATTTTATCCTTTTTTTCTCATTGAGTTGTGTTGTGGTATTTTTGTTTGTTTGTTTGTTACTATTGATTTGTATGAGGTCTTTATGTATCCTAGATATAAGTATTTATTGACATTCACATGGCTATGGGTCTAATTTATTTTTCATTTTCATTGTTTTAGCGCATATTAGAAATGCAAATTTAGTTGGGACTTGTATTTAAAAATGGACATAGACTTATTCTGTACGTGTTCAGCAGAAACACATGGGTAAACACTCTGCTGCTTAGTATTTGTATATAGAATAGCACAAAACTTACCTACAAAGATTATAAGGTAGAAAATGATTAGAAGAAACATAATATTCTTATAACTATATTATGAAAAACAGAGTGATTTTTGTATTTTCATATATATGGTCTTCCATGAAAAAGAACATAGGAAGAAATATTTTCCCTGCTTAGATTTATGTCCCATTTATGGCATTTTAAGGTAATTGCATATTCCACAGAGTGAATTTTTCCCAAAACTATGTGGTTGCCTTTAATGTAAATTTGAATTACTTAAATTTGGAATTAAACAATACAAAAGAAATGATATATTTTCATTTTTAAGTAATGAGAATATCATAGTGTGAAAAAGACATCAACACCCATATAACTTCAAAGCTTATGACATAGTGAATTGCAAACTATTATTTTTCCCTTTGGGTATACCACATTATCTGGCAAACAGAACCTTTGTTGAGATTTATTCTGAGTTATACAGATTTGGAATGATACAAAACATCTTGGATAAAATTCTACAGCCTTCTTACTGGACCACACCTCTTCAACCTCCAAAACTTGATAATTTAGTTATTTAAGTTGAATCTTTCTTAATATATTACATGCTTCCCTGCCCTTTTAAACTGAGTAGACTAAAACACAATTAGAATTTTCTTACTAAGACGTATCTTCACAAAGTTTTTCTTTTTTCTCTTTTTTTCTTTCTTTCACAATGCTATATGTCACTTCTTTCTGACACATAGGTGGCATGGCATATTAGACAGAACCTGGATTAGTAGACTGAATCCTGGTCCCACTTCTATTACTGTCACATTTTATGAATTTGAGGGCCATTTAAACTCCATGAGCCTCGTTTTCTTAATAATACAAATTAATTAGTTGGGCTATAGTACTGTCTTTAAGCCTCCCACTGGCTCAGAGATCTACTTATTCAGTGGGAATGTAAAATTTAGCAAATATCATATTCAGATAAGTGGATCTCTTGTGTGTGTGTGTGTGTGTGTGTGTGTGTGTCTGACAAAAGTTTCCATAGATTGCTTCTCTAAATTAAATCCATCATGTAGAATTGATTTTGGGAAACAAAAGTTTATAAAGATCCAATTTCACTTTTCTCTTATAGATAACCAATTGTCCCAGCAACCTTTATTGACCTCTGTATATTTTGCTAACTTATCTGCAATACCAGACAATATAAATATAAATTGTTTTCATATATGCTTATTAGTATGCACGTGCACGCACACACACACACACACACACACACACACACACACACACAAACACACATTTATATATATGAACCAGAATCCTCTTGACTACCTATCATCCAAAGAGCAGAATAATAAGCAATGAGAAATGAGTGAAAGAACTGGCAAATGTTTAGTTTATTGATCATGGTTAACTGTTTTCTAAGGACTGAGACACAAGTTCTTTATAATATGTGAAATTGCCATGGGATTGCATAATGCCAAAATAAACTTATTACAGTTGGTCAATTTTTATCTTATCAGCATCAGCAGTATATACAAATGACTTTCAGTAGCCTTGGCAAAATGTGGAATTATTTTTTTTTCGCTTTATGTCAATTTCATGGCTATGAAATGGTATCTGAATATAGTTTGATTTTGGCCATTTCCTGAATATTAATAGGAATGAACGTCTCTTCATTTATTCATAAGTAATACATATCTATTTTTCTATGAAATTACATTTCTTTTGTCTATTTTCTCCATTGGTTGTCTTTATTTTTGTATTGATTTGCTGAGGTGCTTGGCCTATTCTGGATTATAATCCTTTGTTGATTAATATGAAATGAAAATATTTTCTCCCAGATTGTTATTTAACTTCTTATTCTATGGTGTATTGATGACCCCATATTCTTAATTTTAATGTAGATGAATGTATCAATATTTATTAGTGCTTTATGCTAATTTTTGAAATCCTTCCATTCTTTCATATCAAAATTTATTGTCTGACAAATATTCACAGATTGACTCTCTAAATTAAATCGGGCATCCATGTAGAATTGATTTTTGTGAACAAAAAGACGTAAAGATCCAATTTCACGTTTTTCTTATGAATAAGTGATTGTCCCAGTAACCTTTATTGACTAATCCATCTTTTGCACACTTATCTGAAATGCTTGACAGTAAAAATTGTTTTCATATATGGTTAACAATATTTTAGGTTTGATTATCATTATTCTCATTTTACCTATCCTAATGCATTTTCTTAAGCACTATAATTTTGTAATAAATGTCCGTCTTTACACAGGCAACTTCCTTCATCTTCTTTCTCTGGCATATCGTGGCTATTTGGGACTCATTTTTTTCCCTCATAAATTGTGAAGAAACAGCTTTTTACATTTATATTTTTAATCTATTGAGATTTTTATTAGGATTTTATTGAATCTATAAATCTATTTACATATGTTGGAACATTGATTGTCTCTAGTATGCAAAACCCTAAATTCTTTCCAAAGTATCTTATTAAGCCAAATAAATTTGTAGATTATTTTAGTCTTACAATTTGTGCATTGTATTTGCTTATATGACGTGATTTTCTTTATTTATAATCTTTATAATGTTCACATATTTTTCTTGTCTTCCTGCATTAGCTACAACATCAAGTGTAGCATTGAATATAAATGTTGATAGTGGGAATCCTTGTCCTGTTTCTTATCTTAAAGAGAATATTCTAGATTTCATAATAACATTTGATTTATGTTGTTTGTTTTAGATCATTTATCACATTAATTAGGCAAGCAGGAAGATATCTACTATTTATCACCAGTGTATCAACTTTACCAGATGTCTGCACAGACATTATCTCATTGTATCTTCACAATCATTCTGAAAGATTGGTATCTCTAATCATTTTCAGAAACTGAAATTCAAAAAGCAAATAATTGTTCTAGTGACAGCTAGTGGCCAACCTGGAATCCAAACTCGTGTTTTGACCCACATTTTTCTCTCAGTATGATAGTAATATATAGTTGTGCTTGTGCCCAATATTGAACCACTTGCCATGTTGGACTGACCAGGGGAGCAGACACCTGGACTATAACTTTCTGAGACAGGAATTAAGTCCATTGTGTTCACTTCATTATCCCTAATGACTGGTACTGGGCTTAACCCTTGGGAGGTGCTCGCCAATATTTTGAGTGTTTGAATGGGAGTGATTCACTATTATAGATTGGGATGTCCTTCCTATGACTCTTACTCAGAATTATTTGGTCTGACTGATAGTCTTGGCTAATAATTTACTAGTAGTCAATGACTAATATTCCAGGGCTCAATTCCTGGTGAATACCTCCAGGTGCTCACCATGATATTTATTGCTATGGTTTGACTACCTGTAGCCACTGACGGCATTTTCTACATCCAGGAAGGCAGGTCATCTGGCTCTGATGGGTTGAAAGTGATTTGAGCTCTGATTCCAGGACATGAGTTATTTGACAATCAAATGAAAATTCCTGAGATTAAAAACCTATTACAGGGGAGAGTGCAACACCTGCTGATGTATCAAGCCTCTCTGGGGCATAATAGTGATAGTATGTTGCCAGTGGGAAAGATTAAGTTCCTCCAGTACCTTTTACAATTATATGTTTATAGTTTATCAGAAGCTGATTCCCAATCATGCTGTCTCATTTTTCTTGGCACAGCATCATTATTGCCTAGAAAGTCAAGGGGACTTATGGCTTACATTCTTCCTTTGGTTCAACTCACCTCATCAGTGGGAGAAGAGTGTTCTTTCCAAATAGCCACCTTTCTGTTTGATCTGTCTAGCATCTTGTGATTTCTGCCTTGTTACTTCTAAATCTGGTAAAGACTAAGATACGTAGAAAATGTTGAGACTTCATTTATATGCTATCCCCATGATGATGTGCTAGAATTCTTACCAATGTCATAACAGCCAGCCCTACCATCTGCTTGATGAGACCAGGGAATGGATCAATAATCCAGCTGACTCCATTAGACTTTCTATCGCTACTCCCTCCATCCAGAGAGAAAAAAAAATGCACATGCTCTGTAGGAGGTCTGTTTACTCCCAGACCAGATTCTTTTTTTTTTTTTCTTTCCTTTCTCCTTACCAGATAATTTGTTATGGTCTCTCAATGATAAAACTATTTGTCTCTTCATTGAAAAAGATCTTTGAATATAAATGTCTCACTGAAAATTAAAATAATACCTCAGTTGGATGGAGAAAATGTTGAAAACATCTTAGAATCCATTGTTGTCAGCAGAGTGGAACCATCCAATATGAATTTATGGTACCTGATTCATGCCCTGGAGACATCTCAGAGCTACTTTCTCTGATCAGAGCTCTTGCAGTGATATTGAAAAATTAATTGAATTTTCAAGAATGTCAGCTTTAGCTACTGCAGCTGATGGCCCAATAGTTGAGGAGATTTATTAAATATATACTGCCACCTACAGTGCTATTTGACTGAGACAGGGTTCATGTCATGGAATCTAATTAAGCAGGGTTAATTTGGGGAGTGATTAGCTATTATTTCTGTTAAGATCTGCTGATTTGCATAGTGTATTTGTTTATTTATGTATGTATCATCTGTTTTCCTCTAGGAAAAGAAGAATATATTGCCACGTTCAAGGGATCTGAATACTTCTGCTACGACTTGTCTCAAAACCCCATTCAAAGCAGCAGTGATGAAATAACTCTATCATTTAAAACCCTTCAGAGGAATGGACTGATGCTTCACACTGGGAAATCAGCTGATTATGTCAATCTTGCCCTGAAAAATGGAGCTGTCTCTCTGGTCATTAATTTGGGATCAGGGGCCTTTGAAGCACTAGTGGAGCCTGTGAATGGAAAGTTTAATGATAATGCCTGGCATGATGTGAAAGTCACCAGGAATCTGCGTCAGGTAACAGCGCAGTGGATAAGAGAGTAACTGGCTTTGTTTCTCGCTACAGCTGTGTGTGTGGTACTTGAAAACTCTAACAACATGATACAGGGCTCCTCAGAGTCACTTGCAAATTAACTTTTTCTTCTTCTGAGATGAATCTTCCTGCCATACTTGAGCAGGGGCATATCTAGAAAGTTCTGGGGGCCCAAAGGCTATTTTGATACAGGGCCATATGAAAATTTACAAGAGGGCTGCAAGGATATCCCTGCAACCTGCCCTTCCTGTGACGTGTGTGATTTTGTTGTGTTTCTGGTTTTTTGTTTGTTTAATTTTAAATTATAGTTTTCATGGTGATCATTTGGAAGCATGCACATTGGGGTCATTAAATCACAGTTCCTTTCTTGTAGTCAAAACAATAGTGTTTGTGATTTGGGATTGTATCAGTCCCTACTCCCTCCGCCTCCCACCCCCAAAATGGGGACCAGACAAGTCCCTGAGGGGAAAAATGACTTTAGGGGCTTACATATCTCCTGAAGGGTCTGATTTTGAAGATATTTTTATTTTAAGCATAGATACTCTAAGTTAAACCCCAAATGACTCTGGAAAGGCCAGTTAAGCTTCTAGGTGCCCATTTCTATTTGATTGTGTTTTTTTAAAAAAAATTTGAGATGCTATATACTGGGAAAATATCAGCTATTTACTAAATCTATGGGTCCACATATACTGTATGTTTTTAATGAAGACATGATTACAGTATATATATATATATATGGATGAAAATGAATAGATTGTCCTTTTATATTGAACATTATAAGTTTGGGTATTATGTGAAACTTTATCTTACAATGTATCATTTTGTTAAGTGTTGACAGTGACTAATTTTTTTTGCCTTACATGCTGATCTTAAACTAATATTCTTAACATATTTGTTGTTTCTCTGAACAGTTGCAGAATGACCGGATTGTCTCTGGTTTTCCTTTACCAAAACAGCCCTCTCTTTCAGAGCTGTTAACTGTCTAACCTTTTCTTTCCTGCTTCTGAAAGGTTTAAACTATCTGAGCTAGAGAAACAAAAAGGAGCTTTAGGAATCTAGATTTAGTCTAGCTGAGGCAAACAAGTAAAACTGAAAGATTCTTGAGAACCCCAGACCTTCCAGATCCTTCATTGACATGGGAGGGGGACCTGCATGCTTCCACCTGCCTTTGGAGAGGGTCGGCCACCATCAGTACAGCTGTAGACCACGGGTTTCCTATAAGTCTGTCTTTTTGGTTTTCCTTTTTTTTTTTATTTTTTTCTCTCAGATATGCACAAAGAAACTGGAGGCTCATTTGAGAGAAGCACAGAAGGAAGGGTGGGGGCTTGAGGAGTCCACTTTCTAGATTTGCCTTTGCTCAGGTTACAAATCAAACTGCGAATTGGTAGCTCAAAGGAAACTGTAGTTATACAGCCGGGGTGCATGTGTAGGAGGACAGATTAAACACAAATCCATTCTACTCATTCTATGTGTCAGGATCTTTGCTTTGTTTCATTGCAGTAAACTGTGACCCTAAAGTCCATCAATATGACCGAAGGAAGTTTTGAAGTTGAGGAGGAGTCCTTGTATGCTGTAAAATTGAGTAGTAGGGCAATGCCAACTGATTCCTACTAATTTCCTGGGGCTGGGGTGGGCCAGGGTGGAGGAGGGGCCAAGTATGGGCATAGGGCTGCAGTGGTCAGCTGAAAAGCTTTAGGTCTTTGAATCCCTTTTAGACTTTTCCAATGTCTCTCAGATGTACTCAGGAAGACAAAGGGAACATTGCCATGTGTCTGTTTCTGTCTAGTAGTGAATTATGAACAATAATAGCAGGAAAAATATTACCTCTGTGGGAGGCCTACTTGTTAGTCTGCTTTTTTCTTGTAAAATTTTTTTGCCCTTTTTCTATGTTACTAACATGCTTAATAACTAACATGTCATTCATGGAATGTTTCATTCTACTAACCGTTACCTGAATCAAAAAATGTACTAACATGGTAGAGACCATCATATTTTTTAAGTAACGATCGTTATTCTGTTCACAGTTTTTAATTTCCTTTCTCCCCCCTTCTCCACAAAGCACTCAGGCATTGGACACGCTATGGTAAACAAACTACATTGTTCGGTAGATATCATTCTAATTGTTTCTTATTTTGGGTTTGCCGTGTGTTTTCTTTCTTTCTTTTAACTGTAGACATCATTAACAAAAGAGGAACTGCGGTTGGTACTCTTCTGCTTACTTTGACCTCCTTCTTTTCATCTGTTGTTGACCTTCTTATTTTTTACCTGTTCCTGTCAACTTCTGTTTTCCAACTCACCTGTAGGGGCATCGTTAACGTTTCGAACGTTTTGCATCCAGCTGTGGTTAACACGGGATAAGACAAAATGGTGGCTGGCCCGAGTGACCGCAGGCTCAGCCAGTCTCTAACCATTCATGATGCATGGCATGGAAACTTGATTTGGGAATGCTGGAGATGCCACACCCACTCATCTCTACGTCATCACAAAGCAGTTGTTTTTATTTTTATTTTTTTCCTTTGGTTCTCCCTGTTTTCTTTCTTTCCTTTTCTGAACTGTACTGTATCTCCTGCATGTGCACATCAGCGTGTGCCGCTTCTACTGGTTGTTTTGCCTTTTCTCTCCCTTTGGCATGGACTTAGGCACTTGCATGCTGAACAATTGCTGCTTAATAGTGCAAATAGTGACGTTGCTGGAACTAGCTTGCGCCTTTTATGTTAACAAGGTGCACGTTGTGATTAGTTAATAACAGACAACTAAACTTTACTAATATGTACACCAGCAAAACTAACCTAGGAAGCATTTTACTAACACCATTTTTGTGTCTGCTCAATAACTTTTAAGTTGCAATAGGGATGATGCTGACACTAGTTCAATAATCAGTTAACTCTCTAACTAGTTTAGATCTCTTAGGGCTAGTTGAATAGAATCTAAGAATAAACCTCAAACAGACATGAAAATGGGTTCCATCATAGGTCTAAAAACAAAAACCAAACAAACAGAAAAAAGAAAAAAGCAAAACAAACAAACAAAAAAAAACCAAACCAAAACACAAAACAGGCATATCCCAGGATTACAGTATCTAGGTCTGAGTATAGCGTGTCCTTTCCCTGTGCTTTGTTATCTAGGTGACAATATCAGTGGATGGGATTCTTACCACAACGGGCTATACGCAAGAAGATTATACCATGCTGGGGTCTGATGACTTTTTCTATGTTGGAGGCAGTCCCAGCACAGCCGACCTTCCAGGGTCACCAGTCAGTAACAACTTTATGGGCTGTCTCAAAGAGGTAAATATCGTTGTCATCAGAATCATTCCTAATTCATGATCTCATCATTTCAGATCCAGCATGAAAGCACCTTTGCTGAAGACCCGATGTTTCCAGAGTCAAATGGCACGTCTTTAAATTCAATATTCCACTATTGTTTATGTAGGATTGGGGGAGGGGAAACAGCCCATAGATCATTCTGAAGGAATTAGGTTCCTTTTCTTTACTAGTCTGTAAGTAATTTACATTTGAGATTTGTGTGGACGGTTGATATTAGCTATAAAAGAAAGTCAAACAAAAAGAAGTACTGGGTCTAAAGTTAAGCGAAATGGTTACTTGCTTATTTCTACCTAAATGCCATAGGTGTTATGTATATGGTGAATACTTTTTTGAGTATTTAAAGAAAAGAGAAGAAAAAGAAATTAGGCTATAGGAGAAGGAATGACTATGTAATTCAAAACAAAACTAAAACAAAATAAGTCCGTATAATGAAATAATTTTGTTCTCTTGTTTTCAACATGTTCTGGAGTAAGTAAAACTGTTTCATTTGTTATCTGGTGAATTTACTTGATATTTATCTGAGCAGGAACGTCAAACTAAATGATATCAATAATTTCATCCCTCATTATCAGCTGTAGTTGCCTATTGTAACTTTGTATAAGATTGGGATTTGTTGGGTTTGGGGGGTGAGAAAGATCAAAAAGTTCCAGAATTTCATTTTTTAATGAATATTTTCCATAAAAGCTGCCTTTAAAAAATTTCATTCAGACACAATCCAATTTCTTTGGTCTGCTGGAACCAGAGGTTCCTCTTACATTGTATGGCTACAATTTAATT
The DNA here is from genome assembly GCF_002776525.5 of Piliocolobus tephrosceles. Taxonomy (NCBI): domain Eukaryota; kingdom Metazoa; phylum Chordata; class Mammalia; order Primates; family Cercopithecidae; genus Piliocolobus; species Piliocolobus tephrosceles. Next base: position 50,939,286 of record NC_045448.1, on the reverse strand, counting down.
GCGTAGATTTCTAAAAATCAAAGTTAAATAACTTTGAATTCACTAACTGTTAGCCATAGGTGCTGTTGGTAACCAGTGATGTACTTGGATTTATTCTAAAGTAAATAATTTAATCATATAAACTTGATTCAGTTAAGCATTAGAGAAAACCGGTTACTACTGAATTATCCTTCCCTGTCTTTTCTTTATGTGAATATACTGGTTGATTCGTTGCCCAGTATGTGGATGTATATAGAATAGTCCTGAGGGAGATTTAAAAGTGCAATAGTTTTAACAAACATGAGGAGGTGCAGTTCTGTAAGGCCAAACCTATCTATGCTTTGTAGTAGAAGTGATAGATTACCTTTCAGAAAGTAACTTTTACTGGTTACAAATATGTAGTATGATCCAGGTTTGTGTAACGCTGTGTAGAGGATGATAATCTAATAATCATTATTATTATTTATTATTACTATAGTACTAATATTTCCAGAGCTGTTATTTTGTGCTATTCTAAGAGCTTTATAGGAATCCTCACAATATAGGTAGACATTTTATTATCTGCATGTTTCAGACAAAGAAACTGAGATTTGAAGCAGGTAAGTTTCTTGAGGAAGGTCACACAACTAACAAGTATTAAAGTCTAAAGGTTAATTGAGGAAGTCTGATTTCAGTGTCCTTTGTGCCCTTAACTACCATAGTTAAGAGCCTTGTTGCAAGAGAAATGTTTGTTAGAGTTCCTAAAAGATTGTACAAACTCTCAAGTATGTTACAAACTAAGACAATGTTCACAAATGTATAATAGACTGTGAGGATTGAAGTATTAAATTATTTAACACAGTTATTTGATTTAAAAAGCGGGTGAGATGAGTGAGAGTTCTAGAAGACAAGGAGAGAAACACAGAAGAGTCAGAACGTGAGCATCTCAGACAGTGACTGATTGAGGCAGGCAGGGATGGAGAAAGTATATCAGGTGCGGTAAAAGAATGCTTAGATTTTATTAGAAGATTTCTGAAACTTCGTTCTAGTGATGGAAAGTGGAGGGCAAAGCCACATCCTCAATCACCCGTACCAACTTCCTCATTTTCACTGTGAGCCAGACCAAGTATAATCAGTCCCTACATCCTGCTTTATCTAGAGAACAGTAATCCTGCTTAGATTGGAAAAAGGAAGGGGAATTGAGGGATCTCTAGCAGAAATGGGAATCTAACTAAAGAATTCTTTTGGGCATCCTAAAAAAAAAAAAAAAAAAAAAAAAAAAAAAGATTTCTGCAGTGAATCCCTGAGTTCAGCTGAGACACATAATCTTCTGATAATTCTGCATAAGTGAGACAGATTTTTTTGTGTGTATATAAAGCTGCAGTTAATTGCCTTAATCTAAAATAACTCTAAAATAACAGTTTGAGATTAAACTGTGCTTCAGATTAACACCTCTAATTTATGAATTGATAAATAAAGATTCTTTACCTTAGTATCTTTTTTTTTTTTTTTTTTTTTTTTTAATATTGGCCTTTTAACCACAGAAACCACAATACCAAAAAATAGGTCAGGTGGTCTTCCAAGTGCCATGTTAGTTCACAGCCAGTAAATTCATTAAAGGAAGATTCACTCCTGCTGTTGTAACTATGGGGTTTGGATACAATTCACTTTTCTTTATTGATTAGACACCTTCCACCTCTGTCTTCTGCATCTGGGGTGTGTGTTTGAGGAAGCATGGTCACTTTTTTCTTGACTTGTGTAATCTTTTTCATTTTATTTCTTCTGATGCACTATAGTTTGGAAGGATATCTGCACAATTAGTCTATAAATCAAAACATACCTAACTTGGAAGGCTTTTTCTTTCTTTCTTTTTTTTTTTTTTTAGAGATGGAGTCTTGCTCTGTTGCCCAGGCTGGAGTGCAGTGGCATGATCTCGGCTCACTGCAATCTCCACCTCCCGGGTTCAAGCAATTCTCCTGCCTTAACTTCCCAAGTAGCTGGGACTAGAGGCATGCACCACCACACCCAGCTAATTTTTGTGTTTTTAGTAGTGACGGGTTTCACTGTGTGTTGGCCAGGGTGGTCTTGAACTACTGACCTCAAGTGATTGGCCCACCTCAGTCTCCCAAAGTGCTGAGTGTGGTGGTTCAAGCCTGTAATCCCAGCACTTTGGAGGGCTGTTTAGATGTTCATAGTTTCCATCCATGTCTGAACTGTTATCTATTTAGAAGGCCCTGCTCTTGTTATTTCTGAAATGAAACAGTGACAAAGTATCATGGATTCTGAGTTAAATCACCTTATTTCAAAGGGTCAGCTTTGTGGAGTTACTGAAAAGAGAGGGATATACCCATGTTCATTCTCACAGAATCTCTCTTAACAGTAAAGTCTATGTACATTTTCCTGAACTCTAGCTTGGACTTCCTGGCCTATACCACACTGCATGTGTAAACCCTTAATATTACTTCATTTATTGGCTGATAACATTTTTATTTTCAGTCTAGTATGTAGTCCCTCTTAGCATAACCAGTCTTGAAGGAGATTCTAATAACACCTTGTCCTAAGTTATGGGAGAAATTTTGGAGTGTTAGAATGGAAAGGATCCTGGAAATCATTTTCTAAGTTCAACTTTCTTCTTTTGGGGAAACAGACCTAGAGAAGTTACTTGACCAAGAGTAATGAGGGGGTCCAGGAGGATTAGAATACAGCACCCTATCAAGTGAAATATAATATTTAAATGGCCAGTTCTATTTCATTGTAAACAATGGCACTCAAGGTATAAAAATACCACTTTCACAAATTTACACATTTATTCCTTAAAGATTAAAGAAAAAAAAGGAAATCACTCAACATATTGAAACAACCTATAATCTCATATTCATTAGATGCAACTTAGGTCTTTCCCTTTTTACCTTTTAATAATGTCTTTTTGAAATGAGACTTTGCTTGCATGTAGAACAACTAACCTTCAACTGGAAAGTTACTTTTGTGTATGTGATTATCAAATTTCAAAATAAAATAAGATTAGTTCAAAATAATTTGGTAAAAACTAACCTGAACTTTATATGGTGCTTTGTTTAAAATGACAAGGAACTTTGAATGGCCAGGAATTCAAATAGAGATCAAAGTAGTTTTTTTTCTTTTTCTTTTTTTTTAAATGATTCATATGTTCATCACAAGTAAATCAAAGTCTGAGAAAATATTTGTACTCATTGAAAAATGACTCACAAGTTTAAATTTGAAAAAAAAGTTAAAGAAACATTGTAAATAATAAATTGTCATTATATACAGCCCATATCTATGAAATTCTTAGAGGATAATAGGTCTTTTTAAAATACGCTTTTTAAATCTGATTTTTGCAAAGGCAACACTATGTTGTGACAGAAATACCTGTTTATATTTTTGCATTTTGATAACACTGGGTAAAAGCTGAAATATATGTTGCTTAGGAATTTTCGATCATTTTATATTTAATTAAATTTTCTAACAAGCAGTTTTTGAGTGACTGCTGCAAAAGGAGAGGAGATTAGAAAACCTTGCAGAAAGAGAAGTCATGTTGTATGAGATGCTCAGACTCTATTTGAGGACATCTTGCCCATTTACCTTAGACCACTTGGTAAGCATTTTTCTGTAGAAAAGTCTCACAGTTAATTCTTCAGGTGTTCACCAGATATATTTTAAGAATCTTTAAAGATAGATGAAAATCTCACTAGTATGTGTTTCTACCCCAATATTTTCTTCGTAAGTGTTTCTGTAGTCACTGACCTATCAGGAAGGGTCATGGCGCTCCCTCATTAATCTCCCCGTCAGAACCGTTCCTGCAATTATTATGCACTTCCTGGTCTCTTTGTGCCCCTGAATGCTCTGAAACACTTATTTCCCTCCTACAAAGTGAACATTATTTAGCATAGTTTGTTAGTAAGGAAATGAAACTGAAGAGGTAGTAAAGGACTGTGTGTTAAATAAAACAACCTAGAATCCTTTATTTGAAGTTTATTTTTAGTCACATGTACCTGCTGGAGGTTTTACAATCAGAGTGGAGACACTGCCTGTGTGAGGTAACTTAGAATACTGCCACTAAAAATTGCTCAGATTAAACCTAAGGAAGTATTCTAGAGAAAGAGAGAGACCAAAAAATAAAAAAATAAAAAAAAAAAAGATTGAAATGCTAAAGGGAATTAAGTCCCACTGAAAATTTCATCAACCTAATTAGATCGGCTCAGCCTTTAATTACACTTAGAAACATTTATTACCACAAATTTGGAAGATGCTATTGAGGTAGATGAGGTTTGAAAAATACCCTATCCTATGTAAGCATTTTCCCTCACTGTGGAGAAAATGATTGATTCCTTAATGAAATCTGTGTGATCTCCTCTGCCATATGAAGTGCCCGCATCACAGTGTAACAGCATCAGTGCATCAATGCTGGGAAAGAGATGAAATATTTCACTCCTGCAAATGCCCCTTAATCCCTATCTTTCTTCTTTTGGACAACAGAAAAACTTTTAAAAGTTTTGAAGGCTTCTCAATTTATGCCCTTCTGTGGTTGACCATGCTCATCATATTTGGGTACTCAAGTGTCTTTCTTGTTCTTATTTCCCTCTTTGCTCAGAGAGGAATAGAATATCTGTCATTTACACGTAAGAACAAAATCTCATGGCAGAATTTGCATTCTAATTTAGTCCAGTTTTGGAATAAAAGGCTTTGGACCTGATGGATAAATTAACCTAGCAGGAACTTGGAGGAAAAAGAGATCTTCAATGACACCTGGAAATCATGCCAGATGAGAGGAGGGAGGGCTGCTTTAGTTGGCAGAGAACTCACATGGACTCCAAAGTCATGATTAAACAATTTATCCCCAGGTTTTCATTTCCTCTAGACTTTACCTTGCTGAGGTCCCTGACTTATTGCCTCTCTTCTCTTATTATTAGTCATGGTCCATATCCTGGTTGGTACCATTTTACAATTTACTTACACTGACCTTCCTACATGCCTCATCCCTCACTCTTTAGGGAAGACAGTTGCTTTTTGCTTTCCCACTTCACTTTTTCCTAAATGTTTTCCATACAGATCCACCTATTTTTACTTACCGTATCATTATATAAATATGGATAATACTATCCTGATGTTATGTGGTGACATGTCTTCACTTGTATGAACCATTTTAAGATAGGTTTTGCTAATGCCCACAAGATTAATAGCCTATGATAAAATACAAAGATGTCCCTTCATTCAAGGACTTACGCATTCGCCAGACTGACGCACAGCTGATGCTCAAGTTTTGACCAGTGTCGGACTGACTGTGGCTACGGGCTAACTTTCATATTAAAAGTGTTTCATGTAGGATCAGTATGCACTATACCGTATGTCATTTTGTTGTGTCAGCTGGAATGGGCTGACTCACAGAATAGCCATGTTCTTATAATAACAATAGTATATATTTGAGCTAAGTGCTCTGACTATTCTATTCTCTACAGCCTAGTGAGCACTAGAGATGATGCCTTGGGACTGAGTGACAATTTTCTAGCTTCTCTGTGCTGTCTTCCTAGAGGCAGGGTCTTGGTTTAGTGACTCAGAGAGAGTCTGGTTTAGCCCATCTAGGATAGGCAAATGGGCTTAATATTTTTGGCAGAAGTTCAGGTATAGAAAGAAATTTTTTTTCTACCTGATTTAAAACATGGAAGATGATAGTTTTGCTTTGAAAATTTTAACAAGAAAGCTAGATGGGGTTTGTGGAAATGTCAAAGGCTTTGACAGATTCTTATGTGTCATTAACCTGATTTGTTATAGGCCCAGCCTAGTTTCTTCTAGATCTTGGGAATACTGAAATGTATTTCAGTTTTTCTGATGTAATAGTTCAGTACTTAAATGAAAACAGAGGTCGATTATCCTTGCCTCCTTTTATGTGTAAAATAGCACACTGCAGAAATCCTCCTTTCCTTTTAAAAGACTTCACGATAACTCATGCAGGGTAATAACAACCATTCCCTTATGCAAATGAGGACTCATGAGACCTCAGCAGAACACGTGGCTGTGAGTGTCATCCATGAGTTAATAGTCTGCTAGTAGAGCGTTTTACCTGCATCAGATCGTTCAGACAAACCCCCATGGCATAAACGCTGTAGTGCCTCAATGTGCCTCCGATTGTACTAGGCACTATAAAAATGGACATGAAAAGTAGGAGCTATTGCTGGAAGGGTAAGAGAGTCAGCATATTCAGAGAAATAATAATAATATATTAAGCATTTTTTATTTCTCGTAAAATCTCTACAACATCCAGTGAGTTACCCAATGGGCATGTGCCTGGGGGCATCAGGAACACAGTAAAACAACAACTTTTCAAAAACAAATCTATGAAAGTGTGTGAAATAATTTGATATTTGGTATTTCAAACCTGTCAGCAAGGGAGTAATGGAAGAAGAAAAAAAAGTTTTTGGTGGGTTTCTGGTATTTTGTCTTTACTAGCCCTTTTTTGAATACAGTATGATTATTATATTGTGGAGAGGGATGCACCACCAGTTTCTCAGAGCCTCATAATTGCAAAGGTAATACTCTAAGCATGAAAAGAGGTACACATAAATACTATCCCTATTTGACAAATGAAGACATGCAGACAGGAAAAATGAGGTAACTGACCTAGGGGGAAATAATTAGTAACAAAACTAAGCTCCTCCTCAAATAATCTGACAGTGGAATCCTTGCCTGTAACTGACACTCTGTGTTGCTCCCCATAACATATTATAATCTCACTTCGCTTCTCTCATTCTCGGTATTTTTATAAAGATAAAATTAGACGAAATGTGCTTTGTAGGAACCTTTAGGGGAAAGAAAATAGAAAAACACAGCCTAGATAGCTGGGATATCAGAGAAGGGAAGATCTGATAGGAAAGAAGCAGCAGCAGGGAATATTTCTCAGATGCTCAGTTAGTTATACATGAGCTTTCAGTGGAATCTTTCCCACTCCCCACATTGAATTGGTCCGGAGCTGTTACCTCTGTTAACCTCTTCTCTACTCAGGCAGCCTGCACACTTTTCCTCCTCTAAAGGCAAACTAATATAATGCTTGCTATTATTTTCCATTCTGTGTAGCCGATCAAACAAACAGGAATGCACAGAAAACATATTTGGAAGCACTTTCTAGATTTTTATAAAGTATTGGCTCTATACATTGTTAAGGGTAAGTTCACTTCTGTGCATTGTAGCCTTGGAGGCAAGGGAAATAAGCAATTGGGGCAGAAACCAGGCACCTTGCCATAGACACTCCTCTTCGAGATTGGATTCAGGGAGTCCCATCTGCTCAGGTCCCCAAGGAAATGGAACCCAGCTCTTCAGTCCATAAAGCATCTGGTGAGTTCTTGTCTGGAATTCAGCTTTTTCAAACATAGAATCTTTCCTTCCAGGGGACCCACAGATTTTTATTTCCCGTCATTTTCAGCAGATGCCCCATAGCCTGGAACAGTATCAGCGGTTGGCATAATGAATTGTAGTACCTTCAAATATCAAGCTAGCATAGCATGGTCTGGCAGGGGGTTCAGTGACATTTTCATTCTGAGGACTTGATACATTTTATAGAATATGACATTTTTCAGTCCAGTAGAAAGCAGCAATGAACAATGTCTGAGACTGAACATTTTCTCTTAATTTCAGCACCTACCAGAGCTTCTTGTTTAAATTGCTCCATTTGCTCATGCATTAACACTTGCATGGGCACATTAAATTAATCAACATTAAAAATACCTAGCGTGGGCCGGCCGTGGAGTGGCTCACGCCTGTAATCCCAGCACTGCAGGACACCAAGGCGAGTGATCACTTGAAGTCAGGAGTTCAAGACTAGCCTGGCCAACATGGTAAAATCCCGTCTCTACTAAAAATACAAAAAAATTAGCCAGACATGCTCACTTTAACCCAGGAGGTAGAGGTTGCAGTGAGCCGAAATCGTGCAACTGCACTCCAGCGTGGGTGACAAAGCAAGACTCTGTCTCAAAAAATATGTATAAATGTATGTATGTGTGTGTGTGCGTGTGTGTGTGTGTGTGTGTGTGTGTATATATATATATATATATTTATTTATTTATTTATTGTCATTACTACCCATGTTCTAGTAATAACTATAGTGTATATTTGGGCTAAGTGATCTGGCTATTCTGTTTTGTACAGATATATACACACACACACACATACACACACACACATATATATATATAGTATGTGCCAGGCTCTCTGCTAGATATTGGGGCATATAGATGGATAACATAATACACTCAGGAATCTGGAGAGAGAGTTGGACAAATAAATATAGATTTACAATACAAGCTTCCTAAGTGAGGTATGAAAAATTCCTCTAATAATACATCAGAAGCTGTAATTAGATTTGCAGAGGAAATTAGTAATCATTTCAAAGAGAAGGTAATAAAGTGATCAGAATTTGTCTCTTTTTGCTTAGCTGTATACTGGGCATGATAGTATATGGGATTGAAGTGCAGTGAATTAGTTCCACTATCACAATTGGAAAAGAATAGGAAAGATAAAATAAGATGAAGGATCAGAAAACACATTGCAAAAAAAAAAAAAAAAGAAAAAAAAAACCTTCATATACATTTAAGTTTGTTACTTAACTAAGTTTGAGCCGTATTTTAAAAAATCTGAAATTCATCCAAAACAAAATGAGTATTTTGGAGTTCCTCTTAATTTCTTTTATGAGATGATATACTCTTGTCTTTAGATCTTTGGATCAAAGTCCTTATGTTTGGAAGGAAAGTATTTCTGTGCATGGTAATTGGTGTCTTTTTTTTCCGGGAAAATTGTCACTATTGAAACACATTTAAAACAAATTAATTGCTTTTAAATGAAAATAATACTCTTATTCAGAAGCATGTGATTTTGAATAATAGGAAAATGAGATTTTTATCTTTGTGGAGTAAATATTCTGTGCACAGAAAAATTGTGACTGGGTGTTTAGTTTCATAGATAGTACATGACAAGGGACTACGTACCAGGCTCTGTGGAGTACTAGGGACATAAGACCATTAGGTTGACATATGTCATTTAATCAAGGTCATAATAAGTGAATTGCCCTTGACATATGGATGTATTTTTGTGAGCCTAAGTTTCTCAATTTGAATTAAACAATAACTTGTTATAGGCAACTCATTGCATTAAATTAGTTAAGATGAATGGCTTTAGGATCAGACAGTCCTGGATTCCAAACCTGGCTCCCTTAAACTTGGTGGTTGTATTACCTGAGACAAGATAGTTGATGTTTCTGTGCTTTAATTTCTTTCCCCTCTAAAGGATTAAGTGAGACTATGTAATTGAGGCTCTGAGAGTAGTGTCTGGTATATTGTAACATCTCAATCAAGTATAAACTTTATTAATATTCTGTTAATATAGTGAGGATTAGCTACAAGTATCTTGCAGACAGGGCCTTCTCATGGACTTATGACCTATGCAGTCACATGGGACCCCACACATAGAAGGACCCTGCTCATTATTTAATATCTTCTTATTGTCATCTTGAAATTCTTAATAGCTTTTGAACAGTAGACTTCTCATTTTCATTTTACACTGACCCCTACAAATATGAGAATTGTCCTGGTTACAGATGAAATTATGAGATTTTGCACACATTGTCTCATTTTAAAAATTGTTTCATTTAACGTTCTAAGAGCTTTGTGAGAAAATTGAATTAACTTGGAGACCACAAATTATATATAATATCATCAGAGCCATATCCCTAATATGTGAAAAAAAGTCAGAAGGAAACCTCTGTTTCTTGACTGCAAGCCCAGTGTGCTTTCCATTTTGTTATCCTGAAATATGACATCCACCATCTAATGTATCAAAAATTGGTAAAGATAAATAAGAAAATTGAAATTAAAAAAAAAAATGAGTACCTTGTTAAGAAACTGAACTGGGAATTTAATTTTTATAGTTCAAATACAAGTAATTATTTTAGTTCTTAAGAATGTTATCACTGTCTTCATCAGATTTCATTTTGTATTACTTTTCAGAAGCAGTTAGTCTTCCCTACCTGTGTTCATTACCTGTAAACCAAGCAGAGTCTCATATGAGCATCTGAAATGTTTGTTCGAAAGAGTAAATTGACCTTATTCAGTAACATTTTCTTCCCCAAGGTATCCAGGCTATAAGGTATGATCATCAAGGATTGAAATCAATGTTTCATTAACATTACCTTTAGTTATTGTTTAATAATTATTTGGTATATTATTTGTTTAACAACACATGTATATAAAACTACATAGAAGATATAGGAACAATTTTTAAACAAGGATATGCAACAGAAAGCTGTAGTTTTTAGGTAGTTTGAAAGGAAATAAAGCCCATGAACATCTCATAGCATACCTAGAGATTTACTAAACAAGATGTGGACTGTGAACCAGCAGCATGTGCATCACCTAAGAGCTTGTTAAAGATGAAAAGACTCATGCCCCTTCCCATGATCTACTGACAGAGTCTACATTTTAGTAAGATCCCCAAGTGACTGCATATACATATTAAAGTTTAAGAATCACTGAGCTAGAGCACGTCAACCACCATATTATATTGTCATCATTAACAGTATTGGTGCACAATTATTTTATGGATCACTAAACACTGCCAATTAACCTAAATCAGGGTGCACCTTGATTGCAACTCAAATCCAGATTTTAGAAATAATAAATGTAAAACTGCTAATTTGTAGCTCAGTAGTGACTCTAAGGCTTACAGCTAGTGTCAAGATCCCACAGAAACTCTGATTTACTCCCAGGTCCCAGGTGTGCTTGGCCTTCTTTCTGGAGATGGAAGTCAGGATCTTCTCATCTGATTGCACTGACGGCAGATGAGCCATGAGGACTCTTGTAGGGATAACCCCCTAACAATCCAAATTAGGAGCAGCTGCAGTCTTGGAATGATGGTGTTGACTATCCAAGTAATAAGCTTTTGATTCTGAAGTAGTTGGACCTAAGCCCAAGATCATTAAAGTAAGATGCCTGTGTGTTTTAATATCAATTTAAAAGTAGGTCTCCTATACTTTTATTTGATTTTTAGAGTCCTGCTTTCATAGCAAAATTTTTTCACTTGCCAAAATGCAGAAAATCACTATGTGCAGGTTTACTTGGGTTAATTATCATTTCTGTATGGTAATACCCTTATGCTGAATTCTGTATATATTCTTTATTTTTAGGCCATGGTTTATATAGGATTATTTTACCTTATCACAATTTGCTAACTTATGTATTTATTTCCATTTTAATGACTTTGTAATATAATGGCTTATGCCCTAAAGGAAGTAAACTCTTCCTTGGATATAAGTTGGACAGTTGGGGATTTGCAGTCTTAAGGAACAATTTAGGGAAATGCTGCTTATGCAACATGAATTTTGTGAAGAGCCCCTTAGAGGCACCCATGAAGTATGGCACCTCTCTAAACTGAAGCACACCTGCCTTGAAATTTTCGTGGTGATTAGATGAACAAAGGGATGCCTTTAGCTGACACAAATAGAAACACTATTATTTCCAGAGAGCCTGTGAGTGTATGCTTACATCATGTTTATAAAAAGACAACTTTGTCTGAAGTGAGCTGACTGCAGGCTTTGCAGAGAAGAAGGAGCTGTCCCAGACTCTCACATTTTCTTTAGGACATCAGAATTTTATGGCATTTTATCCCTTTTCACACTCTCTTCCCCTCAACTGAGTTTGTATTTAGAGGCTATTTGTTCCAAAATATATATTCAAACTAAATTAGGCTTCGTTAGATGACAATAACACTGAAAATACCACCGCCACCCCTACTGTCCACCCAGAAAAATGCAGCATTTTTTCACTTCACTTGCAGTCTTAATAAACTCTTTCTTTTTGTCTTTGAAATACACATAACACGCGAAGCAATTAAATGTCAAGTGGAATACTTATAAATGTAGATTAACCACAAAGGAAGAATTTTGCATTCATAGTAGTTTTTCTTTAAGTAGTACTTCTGATCCTCAAATTAAAACTATCACTTCTTTTTTTCGATTCTAAAACTTTGTTATTCTTTAATTTTTAATCTTAGAGGGAAGAACTGACTGGAAAATTAATGGGTGGCTTGGGAAAAGGTAACTATGTCATCTAGCCAAATGAATATATTCTAATGTATGAAAGAAGTTTTATTTTATTATTATTGTTAGGTATGAGCAGCTCACACAGGATCTACCCACTTAGCAAATATTTAAATGTGCAACATAGTATTGTTATGTATAGGCACAATGTTATACAGCAGATCTCTAGAATTTATTCTTCTTGCATAATGAAATTTTATAATTATTGACTGACCCCATTTCTCCCTTCCCCCAGACCCTGGCAACCACAATTCTATTCCTTGCTTCTATAACGTAGACTGTTTTACATATTTCTTGTAAGTGGAATCATGCAGTATTTATCCTTCTGTGACTGGCTTATTAACTTGGCATAATGTCCTCAGATTCATTCTTGTTGACACATATTGCAGGCTTTCCTTCTTTTTTTTTTCTTTCTTTTTTTTTTTGTTTTTTCCTGAAACAGAGTCTTGCTCTGTTGGCCAGGCTAGAGTACAGTGGTATAATCTTAGCTCACTGCGCCTTCCACCTCCCGGGTTCAGCCATTCTCCTGCCTCAGCCTCCTGGGTACCTGGGATTATAGGCTCATGCCACCAGGCCTGGCTAATTTTTGTATTTTTTGCTAGAGACGGGATTTCACCATGTTGGCCAGGCTGGTCTTGAACTCCTGATTTCAAGAGATCTGCCTGCCTTGGCCTCCCAAAGTGCTAGGATTATAGGCTCCTGGCCAATTTTCTTCTTTTTTAAGGCAGAATAATACTCCCTTGTATGTATATACCACATTTTAAAAAATCCATTCATCCATCAGTGGACATATAAGTTGTTTGCTCATCCTGGCTATTGTGAAGAGTGCTATAGTGATCATAAGATTACAAATATCTCTTAAAAATTCTGACCCCATTTCTTTTGGCTAAATACTCAGAAGTGGGATTGCTGCGTCATACATTAATTCTATTTTTATTTTCTCAAGGAACCTCCGTACTGTTTTCTAGAGTTGCTGCACCATTTTGCATCTTCACTAACAGTATACACAGCTTCCAGTTTATCCACATCCTCTCCAACAGTTGTTGTTGTTTGTTTTTTTTTTTTTTTTTTTTTTTTCTTTTGTCTTTTTAAATAATAACTAGCCTAACAGGCATGAGGTGATATCTCACTGTAGTTTTAATTTGCATTTCTCTGATGATTACTGACATTGGGTATCTTTTTACATACCTGTTGGCCATTTGTATTTCTTCTTTGAAGAAATGTTTATTCAAGTCCTTAGCCCATTTTTAATTGGATTATTGTTATCATTGCTGTTGAGTTTCTACTGCAGAATGGGGCAGCTCCTCCAAATGTGTTCATTTATTCAACAGGCCCTCACTGAGTGCCAACAGAATCTTAAGCACTGACTAGATGCTGGGTTTACAAATATGGATAATTCACATTGCCTTGGCCAGATTCCAAAGACTCACAACAACACAAATGAATTACAGTGGCTTTAATTCAATAATACAATGTATTCAGTGACCACAACAAAATTGGCACTGATCTAGATGCTAAATAAGCATAGAAACAGGATTAAGACATGGTTCAGGAGAGATAAACATACACTCAGTTAGATATTTCTGCTTTTTCATCTCACCTTTGAATTATCTCTGTCATAGCATTTATTGCTACTGTAATGTAATTTTACCAGTATTTCATCAACTGGGGTTTCCCAAGTAGATGAAACCCTAAAGCCCTAAGACATCTGTTGTATGTAATGGTGCTAGTTATATATCCTCCTTGGGAGAATTGAGGAAATACTCAAATGACTTTCTGTTTTCTCTGTTTCAGATGAGGATTTGGGTTGAGAAAAGCTGGTAGTAATTTTTGTGATGGTAGAGATTGTGACTTTTATTTCTTTAATGGCATAATTTGGGGCATAGTAGGTATTCTATAACCTTTGTGTAGATTCCTTATAATTATATTCAAATGAAACAGGTTCTATAATAGAGATTTATGCCACATTCTATTGCAATGCAGTGTAGGGATGGTGGCTGAGAAATATTCAGAGAAAGACTTTCCCAAGGAGGTAACATTTGAGAAAAGTAGTATGGCACTGAATGAAAAGTAGTATGTCACCAAGTAAACAAAGATACGAGATAAGAGTTGAGACAGGAAAAGTTGGAGAAAAGGTGCAGGTGTGAAATAATAAATGATGTGTTTGGGGTATACTTGGAGTTAGTGTGGCTGGAGAAAAGATGCATGGGGAAAGAGGTCAACAATTGTGCTGGATAAAAATTTGGATAAATGATGTTGAAATGGATAAAGTAATGACAGGATGTGACTGCTGCAAGGAAGGCATTGGAATTTACCCTGTAGGTCAGTGGATCGAAGTTTTATGCATAAGCATCATCTGAGAGCTTATTAAACTACAGCTTCATGTCCCCTTGCTTCTGATTCAACAGTGGACCTGCATTTTTAACGTAAATGTAAGGTGAAACAGAAGCAAACGATGCAAGGGAAACAACTTCACCCTAATCAAGGCTGCTGTTTATTATTCCCTGCCATGGAGATTTCTAGAAAACTCTGCATAGGATCAGCATTTTATAGGAATAAACGATCAAAAGAGCCTAAGCCTCCATGTGAAGATACTGAAACAGATCTATTGGAAGATACAGTGTAGAGATTTTTCAAAGGTACAATTAAGATGTCTTTGTATAGTTTTGGAAAAAGAATACAAAATACAAACACAAGCAAAATCTGCATATTTCTACCCAAACAAAGCAATCAAACCAGATATGCTTCAGATTAAAGTGAAAAGGAGTGGGGAGCTTGCGTGGTGGGAAGCATGAAGGAACTAACAAAATTGGCTTCGTAAGCTGTGGTTTTTAATTGTTTAGCCTGCCCAGTTGTCAAAGGTGACCAGTCTATGTGGAGTGCAACCCAGTGCATTTTAGTCAACCTCTATGAGCACTAGGGTTTTCATCTTTCAAGTGAAAGCATTAATCTCTGTGTACCTTAAGGTCCCTCTCTACAGTAAGATTTAAGTTCTGTGGTTACAAACACAGAAAACATATTTTTATATAAAGCTGTCTTTAAAGTTGTTACTGAAAAGTCATCTAGCCAAACGGGTCCCAACATATCACACTAAGTGACCTTAGTTATTCTAAAAAGGTAAGAGAAAAAAAAAAAAAAAAAAAAGTAGGAGAGAGAATACTTTTCTACCACTACCATCTCCTTGATCAAAAGCAAAACAACAAACAAAAATCCTCTTCAAATTTAAGAAAAAAGTGTGTTGAAAGAGATTCCTATCTGCCTGCTTAGTTTTTCTTTCTTTCTTTTTCCCCCTTTGAGTAAAGTTGGGCAAAGTATCCAAGAATCAGATTATCAAGAGGCGGCACAAGATGTAAAAGTCTGCCTCTGCCCAGGTCCCCACAGCCTTTCTGAGCCAGCCAACGGCTTTGATGCTAGAGCTTAGCATTCTCATTAAGTTTTACAGGTTTCCATCAAACAGCTTCACTGCTTTAAACCTGAAGCTGGTCCCATAGTCCAGTCATAGGGTGTATGATCAAAACACATGATGTTTTTAAAAATTCAAAATACTGTATATGCTTCCACTGTTCCATGCTTCTCTGTATTCTAGCAAAGGTAGATGGATAAGCTCTGCATGCAGTTGCCTCATAGTCAATTTTTAAATAATTATTTGATTCTGTGAGAGATATGGTGCTTATGAACAGGTAAGAGATCTCTGCCAGGTGATAGATGTTAAGAATGATTATCTTTAGGAAATGATTTCTAGGAGAGTTTTTGACTGAAAACTCTTGGCAAGGACCAGGAAATATCAGGGGCAGACTATGTCTTCTATTCTAGCTCTGCTGGCCCCAGGGCTGGAGTCCATTAAAGAATATAAATGAAAGAGTGAGAAGCCATCCCTGTAGTTGGTCCTATGATCACACATGCTAAACAGTGTGTAATTATGGGAGGACATTAAAGTGCCAGTGGAAGAGATGGATGAGATTCAAAACATGTTTTCTTTTCTGGGTCAGTAAAGTCTGTTTTCTTTTTTGCAAGAATCCATGTTCCCTTTTCTTCTATGAAGAATAGAAAATGTTTCTGGGCCATCAGTAATTTTAAAAGAAAGGAAGGGAAGAAGGGAGCAAAGGGGGCAGAAAGGGAGAGAAAAAGAAGGGAAAGTAGGAAGCTTCCTTTTGATAGTCATCCTTCTTGATGGGAAAAATAATGTACAAAATTAATAAATAACAGCAATTTTTGGAAAGTATTGATTCTGGAAAAGAAATTCTGAATCATGAAGAGATCTTTAAAGATAAACAAAACTGAAACTTAAATATAGAGGATCTCTATGAAGCTTGAGAGGAAAAAAAAAAGAGAGAAATGAACATTCTCTAATGTTCTAACTAACTTCTCAGTGGAATTTTCAGGGAAGCAAAATCTTGTCTGAGGGTGTATCAGGAAGACGATCTCTACCCTCTTTTATCCATTTATCAACCTGGATGGTCATTTTGTTTGTTTGTTTGTTTTGATCCTGATATCCATTATGGAATATAGCACATGCGTGCTATCTGTGTTTTCTGTGTCACATAGTTGATGAATTTTCCAAATCTCATTGAAATCCTATGGATTCCATTAAATCTTAGCCATTTAGATTTTCAGCCTTTTGCATAAGGCCTTACAATTTTAAAGAAAAAAAAAAGAGAGAGGTAAGATCATTTAGTCTTATTTAAAATGAGAAAACTGAAGGGACATATTTTACCCTCACTTTTAACAACTTATAACTGGGTCTTATGATTCTTGGTTCAAACTCTTTATAACTCTATTAGCTTCTGTATATTTCTTTCTTAGCTCCATGTAACTGGTGAACATTGTGGATCAAAGATGTGACAGTTCTGTTTGATAACACCAGTTTGTGTCTGACTAACCCATGAAACAGAACTATCTCAGAACAAGGAAGGAACAGACCTGTCTTATGCAATGGTACATTTTAATGATATTTAAATATAATCCAGTCTATGATGTGTATGGCAGACATAGCAAACACTTAATAAACTGAAGTGGTTTTTAAAGCCTTCAGATCAACTCTATACAAGCTTAAGAAAGTCCACTTAAAACATTCCTTAATGGACGGCAGTATTGTTAGGAAAAACTTACAAATACATCGGGATTAATTTCAAATTTCAGATTCTTGTCACCACTCTTCCCATCCATCGCTTGCCAAAGGTGAACATTTTGGATATCCTCGAACAACTGACTTTCTTACAATTACATTGTAGAAGTCAAAGTTCATAATTGTTGAGAGTTATTTGAACAATTATTTGTGATAACTCAAATGAATGACATAATTCATCAGAATTTCCGTTGTTTTGGTACCATCCTGAAAAACAGGTGTCTAGCATGCATGTCAAACCACGTATTATACTACTTGAAGAACAGATCCAAGAGTTAAATTCTCAAAAACCCTGTTTGGATATTTTGGAGACTGGCTTCAGTCTGATGAATGCTAAAACACATGGGATCTTCACAACACTCTGATTTAATTTACTTATTTTTTTTTTTCTCATAGCTAGTCATGCTTTTCCATAAGCTTAAAGTGTTAACACTAGAAAAAATATAAAGCAGTATATATCATATTGTTTAGGGAAATAAACCCTGTAGTTACATAGGTGAATAAATTAAGACACAGTGAGATTAAGTGACTTCTTCCAAATTATTTATTTTTGCCAAGATGTCTCATCAGTTAGGTATCCTTGATGAATTCAGTAAGATCTTCAATTTGACAAAATAGTAACCGTATTGGTAGAAGCATCTACAACACAACCCAATACTACTTTTTTCATTTTTTAAAAATTCACAAATAAATTTAGAATGTGAAAGCATTTTCCCATTGCTAGTCTTCTAAATGTCAGAATCCTTCATGTCATTTTCTCTTCTCTTATTCATACTAGAACTTTAATGATCTTATGGTTCTACAAGCATATCTCAAATTAACATTGACTTTCTTGTCTGTCATCATCTAACTTAAAAAGTTCTTCAACTGGGTTTGGAGAAATGCCATTCTTTAGTTATTTCTCTAGAAACTTCTAAGTAAAGTCATGAGCTGTTCCAGGGTCCATAAAACAGGTCTTTTACTTTTATTACTATTCCTTGCCCCAAAAAAGCAAGACTTGGCCAGGCACGGTGGCTCGTGCCTGTAATCCCAGCACTTTGGGAGGCTGAGGCAGGTGGATCACTTGAGATCAGGAATTCGAGACCAGCCTGGTCAACATCGTGAAACCCTGTCTCTACTAAAAAACACAAAAATTAGCACGCGCCTGTAATCCCAGCTACTTGGGAAGCCAAGGCAGGAGAATTACTTGAACCCGGGAGGCAGAGGTTGGAGTGTGTCAAGATGGCACCACTGAACTCCAGCTTGGGTAACAGAGTGAGACTCTGCCTCAGAAAAAAAAAAAAAAAAAAAAAAAGTCATCCTACTACTTTTACTTAGACATTTTTCTTTCTTTTTTTCTTTTTTTTTTTTTTAATTTTCAGCCATTAACAAACTTTGAAAGTCATAATATATCTATCCCTGGAAGGATGTAACTATAATTGTCATAGAACTCTAAGAAATTATGCTACATTATGTACATCCTTATTCTTTGAGGAAATAATAAGTTTACCTCAGGTTTTTATTTTTATTTTTAGATTTTCAATGACATTCTGCATTTCTTCTTGCATTGGCTAGTCAGACACATTTCTTCTAAAATATTAATATTTTAAATATTAGTTTAAAATATTCTAAAATATTAGTTTTGTTCCTAATTTTATCTGGAACCCTGGATAATTTAATATTTAATATATAATTAATTTCTAATATAAGCAATCAATTTGCTTTCCACAGTTTGGTTGTGTATCCCCTATTTTCTGATATGCCATTCTGCTTTCTTTCACTTGGATTATAGTTATTAAAATAACTAAAATCCACCCCATCAACTGACAGAACAATTATTCACCTTTTGTACCTTGTAAAAATGCATTAAATTTCTATCCACAACTGGAAGTATAATGCATGTTTTAGCTTCTTATAGGAAACATCCAAACATTTCTGATGATTTCCTTTTCATCAGGTGCAACCGCCTCATCTTCAGTTAGACAGACAAATTTCCTGATCATGTATTCCTTATTCTGACAAAGAAATTTTTACTTGGTTTCTGGGATATTGACTTATATAATTTTCAGGGAAGCATGTTTCCCTTGAATTATTTCTGTTTCTCACTTTATCTTAAAAGTCCTGTTTCATGCAATACTCATCATGTCTTTGGAAAAACATTCCCAAATGTGTTTTCTGTATTATACATAATTTTCACGTCAAGCATATTTATTGTGCATTTGGCATTGTTAGAGATACAAATTCTCTCCTAAAATAATTGAGCATTGAACTGAGAAGTCAGATTTCAACAGCTAAACATAGTTGTTTATTACTTCAGTAAGTTTATTACTTCAGTAGTGACCACCTTCTAAAGGCATAATTTATTTGGAGCTGTGTGGCTTGCCAATTTTTGTAAGGGCTGAATTTTTATAAGGTCGTTAGTGAGCTTGCAATCTAAGAATGTTTCTTACATGAACTCTGTAGTGATACTGCCTAGGATTTTGTTTTGGTGTGACCTTGGCAAATAAGTCATTTTCTCAGTCCCTCTGATTCCTCATTTGTAAGATGGAGACATAAAAGTATCTACAGATAGGGTTTTTGTGAGTGTTAAATGAGACAGTTGATGTATCTTTAAAAGAAATAGGAAAGTTGGCCAGGCACGGTAGCTCATGCCTGTAATCCTAGCACTTT
>NC_045448.1:50869460-50916960 GCF_002776525.5 Piliocolobus tephrosceles | reverse complement strand
AACACATAGAAGATTCTCCAAAACACAGCAATTTTTAATAACATGGGATAGTGAATGATATAGACAACTATTATAAAAGAGAAGATGTGAGAAAGAACAAAGATCTGAGAAAAGGTAGTGTAAGGTAGTGGAACCATCTTTGGAAAAAAAAACATTTGTCCAAAGAACTCAGATTGTAAGAGATTATGAAGAGTAGATGAAGAAGAGAAAGAAGCAATGCATTTATATTTGGTTGTTTTTCTTAGAAAGTTGGCAATGAGCAAAGAGAGAGAGAAGGAGTGTCATTGCTGGAAGAAGTAAAAGACTGAGGAGAAGCTTCTAACGCCTGATCATAACAGTGCCATCAAAACAAATGTGAAAACCAGTCTACTCTATCTAGAAAAAAATATGCTTATGCAAAGTTAGTGTTCTCAGAGGAAATAACCAAGAAATTGTTGGGGGAGCCATTAGGAGACAGAAATTGAAACTGATGGAAAGATAAAAGCCTCTATAACATAGTGTTTATTCTTACATTATAGTTTTTATTTATTTTTTGCATTGTTTTAGCATTTTGGTTCTCACTTACCCTTACTACAGCAGAACTGGTGGAGAATTATTAAGGAACATAGATAATAATGGCAGTAGAAACTAAAGTCATAATTGACTTTAGTCAAAAAACAGCTGAGAGGCCTAGGCCTTCAAATTCTCCCTTTCTATGGCAGAATTTCAAGTGATAACGCGTTTTCTGAGGCAGCCATTCCAATCTTCCTGGAATCAGTCTTCCTGGGTACTTGTCTTTGATCCGTTTCCATTAATCTCAGGTCTATCTGTCCAGGAGGACTTTCCACATTCATAGCCTCAAATGCTGACCATGGCATATTTGCAATTCTGTTAATGTTCCTCTGGCTCTTATTTGTGATTTAGTGCTTCTCTCACCTGGAGCAAAGGTAGAGGGGAAGGGTCAAGCTGGAGTAGGAGGAGAGGTTGTTTTTTTGTTTTGTTTTGTTTTGTTTTTAACCCTGGCCCATAAATCATAATGAAGGAATTTGGAGCATGCCCCACTTCTTGCAAAAAAGTAGTCCAGAGAAAAATTGCATAACCCCAAAGCATCTCATATCTAAATAATAATGATAACCAGAGAACAAATTCCTTCTTTCTTCCAAAACCCAGAATACGTTTTCTGTCAAATCAGGTCACAACCTAAGAAAAATTCCTCTTTCCTCTTTCTTGGCGAGTGTCTTACACTCAGCACACTGAGGTCTCTCCATCATTTCAAAAACCCTCTTTACTGTTTTATTCCAGGTGGCCACAGGTCCTCGTAAAAATACACACCCTATGTTCGTGCACCCCAGCATACCAGCTTTCCCAATCTGGATGTGCAGATAAGATCTCCGTTCTGGTGTTTCACTATTGTTTTCCTTGATTTTTTTTAAGAAGAGAGGTCAACTCTTACTCATTTTAGAATTCCTGTCAGTGCTCAGAGAGTACCTTGGACAAAGACACAAAATGTATAATGAATGAATGAGTTGGATTTAAAGCACTGTGGAGTGATTAGCCCTAAGCAGTATGAGAATCACCCCTGATGTTGAGATAGGATGGAGTAAGACAGGAGATAAAGACAAGCTGTGGTGAAAGATGGCAAAAAGGGAAAACAAGGAAGTCCCCAGGATTGTCCTCTCTGTATAGGATTCAAAATGCTGTTAGCATGAATAGAATCAAGAACTAAAATATAAATGCATCTTTTTTCTTCAATGATTCGGTAGTACACAACCCATTTATACTATTTCTAGAGGCCTTAGAAAGAGACATTTCTTAGTGCTTCCCTTCAGCTTCAGCTCTTTATTAGAAGGCTTTGCTTTTTGGTTTAATGAGTCTCTCTTAGCCTAGCACACATTATCCTGTGTAATAAAGTTATCAGGAGGCCTTTCTTCCATGTTTAATGATCTGAAGCAAATGACTTCCTCTATGACTCACCCATACTTATGCCTATAAGTGTTAAAGGTTCCCTGACAGTGCTGATATGCATTTTGATATTTTTAGGGTGCAGGAACTTAGAAACATATGAATTAGGTTTCAGTTTACGTAAATATGACCATATGACTGATATACCTCACTACCAAATATGAACCACAAAAGCAAGGAAATGCAAGCATACATTTAAAAATGCAAATATACCTTATCCATATGGGAATATCTATAGTTGTGATATGTAGTAAATTATATCTGTAATAGTCTGCTCTTACACTGCTATAAAGAACTGCCCAAGACTGGGTAATTCATGAAGGGAAGAGGTTTAATTGGCTGGAGAGGCCTCAGGAAACTTACAATCCTGGTGGAAGGGGAAGCAAATATGTCCTTCTTCATTTACATGGCGGCAGGAAGGAGAAGTGTCAAGCAAAATCAAAACTGTTTATATCGTTGTTTCAGACAGCAAATTTTAAATAATGTGTCAAGGTTTATTAATATATTTCTTTTTTATAATTTTTATCTTATACATTTTCAGAGGCTAAGGTATCAAGGGTATCATCCTTATGCAACTGTAAGCATATGATAGTTACTTTTCTTTAAAATTTACAATATATGTCATACAATAAGATGGTTTTAACAGCATAGATATGTTGGATATAATAAGAACTATCATGTGCTATTTAAAACACTCCTTTTATCTTTAAAACATGACCAAAATATATAAATGTTTTTAAATAAGTCAAAATAATTTTGATCACCTTCCCCTTTGCAAGCAGCAAATAAAATACCATTGCACAATTAATGCACAAACTCTACTCTGTAAGAACACTAACTGCAGGGATCAGATATACCCCAAATATAATATTGCATTTCAGCCTATTTGATTCATAAAGTGTTTTTCTTTTCTTCATCTGAATCTTCTTATTTGATGGCTTTTAAAATTGATAGTATCAAAGAGACAAGTTGAATTACCATATTTTTATACCTCACAGTTTATATTATTCTAAAGATAGAAAAATATGAGAGAAATATACATGCTTGTAAATTCAGTGCCCTTTAAGAATATCATAGTAGTCCCCTGCTGGGACTAGATGACAGACTCCATGTGTTCATTTTCAATTCATTTGTCAAAGCACTGAGGCAGAGCTGAGCTGACTGGAATGAAGAAAATAATGCTCCAAAAGTATTTGTGTGCATTTAAATAAAATTGGATAACCTTATTTATCCCACCACAGTAGTCATTCACCTAATCATGCTTAACTTTGTAAGTTTCACAAAAAATAACACACGATCAGAGATCAATGACTTTGTTCACAAAAACTACAGACTCTGATCTGAGAGAATTTCATTTTGTAGTGATTGAGAGCAGAGCATCAAGGTGGAGGGAGAGGAAAGAGTGATTCATTTGGCCTGTGCCAGGGGCTTTTTAGAGTAGTAATTATTGATCACCACATTGATTTTGGTCCATTTGGCTAGGAGGCCTTCCTAAATCAAGTGCTCTGGGAAACTGCTCCACTTCCCCATCTTTATGACAAGCTTTCTACTGCGGGTGCTGTAATGCAAGTTTTGTTCTCTGCACTTGGACAAAATTGTTTTCCCAAAATTTTTTCTCTAATCTTTCTCTAACCACATACTCGAAATATACACAAGGGTTCTCATGCTGAGCATTTTTTCCCCTGAACTAGATACCTGTATTAAAAAAAGAATCAAAACAGTGAAGCTCAATGCAATAGATTACAGTCTATAAATCAGCAAAATCTAAGCCCTGAATGTGATAGCCTTCATTACACTATGTAAGGAGAGAACCTGAAGGAGTCCTTGGAAATCTTTTCAATTTTTACTCCCTAAGCCAAGAGCAAACTCTGTTCCAGAAGTTACCTCTCCTGACTAAATTGCCTGCCACAAGCTAAGAGAACCTTCCTACCCTCTGTTTTGTGAACTTCTGTTTCTCCTCACATAGGGACTCTGAGCTCATAGACTTGCCACCTAGATGCGTAAAGAAACATGGCCTACTACTTTTCCCTTTGTCTTTTGGGATGCGCAGACTGCAGGCAGTTTATGTGCTGGATTGATGGCTTTTATTATGACTCAGGCTGTTTAGATCACTCTGGTGTCATTTGCCCCGGCCCTTGCCAACTGTGGAAGTCTACTGCTAGCGTTTCAACTCTGACTTTAATACTTGTTTGTTGTATAACTTGAACAAATTTCTTAATTTCCTTAAAATGTCATTTTATCATCTGTAAATTAGTGGTAATAAGAGTAGTCATAGTAGTTAGCAAGCACAGTTTATAGTGAGGATTAAGTGAGATGCTGCATGCGAAGAGTAGAGCATGGTGACTGACACAAAATAGGTCATCACCAAGCTGTAGAGGTTATTCTTATCTCCTCCTTTCATTGGGTGTCCTTGGAGCATCACTGCCTGGGGCAGCTTGGAACGGATTTGAGGCTTGCTTAACCAAGGTCGAAATTTGGATCCAACACAATAACTGTTTGAGATCCACACAAAAGGTTTTAGAAACCTCAGACATGTAGTAATTCTGTGGGAAAGTAGCTTAATAGCCAAGGGAAGGAAGCCAAGCCTAAATCTTCGCTGAAGGGCGCCTAACTTGTGTTTAGCATGCACACTGGGGTGCATTTCCCTGCTTGGGTTTGGCAGCATCCACTGAGGGAAGAGAACCATGTGCTGTCCCAGATAGGGGTCACCCTCCTCCCCAGCACAGCACAGAGGCCTTGCTGTCGTCAGCCCCCTTGGGAAGAGTCACTGAAACAGGACACAATCACAATAGCAGAGAAGAGAACTGGAATAAGATGTAATGAAACTTCAAAGAGGAAGGAAATCATAGGCATTATGATAAATAAAAATAGAAAACTCAGAACTTCCTGGGACCCACATTTTTTACATCACTATCATTGTTTGGCCTATTTTTCCTTTCTGTAGGTCATTATCTGTCCGTTTTTAAAGATCTGACTGGTCTATCTATCTATCTATCTATCTATCTATCTATCATTCATCTATCAGATATATGGTATATAGTAGAACTTTCCATGACTGTCCTAATTATGAAGAGGAAGTCAGCTTCAGAGTCTTTATAATAATAGCCCTTCTTATCTTAGGTATCTATTTTTTTTTTTCCTTTGTCGAGTCATTAGACATTTTACTACGTGCTAGAAACTAAGCTCAGATAAAATGTTGAATAAACAACAAGCTCAGATAAAATGTTGAATAAACTTCAGTCCCTGACTTCAAAGAACCAGCTCTACTCTATTTCATCTCCCCACTGGATTGGTAGTTGAACCCCTGGAGTGCTGTGGGCAATTTCTTTTTCCTTTGCAGCATGTTGATCAGTAATATTTGTATATATTTTGTCAACTATTATGTCAAAACACTTCATAAAAATCAGAGACCTCAGTGGGGGAAACATTGTTTGGAATATAACATTTCCAATTCAGGGCAGGGAGCTAGATTATTTAGAGTATGGTGAGCTAATTGCTGAGAGTATTTAGAGTATGTTGAGATCTTAGTCCATTCAGACTGCTTTAAAAAAAATACCATAGACTGGGCAGCTTAAACAACAAATATTGATTTCTCACAGTTCTAGAGGCTGGAAAGTCCAAGATGAAGGCTCTGGAAGGATTCAGTGTCTGGTGAGGGCCCATTTTCTGGTTTATAATCGTCCATCTTCTTGCTGTATCCTCACATAGCAGAAGTGAGGGAGCTCTCTGGGCTCTCTTTTATAAGGGAAATAACTAATCACATTCATGAATCTTCAGCCTCATGAGCTTATCACTTCCCAAAGCCCCCATCACACTGGGAGTTAGGATTTCAATATCTGAATATGGGTGGAGAAGGGGCATAAACATTAGGTCTGTAACAGTGAGTTAATGTTAGTTGTCCAAGGGAATGTAATACATTCTCCCAAGCTGTCATTGCTTAGGTATATAAAAGTATGAAGGTATAAATATATGAAAAAAGTATGAAAGTGTATATATATATAGTACAGGCACATTCCATAACCACAGCAGCATAAAAATCATTTTTTTAAAAAAGTAAATACAATCTTGATAAAATCTCTGATTCAGAACTTATTTGAGGACTCTGATTTAAAACTGCATGTAAGTAAATTATTTTTAGAAACTCTAAAAATGCTTTTGTAGCATTTTACATTTGCAAGGGGTTTTAAAACTGACATATTGTCTTCATTTATTTTACTGTGCTTCATGCTTGAACAATGAACCTTAAACAGTAATTGTCACATGACAGGTGTTCCATAAATTCATTTATTCATTTGTGTATGTATTCATTCAGATACTTATAAAAAATATGCTGTATTCCATGTATTAAGGGTATAATAATGAATGAAACCTAATGGTTTCTGACTTCACATGGTTCTTACAGTCTGATGAGGGTGAACATGCCTAGGAAACAGACAACAGTTGGATCCCTCCCTTCTGTTTTCAGGCAAGATATAACTAATTTCTCATTAATCTGAGAAAATTAAGACTCAGAGAAAATAGGTAACTAAGTATACTCCAAAAAGCCAATAAGTAGACGAGAACAGACTAGAACAGAAATACTATAACTGACTGAAGGCACATTTTTACCATTACACATTTTTCAGTAATGGATGAAGTTGGACAAGTCAGACATTAAGCACTCTAGGGTTTCTGTCAGTTATTTCCTATACTGTCACAATGTTTATAAACACTGTATATGCTCTACACACTTCCCATTAAAATACATGATTTCATGAGGTGCAGAATCTTTGAGCTGTGTCAAAGACCCAATGTCACAATTCCTATTTAGTTTAATAATGTTATTTTTATTATTTCATGTTGATAAGGCTCAGATTCTGTTTTTCCACAGTATTGCCATAGGGAGCCATCAGGAGCAGGTTAAAAAAAAAAAAAAAAGAAAGAAAGAAAAGCGGCTTATTCATTTGCAGAATTTGCCGTTTGGATTTTTTAAAATATATATTTATTGAATTCTAGATGCTGTTTCTAAAATTTTAACTCTCCTAGAACATAGCCTGGAATCAGCAGAACTGGATTTATGGCCTGTATGTGTGATGTAGGAAACAATGAACTTGCTCTAACTCAATTGCAGTCAGTTTGCTTGTAAGCATTTAGCTAACAGATAAAATGCCTAGGCTTATTGAGTGCCTAGAATATAATAGGCAGTCATAAAGAAGATCATTTCTTACTAAAATAATCATAATACTTCATATTATTTACATTTATTTTTATGTTATTTTGTTTATATTTGTCTTAATGTATTAATACAATCTTACCCTGGCTTGTACTGTTAACTTTGGAAAGAAAATTCACAAACCTTCAAAATTGATTCTCACAGGACTTTTTCCCAACCCCATTTACGTGTATACCACTTTCATAATTGGAACATATATATGTGTTATCTACCTTATCATTTAATTAATATTTTACGTTTAAGCAATTTACCTTTGAAATTAATCTCATCCTAAATATTATTCATCAATTTATAATTTTAATATGCTAGTTATACATTTTTCCCTCCAAGTACACATCCAAATAACTATAATTCAGAAATTAAATACAGTTTTTGAACCACTTAACTTCACCTGTCATATCATCGGTATGAGTCTTGATTTTTGGTTACAAGGCAACTTTCTGCGATAGAGAAAACAGGGATTCTTTTTTAAAGACAGGGTCTTGCTTTGTCGCCCAGTGCAGTGGCCTGAACATGACTCACTGCAACTTCTGCCTCCTGGGCTCAAGTGAGCCTCCCTCCTCAGCCTCCTGAGTAGCTAGGACCCCAGGTGTACACCAGCATGCCTGGCTAATTTTTGTATTTTTAGTGGAGATGGTGTTTCACCATATTGCCCAGGTTAGTCTGAAACTCCTAGTCTCAAGTGATCTGCCCACATCAGCCTCCCAAAGAGTTGGGATTACAGGTGTGAGCCACCATGCCAGGCAAAAACAAGGATTCTTATGTTCACTTCACCAATGAGGAAATTGAGGCTCATTGGAGTTAAGTAGGTTTGCAGCAAGACCCAACTGTTATAGCCAGACACACCAAAAGATTGTGTCTCACCAAAGGTCAGGGAGCTGGGTAGAGACAAGATTGGCATTGGAACTCAGGATTTATGTCTCACTGTTGTGAATTCTTTCTAGTGTATTCTTTCTTTGGAAATTCTCTTTCCTAATACAGAAGAGAAGCAATGTATTGGCACCAATGGCAAGTTTAATAATATTTATAAACATTTTATTTTCTAGCATAAACCAAGAATCTAAGGAATATTTTCATAAAGCTAATTACTATAACAGATAATTTGTATTATTATAAATGAATATATTATTAACTACATTAATCTACCTGTACCTCTCCATTCCCAAATTGGTTTCAACAACTGTTGAGATATTAGCTTCTATGTTTTCCAACCCTTTGCACTTAGGGAAGTGGTAGAGAAACAGAAGAACTCTCACTGAAGTGGAAAAGGGCTTGAGTTTAATGCAAAATAACTTAATAAGGATATGCTTGTGAAGCCACTAACTAATTTTTCTTAGATATTTCTTTTGTGAGGAGAATACTTTTGATTAGTCTACTTTTTTTTTAGTATATTGAATAAGGCTTGCACCGATACATTCACTCATTAAAAAATATTTAGTATGTGCATATTTTATACCAGACACTATTATAGGTTGGTATACAACAGGTAACAAAAGGGAAAATAATTCCTACCTTTACAGAGCTTGTACTATACTGGAAGGAGACAGACACTAGATAAATTTTTAAAATATATAATTTATCTGTGGATGTTATTGCTGTGGAAATAATTCAGTATACGTCCCTGGGTGAGAAGAATAAGATGGTAGCAATTATTTTTATAAGATAGTCACACAGAGCTACACTGTAAAGGTGACATATGAGCAAAAACTTGAAGAAGGCATGAGGGTGATCCTTGTGGCTATATTGAAGAAGAATGTTCTGGGTAGAAAGAAGAACAAGTGCAAACACCCTGGAGGGTAAGTAGGTTTGGGGCATTTCAGACATACCAAAAAGGCTAATGTAGGTAGAGCAAATTAAGTGAGAAAGGATGTATCAGCCAGGTAAGAGTGGGAGTCAATTTGAGAAGGACTTTGGCTTCTTGCTTCAAATAACAGACATGTAACCAGCCCATTTTCTCCAAAAGAAGGAAAATCTGTGTGGCTGTACTCAGTAGGTTTTTTGAAATGGTTGTTGCCTAAGAGAATGCCTGAGTGGATGGGACCAAATGTAACTCAATGACCCCTCTTAGGAGCCTGGCATTTCTTAAGTTACCACTTACTGCTTCACTAAAAGAAGATGGTTCATGGCAATCTCTGAAGCTGGCAATATGAATAAATCATCTGAATGAATCATCTGAATGAGTGAGTACACTGCTCCTCTTGACCGAGGCCCCATCAACAACCAACTAAAACAGTGACTGGGGAAAGAAAATTGTTTACTGATTCAGTAGAAATTTCTCTGTGCTTAGTACTTTTGAAAAATTTGATTACTTCATTTACAATAGCCTCTATTTATAAAGTGCATTGACTTTGCCAAGTGTTAGGTAAAGTACTTTATATTCATATTTTAAATTTAGTGTTTCTTATAATCTTGTTGGGCATGTATTATTTTTAATCATAAAAAACAAATTACATAAAATTTACTATCTTGACCATTTTTTAGTATATAATTCATTAGCGTTAAGTATATTCACATTGTTGAGCAACAGATATCCAAAACCTTTTCATCTTGTAAAACTGATATTCTACATCCATTAAACAACACTACATTTTCCTCTCCCACAAGCCCGTGGTAACCATCATTCTACTTTCTGTTTCTCTAGAGTTGACTACTTTAGATACAACATATAAGTGGAGTCATACAATATTCGTATTTTTGTGTCTGGCTTATTTTACTTAAGGTTAGTGTGTTTTTTAGTTGTTTGTTTGTTTTGTTTTTTTCTTTTCTTTTTTTTTTGTCCCAGGCTTACATATGAAGAAACTGAGGTTTAGAAAGGTTAACTTGCCTAAGGTTTTGCAGTTACTAAGTGCACAGAACACTGAATCCAGATCTGATACTAGAATTCATGGGCCAAAACACTATTACATTATTTTTTCAAATCAGAATG
Source organism: Piliocolobus tephrosceles (assembly GCF_002776525.5). NCBI lineage: Eukaryota > Metazoa > Chordata > Mammalia > Primates > Cercopithecidae > Piliocolobus > Piliocolobus tephrosceles. The sequence goes on along the minus strand of NC_045448.1, from coordinate 50,906,881 downwards.
CTCAGGATCTGTGGGAAGAGGGTAAGGTATGTAAATTTATTCATAGGGACCTAAAACTTTTATTTTTATAAAAAAAAAAGTTTGTGTACACGACTCAAGTTTAAGAAGCACAGCATCAAACTGTAGTGACCATGTCAGTGACTATATGCCACACTCGAGAACATCCCAGAATTATTCATCGATTTTATTTTGTGTGTGGAATACATTTACCTTCTCATTTCTGTGTGGGACTGAGATTCAGAACTCTCATATTTCCATCACATTCATATAGATATACTGTAGTTGCAGCATTTAAACCAGCATACCAAACTATAGTGGCAGCAGCAATACCGGCCATGCACATTCCAAGACTAGTTCATTTTGGTTTACCAACCTAAGGTAACAGAGAGCCCTTTATCTAAGAGGAGAAAACCTGCTCTTCTTTGCTCCACCACTTGCAGTTTGCTAAGTCATTTGATGTCAAATAGAATAGCTCATCATATTTATCTTCTTTGCCAATAGCTGCCCATTTATTCCTTTTGTTCAGAAAGGGAGTGTAAATAATTTTTAAATTGTTAAACGCAAAAAAAGAAACTATAGATGGTTGGTAGGGAATAAATAGAACTTTTACAATGACCACATTTTCCAAGCGAAGGAAAGCAGGACAGATGGGCTGATGAGTACAAGTGTATTTATGGGGTGCATGGAAGAAAAGTATTTGATCAAGACTGACCTAGAAATATAGGAACATATGGCCGCACAAACAACTTAGTATTTTCTCTTTTTAGCATATTGAGTTGAAGGGATAGTTTTTTGCTTGCCTCAAACAAAAATAAAAGAACTTTCTTACGGCAGCATACCTTTGAACCCATTATCTTTGGGGATTTATGGTGAAATTATTTCTCTCCTAATTCCAAGACATAACCTCTTAACTCTCCTTCAAAAGTATCCCAAGGCCCAAATTAGAAATCAGAATTTTTCAAGGACATACTAATGCAGTATACTGGGTAGACTTTTTATTTCTGTTTCCTTAGAAGAGGAAAAAGATCACTAGAATCTTGTCAATTTCATGGTTGTCATTCAACAAACATTTATTGGGCTCCAACCAAATGTCCAGCTCTTCACTAGTCACTTGGGGTCAAGGTGAGGAAAAGAAATCAGGGATTTTAAGCACATGATAAAGTGGAAGAGATACTCATAATAATTTTATTTTAATATTTTGAGTATCATTATCTTACTTTTTGCATGTGCCGGAGGTATGACTAACTAATTATTGATAGTTGGAAGATGGTGAGGGCTAGGACATCTGGTCGGGGTCTTCAAAGAAAATTCTAGAATGCGGAGAAGAAATTGATAGATTCTGTGAACCTTCAATATAATATCCTTAGTACAATGCCTGTACCACTTCGGGTACAGAAGGTGCTCAATAAATCTTGACTATTTACTCAGTCTTCAAACATTAGATGAGTACCCCTATATATCAAGTGTTATGCTAGGCAGTAAGATACAAAAATTAGCATGATGTAGTCTCTAACCTCAGTAAATGTTACATTCCTTGTGGAAACAGGCAGGTATGGAGACAAACGCAACAGTCCATTGTCAGTCTTTGATAGGGGTACACCCTTGGTGCTGCAAGAATCCCAGAGGAGGATACTAGGGAAGGTTTTTCAGCTTTGATGTACCAATGAGTTCTGAAAGGTGAGTAGGTTAGTCAGGTCAAAAGGTAGAAGGGCTAGGTATGGTGGCCCACACCTATAATTCCAGCACTTGGGCGGCTGAGGCAAGAGAATCTCTTGAGCCCACGAGTTTGAGACCAGCCTAGGCAATATAATGAGAACTTGTCTCTACTAAAATTAAAAACAAAATTAGCCAGGCATCTGTAGTCCCAGCTACTTGGGAGGCTGAAATGGAAGGATCGCTTGAACCTGGGAGTTTGAGACTGCAGTGAGCTGAGATAATGCCACTGAACTCCAGCCTGGGTAACAGAGGCAGACTTTGTCTCTAAAAGAAAGAAAAAAAAAAAAAAAAGTAGGTGGGAGGTGAAAGTATTGAATGAATAATGGGGTCAGAGAGAAAAGAGAGAAGAAAGAGAGGGAAAGAGACAATACAAAGTGTGGATTCCTTAGGGAAATAACCTGAGTGTACTGTGATTGGACATTAGAATTCTTGCAAGTGAGTGACAGCTGTGAAGTAAGGTACATGGGATTGGTTCTGATAGCTATTTTGGGGGTTGATGGGCAACTTAAACCCAGCTTAAACCATATGGTTCAGCGGGGGATCTGGAAGCCATCAGAGCTGTTTTAATATTTTGATATGAGGAAGTACTTTTATCATATAAGTATTTTAGAAATAAACACAAACCTAAATATATAAGATACTTTGATTTTTTTTTTTTTTTTTCTGGCAGATGCCAAAATGTGGTTAATAAAGGACTGAGATGCTATGTAGACTATGTTTATGTGCTAGTTTTGCTAGTGGCTTCGCCTGTCTCTCTTTGTAGTTGTTTCCTTTTTGCTATTTTTGTTTTATACTATTCTGTTTTCTTTTACTTTCTTTCACCTGGTAATTTTTTGTTAGTTAGTTAGTTAGTTTGTTTTTGAGACGAGTCTCACTCTTACCCAGGCTGTTGTGCAGTGGCACAGTCTCAGCTCACTGCAACTTCTGCCTCCCTGGCTCAAGCGAACCTCCCACATCAGCCTCCCAAGTAGCTGGGACCACATGTGAGGGGATTTGGCATATTGCCCAGACTGGTTTTGAACTCCTGGGCTCAAGCCATCCTCCACCTCCCAAAGTGCTGGGATTATAAGAATGAGCCATTGTGCCCTGCAAAGTAATTTTTTATTACTTATTTTTAGGATCTGAAAGGTGTTAGCCATCTATTACTAATATTTCAAATCAAAGCTGCAATTTATAGCAAGGAATCCTTTAGCTAATCCTGCAGCTAAGAAAACTTTCTGAAGACCAACCAAATCTTCCTGGTTATTAACAAAACTGAATTGTTGCGAACAGGTGGCTTGTATTTTCTCAAACAGATTTCACTAATGTATGACTATTTATATCAGAAAAGCCATATTTTCTCTGTGATGATATACTAGAGTGAAATTTTACTATGTATACAGCATAGCTTTTTTATTTTTATTTTTAAGATGTCATTCTCCACCATGGCCTAGCCCACGGTTCCAAGTGCACCTAGTTTATATACATGACATATAGTTTTGAGTCCACCTCTAAATAACTGCATGCTCTTGGACAAATCAGTTACTCTATTTGAGCTCTTAAAGATAACCTAGTTTGGCTCCATCATTTCTAGCTGGATATCTTATTGTCCAGAACAGGTAGCTGCCCACTCTGTCCTTGACACTCTCAAAAGACTCCAAAGACTTTTGCTAGTACCATTCCCTCATCATCATGACATTCTTTCTCATGATCCCTCCAAATTCTCACCTTCAATTTAAACCTACTTTTCCTCATTAGTTCCCTTTGCAGCTAATAAAAAATTTCACAGAAAGCTCTTGTTTAAGAACTCAGACCATACTTATTGGTTGCAAACAGCAAGAAATTCAACCTTTTAGTTGTCTCTTACTGGGCTGCTAATTTATCCTTTATATTACCTATGAATCTGAGGGATGGTTAAATATGGCCAGTTTTAATTTATTTGAATTTTAATTATTTGAAGAGAGAAACATAAGCTATCCAATAAAGTGGGAATAGCAATATGAATATTATTATTTGAATTATCATTATTAGGCTTTTGGCATGCATAGATATGAGATGCTGCCACATTAACCTGAAAAGTATAGGCCAAGAAATAATATTTTCACTAGCCAAACATTTTTATTTTTAACTATAAATCCATTCAGCATATATGTTGGAGTGCCAGACAATAGAATTCAAGAAATACAGCAGATAAAACAGACAAAAATCACTGTCCTTAGGGAACTTCTATCTATTCATAAATTTATAGACTTCTGTTTTATAGGTGTCAAATGTAAATGAGAATGCTGAACGTCAAATCCAAAATTCATAATTCTGTTGATTTGTTTCAGCATAGAATATTCTCCTCCAAAAAAGTATTTTTTAAATAATATTAAAGGAATTGTTACATTTTCAAGATTATATGACCTGCGATTAAGGTAATTTACTCATGTGTATGGCCATATTCTAAGAGTTCTTTTGGGACTATAGCAACTTACATTTAATTTCTCTCCATTATTTTCATTAGTATGTTTTTAGACCCAGTAGTGTTCTAGACAGTGTAGTAGCTATGAACATAGCATGGAAATAAGCCTTTCTGCTCAGATGATTCATGAGGAGACAGGCAGTGGAGATAGAACAATACCCCCTTGAACCAGACTTCCACAAAGGAGAGGGAAAGCTCAGTTTTCAGATATCTAGGATGTGTTGACTACTGTGTTGGGTAGTCTTTTGCCCAGGATATACCCCTCTACTTCTTCCAACCTTCCTTCACCTAACACTTTTTTTGTTCATATGTCGCTCTCTGTTTCAGCATCTTTTGGAGAACTAGGTGAGTCAGAAGTGTCTCATAATCTGTCCCACTGAGTTTTATTTCTAGAGAAAATAATAGTGATATGTTAATCAAGTAACAGCTAAAAATAATTATAGACGTTTTCAGAACTTAATTAACACCAATGTGTTGAATTAATGTCTGATCATTTTTAAATGATTTTATTTTGAAACATATTGAAACCCAGATCCCTGTGGCTTTCAACTAGCTTTGTTAATGGATGTAGGTGTGGGGATTTATAGGAAGGATGGATGCTTGCAATAAACAACAGAGCTAAACTTAAAAATTTGATCCAGCATCATACATTGGATGACTTTGATTTCTGAGTTTATAATTTGCAAGTCTGTGTTCCAACTTCTGTTTTCTTTTAAAATGTGGATATGAGTTTTCTTCAGGAAATATGAAATTTAGGCATAATATAATTCTATAAATATTTATTGAATATTTATTTCATGTAACTAGCTAGTCTAAAATGTGAGGGAAATATAAAGAAGAAGAAGAACTGTTCTCAAATGTCATGGGAAAAGATCGTGGAAGAAAGGAAATAAAGCAAATAAATTAAGGGGAATAAATAATTTCAATCAGAAAAATCTCCTTGCTGCTTTAAAACATTTTTCTTAAGAACCCCCCATCAGAAAATATAACCCTCTCGTGATAACTTTAGTGACATTGCCATCTTTCTTATGTAGATCTCAGACAAGGATGTGCCTGATGTTCAATTGTTTTTTCCAGTGATAGGATTGTCATATTCTCCTACTAGATTCACCTTCATATTACATGCATATTTATAAAAAAGCTGGATGACAGTAATGCAACCTTGTGAATCTCACTGTGTTCATTATACAGTGAACTCCCAACTCACTTCCTCTACTCTCACACTCATATATATATATATATATATATATATATATTTGTATTTGTTTTAAGACAGAGTCTTGCTAGGCTTAAGTGCAGTGGCGTGATCTTGGTTCACTATAGCCTCAATCTCCCAGACTTAAGCGATCCTCCCACCTCAGGTTCCTAAGTAGCTAAAACCCTAGGCACATGCCACCACATCTGACTAATTTTGCTTGTTTTTGGTAGAGACTGTGTTGCCCAGGCTGGTCTTAAACTCCTGGGCTCAAGCAATCCTCCCGCCTCAACCTTCCAAAGTCCTGGGATTACAGGCATCAGCCACCATGCCCTGCATCACACTCCAAATTAGATCAGGGTTCTTTGTGACTTTTTTGTCTCAAGAGTCTAATATAGGCTTTCCTATTTAGTCATATCACCCCTAGAATTAAAGTAGAAAATGTAATCAATCCCATCATAGACTTAGTATCAGAAAACAATAGCTAATAATGAGTTTTCCTCCTGGTCCTGTAGCCCAAAAAGCACTTGCTCTGCTTTAAAAACTGGTAGAAAACAAGATGCCTTATTTCGCTCTAGCCACAGTTTGTGGGTGGGGTTTATGACATTAAGATTAGGATCATATGACTTCAAGAAAATATTAATGTCTTGGATGATCTCTGTACAGAAGCATGTCAAATGGGAAATGCAGCTTAAGGGAAAATAAATCTGAAAATGAAATGTGTGCTCCAGGTAAGAAGTTATGGTTACATGGTATCTAATTGAAGTCTAACCCCCAGATACCCTCATTGTTGAGAGCAAGTTGTGGGGGTATGTGTGGATTTTGTTCATGTAATATTCTCATCCATGCCTTCCCAGTGACCCAAATCAAAATAATAATAATAATATGAATGATTTATATCTCATGCCTGTCTAGATCTAGAATGTAAATTAAAAAGCTTTAACATAGTTCACTATTTTTATTTATCATAACATACAACATTGTTAAAAATGAGGGATGGTGATGGTGTATATACAAGCCTATATGTGTGATAAAAATGATATGAAATTAGATACACACGTGCACAGCTGCACACATTCACATAAGTATAAAAGTAGAGGATCTGAGTTGAGGTAGGTAGATTGTGTTTATGTAAATACCCTAGTTGTGATATTGTACTAAAATTTTGAAAGATGTTACCATTCAGGGAACGTGAGTAATGAGCACACAAGATCTCTGAGCACTATTTATTACAATTCTATATGAATCTCCAATGACCTCAAAACAAATTTTTAAAACAAATTTTATGTGCTTGCTTTACAAGTGCAGCTTCAAAAGAATCCTCCTAAGTATCCCTATCAAACATTGTTTTATTAACCCTTCTTATGTAGACTTTCTGGAACTGAGCCTTTCCTGAGCCCAAGACACTATGCTCTTACTATGAACAAATCAAAAAGAGTGATTTATGAGAAATAGAAAGTTTGTTTAGTTTTGTTCAAGGGCTCTAAGAACAAAAAACACAAGAAAGTCTACAGCATTAGATTTAATATTGGAACTGGAGATTTTCAGGACCACTGTGTCCTCATAATAATCTGCAACAACCTGTTGTGGAATGAGCAGTACCAAATTTTAGTCTTTAATGGTTTTGTAACATTATAGTAGGAAAATATTATTTTTTGCTAAATTTGGATGTCAATTTTCCTAGCTTGTAATCTACATTTAAATATAATTTGAGGAACTCGAGTCAAACTTTATAATACCTATCTACGCACAAGTGCTCCAATAAAAAGATAATTAGATGACATTATTGCACACAATAGGTAAAATTATTGGTTAGTAACGGTTTTAATAATTTCTTCCATCTCCTAAAAACTTGGACTTCCCAACACATATGTCAGTATTGTGGACTGCTATGACTTTAATTTAGTTATTGTGGACTGCTATGACTTTAATTTAGTTATTTCCTTTCAAAAAACATGCCATTTAGTGTGCGTGTGTGTGTGTGTGTGTGTGTGTATGTATGTGTGTGTACGCGCTTCAATCAGGTACTATTACCATGACTAAATGTATCATGGCAGAATTTTCTTTTTTCCCTTTTTTTTTTTTTTTTTTTTTTGTTTCTTTTTTTGTTTGTTTGTTTTTGAGACGGAGTCTCGCCTTCTCGCCCAGGCTGGAGTGCAGTGGCCGGATCTCAGCTCACTGCAAGCTCCGCCTCCCGGGTTCACGCCATTTTCCTGCCTCAGCCTCCCGAGTAGCTGAGACTACAGGCGCCCGCCACAATGCCCTGCTAGTTTTTTTGTGTTTTTTAGTAGAGACGGGGTTTCACCGTGTTAGCCAGGATGGTCTCGATTTCCTGACCTCGTGATCCGCCCGTCTCAGCCTCCCAAAGTACTGGGATTACAGGCTTGAGCCACCGCGCCCGGCCTGAATTTTCTTTATATTTGCCCAAGTTGTTGATCATAACAACAAATATAATGGAGTATATTCTCCTTTATTGGCATTTTTACACAGTGTCAACCTTGGCTACAGGTTGAAAAAGTACTTAGTAATGTTCTTCAGCTAAACACATAAGTGAAACTAAAACACATAAGAAAAACTGGAATTCTGTGTATAATGTGATCTTAGGAACTCAAATATGGAATGCTGCCGCGCAGTGATACTGGGGGAAATCAATTGTAAAGGTCGAATGAGAAGTAGAATTAGATATTTTTGCCATTTATCTTTTTTTCTTTTTAGATAACTGGTGTATATGCAACTCACATTTATCTATTATAGTTGGTGAGACTTATTTTATATTTACAGATTAACGACATTTTCTTTTGAATTTCAAATATTTTATTTGTGCCAGTAACAGGATGAAAAATGAATGTTCTAATTTTATCTTTTACATCCCCATATTAGTCTCAGAGTTGTCTCTCAGCTTACATTACTTATTCATTGATTTCTGCACGTGAAGCATCTCACCAAGAATCATCTTTAAGTGAAAAAAATGCTGAGATTTGAAAATGCAATAATGGTTCAGAAAATTCACAACCAAATAGTAGCAGTCTATCACTTGCCATAGTGAGAATATAGATACAAGTTTTGGATGAGAATTTGGCTGCCGACAATGAGGAGCTTATCATTAAAATGTCAGAAAAGATTAGCAAGAATGTAATAAATTCTATCATAGAGGTGCAGTATTTACTAATTAAAGCCCCAAAGAAGAGCTACTTAACCACAGAGAAGGTTGGGGGAAGGGAGTAGGTAAAGAGGGAAAAAGCCAGAGGGATGAGAATGAGAAAGTCAAAAGGGAGGTCAGGAAAGCCATCTTTTAGAAGAAATATAAATTGGCAATACTTTAAAAAGGGAGCTACTATCATATTATACCCTGACCCAGCTGGATATGGACAAATTCAGCCTTTGCAATGCAAGTTTTACATATATTTTATATAGAATGTATAAAAGAGAACTGGAAGCATTTTCAAAAGGGATATACATGTGTTTGTGTGTGTGTGGTAATTAATGAAAGAGAGGCTATTGAAACTACAAGTAAAAAATTGTTTTAGGTGGCTTAAAATCAAAGCTATTTTGGAGACCTATGATGTACAATGAAATGAGGGGGAAAAAAAGAAGAGTAAAAACATGACTTAATAGGAGGACAATCAGGAATGCACTGGTATTAGTTTGAAATGAAACTGTAAAAAGGAATTATAGGATTTTGTTTTGTTTTATATTGGACAGTAGAATATATGACACTGTCAAAAATGGCCAAAAAAAATCTATGACTGAGGATGAAATATACCAAGAAATTTGTCACTACCATAACTTAAACTGCAGTATACAAAATATGATTATGACGTGAGAACACTAACTGTATAAACCATATACGATTTTTTCTTATCTAATTGTAGTCACTGCTACAGCTTTAACTATGTGCATGTGTGTGGATATCTCTATACAAAATAAAGAATTTTTCTGAAAATATGTATATGGAAACATTTTCAAAGAAATCTAATTAACTTTAAATGCACTGGTAAATACTACTAATAATCAAATCGTTGTTTTTTTTTTTTTTTCGTTTTCCCCCTCCCTGCTCTCTTTTTCACTTGTTTTTATAAATAAATATTTATAAATAAAGATCCTAGGTTGGCTTTAAGCAAGGTCTAGAGGTTAGAACCACTCTTTCAAAAATACTGCCATGATGTAACATTATTAGATGCAATTTGATTTCTGGCTATGATAGAGGGCAATTCTGTTTGAAAGAAATCATGCTTTGCCTCCAAAGAAAGAGTTGTGATGAAATAGGTCTACTATAAAAGGGAAGCATGACTATTAATACATTGAATAAACATTTATTGAACACTTTCTACAAGTCAGACATGGCGCACTGGAGAAAAAATGGTAAGCAAAACAGATGTGGACTCTGTCCTTATGAAATATATGTATCCAGCAACATATATGTAAATCTGAAAAATATATATAAGAGAAGCTCTAATATCTATTTTTAGAATTTGTAAATTGCTAGTTTTCTAAATGTTACTCCATCCTTTTATCCAATAAAATTAGGCATTAAAAAGAGAGATCAAAATTATTTGGCACACATAACTATAGCTATACAGAGCCTGTCATTAAAAAGTATGCAGGATTGGAACAGAGGAGGTAGGTGCCTGCAGAGAGAGCTTTTTGCCTCTAGGGAGCATCTCCACCTGGCTCTTATGTTTTCTGCCCAGGGCCTACCACTAGCCCATATGGTGCCCACCCTGGGGAAGATGCAGCGCAGCACCAGGGCTTATGCCCACAAATGAATTTCAGGGCTGGTTGCACAGCCGTGCACACCGACTTCATTCATTTTATGTCACACTTAGGTGAAACTCAATTACTGGGTTTTCCTGTTAAAAATGATCTGCAGTAAGAGTGCTTTTGTGAGGGGGAAAAGCACTGAATCCTATAGATCAAGAATAACAGAATCTAAAAATATTATCTTCCAAATCACCTTTAATACAAACATTTAATACAAAACATTAGAAAGTATCTTTAAAACACGTCACTGGCAACCATTTCCACCTCACCTGGCAATACATCCTGTAGGTTAATTGTTTTGGTGATACATTGCTCTAATACATCCCAGTGAGTACGCTCTGAGAGCATATTAGTGCAATGCATCATTGCTGGGGGACGTTGTGTGGTGTGCACGCAACAGTTCATGTCTCAAACGATACAGAGCATCATTTCAACTTCTGCAGCCAAAGCACAAAAATCCCCTGATTCAAATGGCTGCCCAGCTAGCAAGGCAAGGGTGCTGCACAATTTGTAGCCTTTGAATAGAGCCTGGAATCTTGTTGGCTGTCATCACTTCTTAAGTAAAAGTCCAGAATACTACCATATGGTGTTGTCGATGCAAACCCTGAGAGCATAGGGGAATAATTAATTTACTAGGATTCTCTTTTGGAAGCCACATTTCTCTTTATATTTTGTGGAGTTATCATGGGTGGAGTTAACATTTGGATTTCTCTCCTTGGTAGACATTAGGAGACCTTAGAGAGCTGGAGCAAAGTGATGTTACAGTTTGATACTTCCTCTATGTATGCATCTCACCTCTTCTGTTTGAAGTTAATTTGATTTTTCCTGCATAGGAAAGGAGCCTTGGGAGATGATTTTTTTTTTTATTAGAGGTATGCTGAATCGTTCAGTTTCCAAATGTGCAAACTAGAGGAAATTGAAAAGTCCTTGAAGACTGAAGCTTTTGGTGCATATCCAAATTTCAATTCAGAATTTTTTTTTTTTTTGACAAAAGCAAATATATCAAGCAGCTTTTAGGGACATCCTCTTAAATCATTTGAATATTTGAGTGAATGTAAAATGCCCTCCAATTTATTCTACTTGTATTGGATAGATGGCATTTTGTGCTTTCTTTTATTGCCATTTTTATATGCACAGGCTGTCTAATGTCTTCCTGGGTGTTTATTTCTTGACATGCTAGAAAAGAAGTAAAGAAGGACTACTTTTTAGGGTAAGCACAAAGCTTTTATCAGTAGACTAAGGCCTTTTAAATCCCAGTGCTGGGAAAAACTGTTGGAGTCTGTTCTTAAATATGCAACAACACAAATAATAAGACATTTAACAAGACATACGTTTGTTATATGATATAACCATCTGAGGGGGATTGGTTTCATGACCCTTCCCCATCCACATGGCAAAATTTGTAGTTACTCAAGCCCCTTATGTTAAATAGGTTTCTAGATTACTTATAATACCTAATACAATGTAAATGCTGTGTAAATAGTTGTTATAGTGTATTGTTTATTTGTATTATTTTATTACTGTATTTTTTTCAAATATTTTCCATCTGCTTTTGGCAGAATCTGTAAATGCAGATTTTCAAATTCTCCATCACATATTTTGAAACTACTCAGGTTTACATCTCTTTGGTATTCCACCCCATTGAGATGCTGTTTCATTTCTTACCTCAACTTAGTTGTAATATGGATAAAAATGTCATATTTTATTGTTAGCATCTGAAATGTTCTAATAATGAACTACCTAGTAGTTAACTTTATATCTTCTAAGATATTTATATTTCTTACAAATTAATTTAAAAGTTACCACTCCCATGTAGACTTACAAATGAGATATTTTCCCATCCAGATCCTTCATCTGAGACCCAGGCAGAGATCCACGTATTTCACTTTAGATTCCACTTTTTTTTTTTTTTTTTTTTTTTTTTTAAGCACCCAGGCTGGAGTGCAGTGGTGCAATTACGGTTCACTGCAGCCTTAACCCCACAAGCTCAAGCAATCCTTCTGCCTCAGCCTCCTGATTAGCTGGGACTACAGATGCACGTCACCATGTTCAACTATTTTTTTTTTTTTTTTTTTTTTAAATAGAGATGAGGTTTTGCTATGTTGTTCAGGCTGGTCTTGAACTCCTGAGCTCAAGTGATCCTCCTGCCCCGGCCTCCCAAAGTACTAGGATTACAGGTATGAGCCATCATGCCTGGCCTGATATAATTTTAGATGTGAGTATAATAATGCATTTTTAACTCATCATAAAAGTACATTGCATATTATCCAATTCTATTTCAATTAAGACAAGGCTAGAGATACATATAATACTGAGAGGAAAATGAGGCAGTCGTTATCCTGACTGAACAGATGAAAAAGCTGTTTTAGAATTTGTAACTTGCTAGTTTTCTAAATGTTACTCCATCCTTTTATCCAATAAAATTGCTCAAATTCACACAATTCATGGCAGAGCTGAAACTAGAAACAAAATTTCTCAATACCTTGACCCTCATTCTAGTACCTAGTAGGTTTTGACCACTAAGAAAATAAATAATCTTAAATACAAATGTTGAATAGGGAACAATAAAGTAACTTTTATTAAGTTTTAATTCTCTGGCCTTTTTGTGCTCAGGGGTTGTCAGGGTTTATCACTTGTTAGAAATCATTTGCTGTAATTTGGTGTGATACAATGAAATGAGTTATTATGAGCTGTGCAACTTCAAGAAAGCTACCTAACTTTTGATATCTGAAAATGGGGATAGAAAAAGCCTACATCAGAGAATTGATATAACTATTAATGATAATGGCTGCAATGCATGCTTACTGGTACAGATTGAGAATGATCAGTGATGGCTATTCTTGTTAACATTACCTTTGAAACTAGTAATATCATTCATGTATTCGATGGGCTAAATAAGTCTATTGTTATGAAAGAAACCACTAAGAAGTATGCTTGCAAAAACAGAAGGAGCTAGATCAGACATTAAAAAACAAAACAGTATAATTATTAATATATCTTTTTACCCAGAGTGCATTGGAGAGGGTTTCTGGCAGCAGAGTTTGCTCTAGCATCATATTTATCACCTATCACCTATCACCTCATGTTTTTTGTTGTATTTTTTTTTTTTTTTTTTAGTAGAGATGGGGTTTCACCATGCTAGCCAGGATGGTCTCAATCTCCTGACCTCGTGATCCGCCCACTTTGGCCTCCCAAAGTGCTGGGATTACAGGAGTGAGCCACCACACCCAGACAACCTCATGTTTTAAGCATTAGAAAATGACCTGGCTGGTCGTTTGGGCACAGTATGTGCATGCCCTTCAGGACGTGGGTTTTTGTGGTTGCCTTCAGGCTCAAGTTTCTGGAAGACTCCTTGCATGAGCTCCAGACCTCTGCTGGCCCCTTGGTCCTCCTATTTTCTCTGGGTCCACCTGAAAATACAAAGGACTTCTCTGCAACCTGCCAGAGCCTTTGGGGCTTCTCTAGGATAATTCCCTTCTGCCATTACCACATCTACTTCTAGGCCTTGATTGATAGAATACCTTGCCAAAAATCAAGATTTCTCTGAGAGGCTTTCAGATTTCCCTGTAAAAGTGGCACCAACACCAGTATTTTCTGAATTCTCCAGTCTTATCTGGATGTATGTTCTTAGATTCAGCTCTGTTGGAGAGGAAGGCCACCCCAGCTGCCTCTTTTTGTTTTTCCTTCTTTCTAAACTTTTCCTCCAAGCATCTGAATGGTTTTCTTTTTTCTATGTTTCAGGAATTTCCCTTGAGGCATTTGAGTTATTTGCTTCTCTGCAATATACTCTATGGTTCATAGGCATCTCCCACCTAATGTTGAAATGTGGAAACATTGATAGTTTTTAAATGTTATTTGTTCTCAAAAACCTTTCAAACCAAAAAAAAAAAAATCTCATTTTATGATCTCACTACGGACTTTAAAAAAATCTTAGCAGACCTGAAACTGAACAGGACTATACATTTATCAAACATGCTCAGCCATAGATTAAGTGGGTAGGAGAATCAAGAAACCACAAGGACAGAGATAGTATCTGAGACAAAAATACACTGAGACCATGAGTAATTATGATGACAGAGAATGAAAATACACAGGTTTAACCTCAAACGTTTCATCCTCATTGTATCTAAGAATGTAGAAACCACTTCTTCTCAAGACCCAGGAAACTTAATACAATTCTTCAAACTCCTGACTTACTGAGTTTCTTTTCCTGTGCAAACCTGTTCTTCTGAATGACCATTTATATTTTACTTTTCTGAAGCAGTCAGCTATTAGGGTTGTTTTTGTATTCACTTAAGCATCACTGTGGGAAAAACATTTTATATTGCATTAATTTTAACCACTATCTCCTTCCTGGTATTAACTAGATTTTCAAAGAAACAGGTCCTTGGGCCTATAGCTAAAGCCATGGTCAGTAAAAAGTTATTTGTTCCTCTAGTGTAGGCATTCTGATTTGGGAATTAAACTTACACCTGCTTCTCAAAACATTTTTGTTTACTAAGTTATTTCTTGCGGCTTGGTCAAAAAGAGCTGAATCTAGTAACTAATGAGTGACTACTCAAACCACTTCTTTCAATGGAAAATTTGCATCTATCTAGCATAGGGTAAGGTGGTAGGGTGCATACCTTTCCCTGATCCCAATCACAAAGGTAACCAAGCTGTAGAAAACACTTTGATATCAGAGTAAATCATACCTTACAGTCTCACTTTGAGTCTTTATTTTAACAAGACTCAGGATTATATGACTGTCGTAAAGGCTGCCATGTTATAAATTTGTTATAAAATAGGTTGTTTTCCTCCAGTCTGGATGGGTTTAATGTAATCTATACACATTCATATCTAATTCCTTATTTGACCAGTGAGGCACATGTTAGCATAGGTCCTGGGCTTACAGTTGCTTGCTGCCACTCACCCACAGAGCAAAGCAAAGATTCACACAAAGTGCTAACTTGAAGAGTTCTTGAATAAGTCATCTAGTCATGAAAACACCTCTAAATTCACAAAAAGTAAAATTTCTCTCTTGTGATATGTTAACATGAGGAGGAAGGAGCAGATTATTGGATTTACAACATTTATAAGAAATTAATTCTAAATGAGATTACTAATAGCAATTAATAAGGTATGATTAATAGCACCAACCTGTGTACCAGTGCTATGGAAATACCCACCATTTTGTGTAGCATAAAGGCCTCACATATGTCCGCTAGATTTCTCTGTCTTTTGTTCTTCACCCCTACAAAACTCCGCTGTCTTACTCCAGCCCATGTCTTACCCCTTCTTCCTCTCTAGAATAACATGTTCTCAAGAGACAAGCTTGATCTATCTTGTTCCTAAAAGGCATTCCTGCTTTGATATTGGCTTATGATAGATCCCCCAAAATATCAATAGAAATATTCTATAGTAGAGGCATTAGAGATTTTTTTTTTTATTTTTTGCTCTTTAATTTAGTAGTAAACCAGATTATCAGAAATCCACATGTATATGAGCAGCATTTATTGGCAACAGTAGTTACTTGAGAGCATCCCTGTTAGACAAGATCTCAAGTGTTTATTCTGAATTCTTTAATCTTTTTTATAATCCTTCACAATGCTCTGGTTTCATCATAGAATTATAGTGCTGTTTAATGTGGAGAGCTGAAATGTTTTCTATAACAATTTGTTGTATTCCATTTTGATGACATTGGCTGTCTGGTACAAGAATACCAGTTATACACCTGCAGAAGTTAATGGCAGAGGCCAGGGGGCTGAATTCAATTGGATTTTCAATGCCTATGAGCTACAGAATTAGCATCCATCAAAATTTTGTAAAAATACCTTAAGTGTTTAGTTTCTGTATTTGGCCTGTAGACTGGTGAATATCAGAGATGAATTGCAGTTCTTAAGTTAGTATGAGTGACTCTCAAGGTTATTTCAATGACAAGTCATCATATGTATTATGTATATATTATATACACATACATATATGTTTATATTATATGTAATATATTTAACAAATTTTGACAGGTTTCTGTAAAATTTATGGCAGAATCTTTATCCTTGGGGTCATTATTTTATTTTTAATTTTTCTGAGTACATACTAAGTGTTTATATTTATGGAGTACATATGATATTTTGAAAGAGGCATACAATGCAAAATGAGCACATGAGGGTAACTGGGGTATCCATCGCCTCACGTATTTATCCTTCCCTGTGTTACAAATAATCCAATTAAACTCTTCTACTTATTTTAAAATGTACAATATATTATTGTTGGCTACAGTCACACTATTGTGATGTCAAATACTAGAACTCATAACTCATTCATTCTGTCGAATTATATTTTTGTTCCCATTAACCATCCCTACTTCTCCCAGCCCCCACTACCTTTCCCAGGCCCTGGTAACCATCCTTTTAGTCTCTATGAATTCAGTTGTCTTAACTCCCACAAATAAGTGAAAACGTGAAGTTTGCCTTTCTATGCCTGGCTTATTTCACTTAACAATATGACCTCCAGTTTCATCCATAATTTTACAAATGACAGAATCCCATTCTTTTTTATGGATAAATATTCATTGTATACATATACTACATTTTCCTTATTGATTTGTCTGTTGATGGACATTTAGGTTGCTTCCAAATCTTGGCTATTGTGACTAGTGCTTCAATAAACATGGAAATGCAGATACCTTCTTGATATATTAATTACCTCTCTTTGGGGTATATACATACTAATAGATTGCTGGATCATATCTACCAGTAGTTCTATTTTTAGTTTTTTGAGGAACCTCCAAACTGTTCTCCATAGTAGTTGTACTAATTTACATTCCCACAAACAGTGTACAAGGGGTTCCTTTTTGCCACATTCTCACCGTCACTTGTTTTCGCTTGTGTTTGGATAAAAGGCATTTTAACTGGAATGAGCTGGTAGCTCATTGTAGTTTTGATTTGCATTGCTCTGATGATCAGTGATGTTGAGCAGCTTGTCATATACCTATTTGACATTTGTATGCCTTTTTTGAGAAACGTCTTTTCAGATCTTTTGCCCATTTTAAAATGAGATTGTTAGACTTTTTACTATTTAGTTGTTTGAACCCCTGTATGTTCTGGTATTAAACCCTTGTCAGATGGATGGGTTGCAGATATCATCTCCTAATTCTGTGGCTTGTCTCTTCACTTTGTTGATTGTTTCCTTTGCTGTGCAGAAGCTTTGTAACTTAATGCGATCCCATTTGTCCATTTTTGCTTTGGTTGCCTACGTTTATGGGGTATTACCCAAGAAATCTTTGTTTAGTCCAATGTTCTGGAGAGTTTCTTAGGATCATTATTATTAAAAGTTAATTGCATTGTGAGGTCTAGTGAGGTGGAGGTTGAGGTAGAAACAGGATATATTACTTGATGTTTGAGAGGCTTGGTTTGTTTCTGTAATATGGTTAGGAACAAGGACTCTGGATCTGTACTGTCTGGGTCTAAATTTCATTCTGGTACTTACTACGTGAGCTCAGTTTCTTCATCTGAAGAATGGGGACCCTAATTTGATGAGAGATACTATGCTGTACAGCTCCACAGACATTGTACTTTAATGAATATTACAGTGGGAATTCTGTAGCAGTGGGCCTTTTCTACTATCTCAGCAGGTTGTCATGAGGATTATATGAGTAAAATGGTTAAAAGAGTGTCTGACTAAACACTCTGTGTTCATCATTATTTTTGAATAAAAGTCGTTTTAATGATTATTACACCTTAAAAATTAATAGTGCATTCTGGTTCTAATTTTAATGATATCTTATGATGAAATTTTCCCCCACACTACTCTAGTTACTTGCACTTGTTTTAATAAATACGTTTCCAACATGTTAAATGGAGTTCATTAATCTTTGAATAATATTGTATTGCAGTGCTTTACCAAAGCATTGTGGAGCCTGAGGCAAGAGGAAAAGTCAGTAATACTGATTCCATGTTTATTTAAAATTGTAATACCTTGTTCATTGTGAAATTTTTCTTATTAAGTTTTAAAAATATTTCATTGAAATATTTGTCATGATATGAGATTTTAGCATCCTCCTTTATATTCCTAAGTGAGTACCTCGCTTGTCTCACTCCTCACCCAAGTTCTGGCCCTGCTGTTTTGGGCTTCATCAGTTATAATGAAAAAAATGGTCCCAATCTGCATGTGGTTAGTATATCTCTCTTCTCTCATTGACTACAGGAGTCTATAATCATCAAATCTAACTCTAGAGCCCTGAAAACTGATGTGTTGAATGTTTTTCATCGTAGTGTTAAACCTCATTCTTTATTCTCCAGTTACAAGGCAACTTAGAAAATCTTAAAGAATTCTTAACATTCAAAACAATGTTTATACCTTCTTAAAATATAGTCTGGTAATTTGGTCCTAAGAGTGAAGTGAGCACAAAACAAGTGTGACACTAAATCAGAGTGCATAGGACAGGCAGGGGAATCACAGTTATCCTGAAATCAAGGGAGAAAGAGAGTGGGATGAAATCTAAGAGGGATTTTTTTTTTTTTTTTTTTTTTTTTTACCGGTAGTGTTAAGAGAACCAAAACTAGTTAATGAGGCACTTGGTCTACAAAGAGGAAAGGAATAAGGGGTCCCTTTACTTCTATACACGGAAGACATGATGATGAGATTGAGAAAGTGTGCCCAGAACCAGGGCTGAATAAGTAAATAGGAACTCAGCTAATATCCCGTGGGGTGGGGAGCATGCACTAGAATTGCATCTGTGATTCTGGAATCAAGCTAGGTAAAGCTGAGTTGGATCCCTGCTCAGTCACCTAGTCACTGTGTAATTTGGACAAAATACTTACATTCTCTGAGCTTTAGTATGGAGATAAAAATGTCTACTTGACAAGACTGTCGTGAGAAATAAAAGTTTGTTGTTCAACAAGCATGAGGCACAGAGAAGGTGCTTGACGGTTGCTGTTGGGTGCCATAATGATTCACATTAGCATTATGGCTGTGTGCAGTGGCTCACGCCTGTAATTCCAATACTTTGGGAGGCGGAGGCAGGCAGATCACCTGAGGTCAGGAATTTGAGACCAGCCTGGCCAACACAGCGAAACCCCGTCTCTATTAAAAATACGAAAAAAAAAAAAAAAAAATAGCTGGGCGTGGTGGCAGGCGCCTGTAGTCCCAGCTACTTGGGAGGCTGAGGCATGAGAATCTCTTGAACCCAGGCGGAGGTTGCAGTGAGCTGAGATCGCGCCACTGCACTCCAGCCTGCACGCAGAGTGAGACTCCATCTCAATTAAAAAAAAAAAAAAATTATACGAGGCAACATAAAAGCTAATCAAAGGCAATTAGAGGCAAAGGGGATGTAGCTGGCCAACCCTAATGAACTATCTACTGGGGGCTTGTTCAGCACAGAACCGGAATAGTAGATACAGCCAAGTGGCTAGGCCTGAAGTAAGGAACATGTGTTTATGTAGCCACCAAGAGGTGGCCAACCTAGTGTTGGGTCAGCATCACTGTGCTAATGAGCACAGCCCTCCCCATTTCTGAATACTGCAGGAAAATGATACTAAAGAATATCCACTGGTGTCCCAAGAATGCAGGAGCCTTCAATAAGCCAGTATTGACAGAAACTACATCTAGGAGAGGAGAAATCAAGAACAAGCCTGACTCAGGACATTGCTCTTTCAGACAGGGAGAGGGGCTGGGACATGGTCTGGCCAAGTGCAGGGTATTGAAGGGAGGAGTTGATGACAGTTATACTTGGGAGGAGATGACTGCAAATGCCTTTTATTCTACACAGTTTGGAGAGTCATGTAGTAATGACAAATAGGCTGGTATTATTCACTTTAATTGCTGAAAGATACATTCTCATCCTTATTTTCTCGAACTAGTTTTTAATTAAAAAAAAAAAAAAACTTTTCCATTTTTTTTTCTCATACTATTGTACTACTGAGTAAAATTTTATATATATGCATTTAGGACTTTTCAGAACTCAGAAGGCATGTCAGGACAATTTTTGGTTCCCAGTCAGAGTAAATCAATCTGGTAACCAATGCTTATACAATGTCTATGTATCTGGCCAAATCATTTAAAAAATATAGGCATCTGGATATTTGGTCTAGGAAGCTTAGTCACTGCTATGGTCATTTACAAATATGCAATGATTGCTTTTTTTATTGAAGTGAATAAACCGATTTTATCTTTCGGTAATTTATTAACAGATCTTCATAAGGAAAAAACGTGCAAAATTACATGAGACTATTTTCTTTTTTATTTATTTATTTATTTATTTATTTATTTATTTATTTTTAAGAGTTAGTTGAATTTTCTCAGCAATCCAAAAATGTATGCATACTGTCATCCACCAAAACCAGAAGGTCCCATTCCTGCGTCTCTCCTAAAGTTATGAGGCATTTCCCCCTTCTATTCTTGAGCTACCCGAGCTGCCTGGATTGGCATTCATTTAATCTTGGACACCAAAGTTAGTTTTCTTTGGATTGTGTGAGGATTTGTGCTTTGCATTTTTTATTTTACTGAATTTTGGTTGGCAAAAGCTCTGCACCTGCCTGGGAGCTGATTGAGCTTCCGTAGAGCCAATATGTTTCTCAGTTCTCCAATTTAAATGCTGCCAAAATTTTTCTAACGTGTGCCATGAGAAATTCAGTAGCACATAAAACCCCATTCATTAAACAAACAGTTAACTAAGCAACCCCTGGCAAAAAGCACAACCCATCTGACATCTGAATCATGTGGGACTTTCCAAAGAAAATAATTAAAGAATAGATTAAAAAGAAATACCCTACTGCTTAGCAGTTATAATTGAAAAATAACAGTTCTCAACCTGGGGTCTCTATAATTTTTAGAGGCCTTTTAGTTAGAAATGAACAACAGTTACATGTGTTCAATATTTCAGCAAACCTAGAAAAGGTCGTATACTTAGCCCACCCAGTATAAGCTAAATAAAACAACTATTTGCATCCAGCTATAATTCCATCAATTTAGTATCATTATACAGACTATCTCATTTTCTCAATTATATGCCTTTAAGAAAATTAAAATAAAAAATATTACTTTAAAAATACTATTTGTTTAGCAGATGAAGTCAAAATGTAGTTTCAGAGAGATAAGAGATAAAATTATGAAATTTGAAAAGTATTTATGTCAACATTAAGATTTGAGTGTGATTACTTTACCGAATGCTTCTTTGCTTTCAGTAGCAGTCACTTACTGATTTAAATAATGAACACTCTCCTCTTAACCATTTAAGATCTTAACACTTAAGATCTTACACAGTTAAGATCCTAATGGCAACAACAATGACTACTCTTTATTTAGGTACCCAAGATCAAGTGCTTATGTGCTTAAATAACATTGCAAAATAAGTTTTCATAATCTCATTTGATAAAGAGGGAAATTATTTCAGCAAGAATAAGCAACTTAGCCAAGGCAGTACAACTAGTTATGTAGAAATGCAGGAATGTAAACCTGGGACTGTTTGAATATATGTAAATATAAATCTTATAACACATTGTTTTTATCAAATTAAAAATTATAGAACAGACTTACACAACTTCTCAGGAACAAGTCTACTTTGAAAAATGTTCTCATTGCAGGTGCTAAAAACATCAGCATTGGCTGTCATAAATGCCACCTTTTCCTGTTTCCTTTGCAGGCTCTTAGGTGGATGTGTGGTTGAGCAGTAAAGGCAGCCAGGGAAAGAAAGGGGATTCATGCAGTTTGGGTAATCCACAAACTGAATAACCAGCTCTTGAACCATCAGGTTGAGGAAGCATAGAAGTCTTACAGTTTTTTATTGCTTTAGGGAAATTAACCATCATAAAAACAGTCCATACAAAGAAAACCAGTAAATTAAGCAGTCCATTCCAGGCTCTGGAGGCAAACATTCAGATTCCATCTTGTTCTATTGACTGACTCTGAACAATCGCGGCATGACCTCAGGCAAGTACCCTCACCTCTTGAAGAGAGCCACTATTAGAGTCGAGTCTGAGGTTGCTCCACTTTCTTCTTCACTGAGAATAATTCATCTAATTCACCAGACAACTCCAATATACTGGCCACCTACTCCTGGTGTTTTACTGCAAGGAACTCTAACAGGACCTATGATTATTGAAATGAAATTAGTGCACTTACAACTACATTCACTGCTGTTGTTTTCTTTCTGATTTAATCTATCTCTGTAGTTGTATATCTATCTTCCAACGAATGAATTATTATTCTGGCATGAGACCAGATTCTCTGCTCTGATAAAATCAAAATTATAAAACTCATTTATGCATTATAACTTTGCAAATAATTATAATAACAGGAATGTAATTCTAAGCAAGATATAATTTCCTTGGGCTGTTGTAAAGTACCCTTAAGTAAATTTGAATATATAATCTGCTATGTTTTAGAAAGCTAGATCAAAGCAACTTGTGATATATATTTATTTTGTCAATACAGAAAACAAAAAAGTTTATAAGCTATGGTCATTTAAAAATATTCTATGATTGCTATTTTTATTGAAGTGAATAAACTGTATCTTTTGATAATTTATTAACAGATCTTCATAAGGAAAAACATGTGTGAAACTACATGAGATGTTTATAACATATACACATTATAAGCTAACTAATGTTAATGGGTTGGTTGATTGGAAGGAGCCTAACACACATTAGAATATTTTATAAAGCTGTGACAATTAGGTGAAATGGAACTAGAACAAGAAAAAATAAACATCAATAAACCAGAATAGAGTGCTCAGCCATAGAATCTCATATATGTAATAATATAATACGTGGTAGGCCTTACAAATCAGAAAAATAATTGTTTAAAAATTGTGTTTCCCTGAGTGTTGAAGTAAGAAAAAAAAGAACAAAAAATGTGCTTGTTCAAATAACTATTTGTGGAGCAAGTCAATTTAGATTTTCACCTTAAACAGAAGATAACATTTTCAATGGATTAAAAATAATACCTATATTATATACACACACATAAATATAATCAAGTAGTAAATATTTTACATGAAATTATATGGTTATCCAGTCTCTCTTGGAGAAATTTTTTCAAAGCTTAAAATTGATGAACATGATCACAAAGTAATAATAGATTAAAATATTGAACATTGGTATATCCAAAACGATAGTATGTCATTGCAAATCAATAAGGAAAGGACATACTATATAGGAAATCTATCTATCTATCTTTCTATATCTATCATATATCTATCTAATCTATCTATAATACATATATATATATATATATATATATACACACACACTAAATGGTATATACTTATACTAATGTCTGCCTCCTTAGAAAAATGTGAAATTCAGTGGTGGATGCAATTCACTGAACTTATGAGGCTGGAGACACAAAAGAAGATGCATTGGTTATTCTAGACACATCATTTAGTGTCACTGTTTTGTTATTATCAGTTCAAAGATATTTTCTTGGTACATGGGAAGATACGTTCCCCTAATAAAATAATAATAATAGTGGCTACTTTCCCCCCATTGGAACTAGCAGGAGGTTGAAAAGTTTTTGGATAAAGCAGACATGCTGGCTTTCTTAGCAGTATCTGCTGGCTTGGAGTAGAAGCTCTTAACCCCGAGTTATGGTGGGTTAACTTTCTGCAAGATCATGAAAGACTGATGCCAAAAGTATCTTCATCACTTTCTTTTAAAATAGCAGTGAACATTGCAAGTTTATTGATTCTAGTTAACTTCTTCAGTGTCTTTCTAAATGCTATAATTGGAGGAAATTACTGCAACTTTTACCCCCCTCAGAAATTTTATTTCTGTATTTGAACATCAACTTATTATGAAGCTAACAGAGTTTTAAAGTTGGAGTCACCTTTAAATAAGCTCCAGTTCCTTTTCTGTCATGTTGCTAAAAAGAGGACTGCTCTTCATTTGTAATTGCGTAAGAGCATCTCATAACCCTGGACCTATGGCAGAGTTTGTTCATTGTTCTTTTTTCTTTTTTAACACAAAGTTGAAAGAACACTGAACACTGAAGTCCCCAATACATTATTTTGATTAGAGATTGATGCCAACTTGGTCAGCCACCTGTCCTTTCTAAGCCTCAGTTTCCTCATCTGAAAATAAGACAATTGATCAAGTTTGCGGTTTGTATTTAAAAAAGATCTTCAGCTCAAACTTCACATTACTGACATTTGTGGTTCATTTTTCCATTTATTTCCAAAAGGCATTACTGAATCACTAATGTGAGAAAAATAGACATAACTATTTAGAGAAACTCAGGTTATTCTGCTACATACTCATGTGCACTGAAAGCTTCATAAATAGAGCTGCTAACCCAAGGACAACTCAGTCTTTCAACTCCCATGAGTAACTTTTGTAGGTTGCACCCAATGTTGTCTCAGTAACTAAGCAGTTCGCTGAATGCTGGAATGAAGGAAGGACAAAGCAGGAGGGGTTTTCTTTTCCTTTTTCTTCCCCTAATTAATGGGATATATTTGGTTGTATTTAATTGAGACTAAGCGAAAATATTTTTCTCTTTGTTGCATAAACAAAATATTGTTTTTTCCCTCTCCGATTTTTAACTTTTTTTTTGTTTTAAATGAAATGTTGTATGCCTTTGTGGATAAATTATACTACTGTAGTTTGATTTGCATTTTATAACAGGTTTTGGTATTTGGGTTTGGAGAAGGGAACGTCTTTCACTGATAATATTCTGTACATGATCTTTGAATCAGATTAGATCAGGGGAAAAAAGATCAATTTGCTGCCTTCCCAAAACACTCTTATTTTTCAAAATTATTTATGTATGTCTACTTAAAAAAAATTAAATTTCCATACTGCTAAGAATTGTTTTTAAGGATGCATTACTTTGTGAGGCCGAGACTTGTGGATCACTTGAGGTCAGGAGTTCAAGACCAGCCTGGCCAACATGGTGAAACCCCATCTCCACTAAAAATCCAAAATTAACCAGGCATGGTAGCACGTACTTGTATTTCCAGCTACTCGGGAGGCTGAGGCAGGAGAATTGCTTGTAGCTGGGTGGCAGAGGTTGCACGATTGCACCACTGCACTCCAGCCTGGGTGAGAGAGTGAGACGCCTTCTCAATAAATAAATAAATAAATAAATAAATAAATAAATAAATAAACAAACAAACATGCATTGGACTACTTTGTACCGGATTTGTTCATTTTCTACACTGTCTTCCCTATCCACTAGCCCTCCTGCAGCCACTCCACAGTTGTATGTACTCTACTGGATGCCCACCTGTCTCCTGTGGACATATCACGCTACACATGAAAATTTCTATGGAGTGAAATTCCCAGATAAGCTAAAATCCTATTAGTCTCTTGGTCAGTTAATTTCTACATTGTTTGACATTTTTGCTAGAATCATGTCCTGCCCTAGACCTTCAGTGTAAGAAAGTGAATAGCATAAGAAACTTGATTTTGAGTGGAAGATAAAGCAATAATGGGTGCAAGGATTTTAAAAAGTGACCACCTTGCCTCTATTCTGCTTTTAAGATTGTCTCCTCATGGTGTGAGGAACATGAAGGGAAATATCTAATTTTCTACTTTTATTTGATCATAAAAGAATAATTTTTGGAGGCTATAACTTTTTTTTGTGGAGTGTGCCAACTTTATAAGTGCTAAAATTTGCTTTTGGGCCAAAACATTTTGGATACAAAATGAGTAGGAACATCTTTGTGCTCAAACCAAATTTCTAATTTCTTGAAATTATCAAATATTGCCAATGTATTTATATTTTGTTACGTCTATTTTGTTATGTTTACTAAACTAGTTTATTTTCATTGTAACATGTTCTATGGAACTAGGCATATGCACAGGGGAGTGAGTAAAATTGCATTCGATTAAGTATCCTACCATAGTATGTGTCTAAAAATGCATGTCTGATTGAATTGAAAGTGTCAGAATTGAAACATAATTTCAAAATAAATAAGTTAATGTTGGGGATGAAAGTTGTAATATGCTGTGCTTCCTTTTCTGAGCTCTTTCTTACCCAGATCATGGCAAAGCAAATGCAATTTACCTGCTACTTACTGGATGGCACTTGTACTTTTCACATGCTGCCTAGTTCCTGGTTGTATTTTGACACAGTGCACTAATATAAAGAGATGGTGCCTAGAAAGATCACAGCTAGGTGAAAATAATAATTAAATTCAGGTACTTGAAATAAATATTTTCACTTGATCTTTTTTGTTTGTTTGTTTGGCTGGTTGGTTTTGAGCCATAGTCTCGCTCTGTCGCCCAGGCTGGAGTGCAGTGGCGAAATCTCGGCTCACTGCAAGCTCCGCCTCCGGGGTTCACGCCATTCTTCTGCCTCAGCCTCCCGAGTAGCTGGACAGGTGCCCACCACCACGCCCGACTAATTTATTGTATTTTGAGTAGAGACAAGGTTTCACTGTGTTAGCCAGGATGGTCTCTGTCTCCCGACCTCGTGATCCGCCCGCCTCAGCCTCCCAAAGTACTGGGATTACAGGCGTGAGCCACCGCGCCCGGCCTTCACTTGATCTTAATAGAGTAAAAGCATTAACTGCATTTTAAGCAAATAAGCAAAAATAGGCATCAAAGCAACAACCCCCTTAAATAATTCTTAAACCGCACAGACTTTTAAGATACATTTTTTACATTCTAAATTACATACCTGCTGAAAATCTGCAATATCATCTTGGAAACAGAAATAGGCCCTCTGCTATCACTGGACTTGAAGGGACATTTTAATCAGTAGATGAACAATAAATTCCTCTACTTACTTGTGACATTTGATTCACTTAGAGATATTTTAATGAGAAAAAATGAAGGAAAAATACTGGTTTTTAGAATGCACATGTAACTCATTGAAAGGTTATCGTTTTGCCTGGTGACAAACAGCTATTTGATTGTGAATCTATTTAGCAGCTGCTGTCAAAAATAAAGATAAATTACCTGCTGAAACAAAGATAAAGTTTGAGGTTAACGTCATTAGATGTTCAAACAGTATTAGACATGATCATGAAGAAAGACATGCGATGGCTCTGTGCCTCCAGGTATTTATTGATAAAATAGAATAACGTTACTTATTTTCTAGGTAACATTATGGTAATAGGTAATAATGATACCTATTTTCTAGGATGCATATGAGATTAAACACATTAATATATATAAAACTCTTGTAACAGGACCTGCCAGAAAGTGAACTGGTAAATCTTAACTGATTGTTGTGGCGGCTTTGGTGATAGTGGTAGCTGATGTTGTTAGATACCACAAACCCTTTCATGGCTGAAAATACAACTCCTAGGTTAGCTAGCCTACTATGTATATTTTCTAGTTAAGGAACTTTACAGAGAAAGCCTGTTGTGTACATCCAACTGCAATGTAAAAATCAGCATGAAAAAGGAAGTCCCAATCTGCTGAGTACCTTTGATCCTGCTGATCTCAGCACTATTTAATTCCCTTAAATATGGGTCCAATTAACTACTGTCTACCTTCTTAGCTGTTGCCTTTGTTATGACAATTATATTTTGTAGCTCCATCAATTCAATGTAAGAATAAGAAATGTTATTTATAATATTAATAAAAACAGTGAATATTTCCTTGAGCACTTACTCCATGCTAGGACCCATTATTAGCGCTTTAACTAAAATATAATTTATTATTTACAGTAACCCTAATGTGATAGATATCACTGTCCTTTACAAATAAAACACTGAGACTTGGCAAGGTTGAGGAACTTGCACAAGGTTACAGGTTTGCAAATGGGTGAGCTGGAATTCTCTCTGAAATCTGACTTGAGAATCAAATTCTTAGGCCTCACTCCTTATTATCTGCAAGTATGAAAGAGAAAACCAAGATAGATTAAAATATGAGCCATTCATGTTCTCTCAGGGAGGGTCATAACGAAGTCTAAATATCTAAATAACACTAACTTTGGTGCTTATTTCACCATCCTGCATATTACCATGGTTAAGGAATGAAAAGTCTTCACCATGCATGTTAATGAAGTTAAGACCGTCATTGTAATTTCCAAGCTGAACCATATATTTATATAAAAAAGTCATTATCTGAGTGGCAAATATTTTCACACTGAATTTCACATACTCCCACTCTGTTGAAAGAGCCTATCTATCAGTTACCAGTGCTTCAGCACCATCTGTACAAAACTTAGATAGATATAATCCTTGAGGCATGTCTGTGTACCTGAAGATGCAGTGAACATTCTCTTTACTAATGGATTCATGTTTCAATATATCTGAAAGTAGAGAACAATATCCTGGCATCAAAAATTGCAACTGGAGAAAGCCAGAAAGTGGGCAGGAACCATAGAGCATCTTTTATGTCTGTCCCAAATCACACAAATTAAGGGTGAAAAAGCTCAAGAATTTATAGATACAGCATGCCTTTCCTTTATAGATGTCAGTTTCCAAAATTAAGAAACTGAGACACAGAGAGGTTAGGGACTTGGCTTAGTAATAGCTTTGAGATTGAATCAAGTTAATATGCAGACGATTAAGCTCCTATTCTTTAAGTTATTTATTTTTTCTCTGCATTGCTGTCATGTTTTCAGGATTATCTTTAAGATCAAAGATAATACTCAGTGATTGTCTTCCTCAAAGGTGAGCTCTAGGAATGTGAAGACACAAACATATTACTCCTTATTCTTGCATATTGACATGGAAGGGAAACTTTAAAAATTCTAACAAATATTTGAGGAAATGGAAAATAAGTCCATGCAGCAGGGAAGTAAAATTCAACATTTTGAATCACTCTTCCAAAAAAAAAAAAAATCAGTGCCCCAAAGAAACCTTTGTTGTATTAAACAAATCCAAATGAGTGTGCACAAATATCACCAATTGTTATGATGATACAATATATAGAAATGTGTTCAAAAGTGGAACATGTAAATTGCAACTTTTGACATAAGAATAAAAGATGTATGAATAATTCTAAGGTGTTCTCATGATCAAGTGCCACATTATTTCAGAAGGAAGCAAAAATAGCTTACACATGAATTTTTAGAAGAGTTAGAATACTTACTAGCTACTCATTATTCTAATTGAACTAGATTCAGTTCATTTTAAGAGTAGGTCTAACTTTAGAAAAGTAGGGTAATTATAAAATCTGGGTCAGATGAAATGTAGTATAAATCTGAGAGCCATAGGCCTACCAATGCAAAATTGCTTTTCTGTTTTCTGGAGCAGCCTTTCAAAGAGTACAAAATGGGAAGAAAAAAAATACACACTGTGCTTCTCCTCAAGATAGTTTTTGTAGGAAAGAGATAGTTATTGTATCTGGAGATAGTTCTTTTCTACAAGAACTATCTTGAGGAGAAGCACAGTGTATATTTTTGTGTATAAACATCTGAAGAGTTTTAACTCAGGCATTCTTCATTCTAAAAGGAATTTATACCCCACAAAATGTGTTTGATGATGAAATTTCCCAATGCATGGGCCAACTTGTCAATTATGAACTGGATATGTACATAAGTTTTTGCTTTTTCCTTGAGAAATAGGGCAAAATAGTAACTAGTTTATGAGATTGGTCCGCAATATCATATTCTGCTGTATTTTAATTGTAGGTCTAAATATTATTATTTACAAAAGCCTATAATCTGGGAACTAGGTTTGAAAAGGTGAAGGAAGAATTTTATTCAACTATAAACAAGTATTTATTGAGCATCTCCTACTGCCAGCTACTAATCTTGGTGCTGCGCTGTGGTGAGCAAGGTTCTTGCCAGTATAAAGCATATAAAGCGTTGATGCTGGTGGAGATACTTTTTTTTATGAGAGATGCATGGCTAACCTTAAGAAATTTTACCCAGGGAATTATCCCTACTTCTTTTTTTTTTTTTTTTTTTTTTTTTTTTTTTTAATATCTTCCTGAACCTTTTCATCACCAAGACACCTGATTCAGTTATAAGATTAAGTCTCATTGAAATCCTTGCTCAGACTTAGACTACCCCTCATTCTTCAACTTTATGGTGGCTGATGTCAGATTCAAGAGACAATATACCAGGTATAAAACCCACTTGTTCATGTCAGAAACACTCAATTCTATTACAGTGGTTCTATTATATGTATGAGTGTTAGCATTGATCAACAGAAGCATCATTTGGGTCTGAAAATACTTATTCTTGATCAATATCTATGTCAAAAGAATGCCCACATACTAGAATATAAATCAATAGGAAAAAGGAAAAATAATATAGGTTTGAGTCGCATGAAAGTGACAGTGAGAAGCGATAAAACTTGGAAAATCATCCTTGAAAAGCATTTTCCCTGCCTCTAAAGATCGCCAAAGAAAGGCAATCCTAAATAAATGTTTCTAAGATTTAATAGATCTTTCACTTTTCAAAAAAAGTATTCTTAAGAATTAATGAAATTCCTTTTTGTTATTGCTCAAGTTCATTCTCTCTTCTTTTGTTGTCAATAGATGCTTGTTAAACCATTGTACATATTTGTTCAAAGAATAAGGGATATCATGTTCTTTATTATAATCCTTCTTCAAGATAAAGGTAAACTGAAACACCAGGCCCAGCATTGGAAAGATGTGACTTATTTAGTTGGCACAAATAATGTATGAAAACCCATTATATGTGTGGGCTTAATTTCTAAACGTTTTCTTATCATGGATACATTTAGAACTAAAATTTATGTCTATTAGATGATGATAAAGCATTGATTTTTATTATCATGTATTTTGTGTAGCTAATATTTATTGAAATCTTACAGTGTACTTGGCATTGGAATGAATGCCTTTATGTAGATTTTCCCACTTATATGTATTTTCTTATTTAATTATTATATTAATAATAATTATGTGAAATATTATTTTCCTTTAAGGGAGAGAAACAGGCTTACAGAGATTTCCCAGTTCAGTAAATATGGAGCCAGAATTTGGACTCGGGAAGTCCAGTACCAGAGCATAAACTCTTAATTACTCTGAAAAATAAAGTATCCATTAACAAATCCTATCAGGAAACTCATCAGTCATCTTTTGGTTCAGTTGGCCATGGGTTTGGAATAACTACTGTGTTAACTTGGTTGACTTCATAGCACTAATCAGATATAGGCTGTCTTATTTTCCTGTTATATATATTATATAAAATACCCATGCCATTCCTAAAAATGAAAAACAAAACATGCATGTGTGTGTATACATATACATTATATGTGTGTGTGTGTGTGTGTGTGTGTGTGTACATTTTTACATGTGAATGAATAAATCTAGATTCTAGCAACTTTGGGAGCTTTGAAATCTGTAGAGTCCCTTCTTAAAAGAACCTAGATAGTTATGTGGACCTACATGACTAATTCACCCTGAAGTCATTATGGTCTATGTATTTTAGAAATATGATTATCCACTGTATGCCTTTTGTAGAGAAAAGGTGTCCTTCTCTCTTTGGTATTATAATAAATTCAAAATACCTTTGAATTTATTAACGTGATGGGATAGCAAAAGTATGATATCATTAACCCTGTCAGTGAATGTATCCAATGTGTTAATTGGAATCCAAAAAGCCTTAGGACCATCAACAAGCACTCAGAAGTGCCCGGCCTCTTTCACTGAAGTGCCTTGGAAAATGAGAGTGCAAGACAACCCTTGCTCAGCATTTGTGTAAATTAAAAGTGAAATGGATCACCAGTAACATAGGTTGAATAGATTGAGGGGAAGCACCATATTCTACATGTGGCAGTGTCATGTTATATATATAAAACAGAAGGTCCCAGACCTGCATCAATACCTTTGAACACTGTTCTATATATATATATATATATCTCCAATTTCAAATGCTTTAATAATGGGAAAACTGAATAACGTCAATGCTTATATTTAATTTTAAATACATCATAGACAACTATGAAACAAATAGCTTTTATAAGTTCAAGTCTTAGCATGTTAATGTAGACATGAAATTAAAGATATATGCAGATTTTTTAATTATTTGAGTTAAATACAAGCAGTTTGTGTATATATGCACATGCATGTGTGCGTCTGCACACACATTATTTGAAGTAAATTGTTATGGTTATTGTTCTATGAATTGACACTTGAATTTTATTTGCCTGAAAAATGTTGCCTTTATACCACAAAATAACTAAATGCTGTGTGCCTTTTTATACTGTCCTTGCAAGTTACGTGAGCTGATGACAAGTTTCAGATATTAAAATATGGACGCTAGTTTCTCACTGCTGTCCTCTGCCCACAGGTTGTATATAAAAATAATGATGTGAGGCTGGAATTATCTCGACTTGCCAAGCAAGGAGATCCTAAGATGAAGATCCATGGAGTGGTGGCATTTAAATGTGAGAATGTTGCAACTTTAGACCCAATCACCTTTGAAACCCCAGAGTCTTTCATCTCTTTGCCTAAATGGAATGCAAAGAAAACAGGCTCCATATCATTTGATTTCCGTACAACAGAGCCAAATGGCCTCATCTTATTTAGCCATGGCAAGCCAAGACATCAAAAAGATGCCAAGCACCCACAGATGATAAAGGTGGACTTCTTTGCTATTGAGATGCTAGATGGTCACCTCTACCTCCTCCTGGACATGGGGTCAGGTACTATAAAAATAAAAGCCCTGTTGAAGAAAGTGAATGATGGAGAATGGTATCATGTGGACTTCCAAAGAGATGGACGGTCAGGTAATCTTATCATTTTTCTGTGCTGTTTATCTGCCGGAGCACCCCACCCACCCATGCCATTCCTAAAAGTGAAAACCAAGACATATTAAAGATTTCCGACATTTGTTTCTTTAGAGTAAAAGACATCGCCTGATATTGCTTCTGTTTCACACCATATAAAAATCAGAAAGAGCTAATTCATCATCATAGTGGGGCATCAAAGCCCAAATGCTCAAATGTCTCCTAGAATAGCTTCTTAAATGAACTTTTATTGGATAATCAAGTGCCAAATCTTGCAGAAAATTTTGTCCTGAATTTAGCAAGTGAAAAAATTCCAAGTTTTTGTATTCCCAGTTTTCTCTTATGTTACTGGATGTTTGCAGGTACCCAAAGTGGCAAATATAAAATATGAAAAAAAATTAGAATGATCCAGACACAAAATCCTTAGTTTGGTACATAACACTTTAGAATGAGTCTATGGTATTAAAAACACTTTCATCAATAGAGTAGCATTTCAAGGACAGTGGCAAAGCTCTGCTGCCCTTCCAAACTGCTTCCCTTTCTGATGAAAGGTATTTGGAATTCCACCAGCAAACATTCTGCTTCCTGTCGCTGCACTTTATTTCTCTCAGGGAGGAGGGGTAAAGGTGACAGA
The DNA here is from genome assembly GCF_002776525.5 of Piliocolobus tephrosceles. NCBI lineage: Eukaryota > Metazoa > Chordata > Mammalia > Primates > Cercopithecidae > Piliocolobus > Piliocolobus tephrosceles. Next base: position 50,873,556 of record NC_045448.1, on the reverse strand, counting down.
TAAAGTTTCCCCGAATACATCACACTTACAGTGAAATTCGGGAGTGTTTTAGGGGGCTTAATATGTTGAATAATATGAGCTTTGAGGGGAAAGAATCATTCAGGCAGCAGAAATGACATTTGTGGGAATCCTGGGAAAGAGGGAAGGAGGGAGGAAGAGAGAGAGAAGAGAGGGCGAAAGAGGCAGACCGAGAGGGAGAGATGGGAGGGAGAGAGAAATCTGTTTTAAGTATACAACTACATTTCTTTAATTCTCTTCACCCCGGTCTCCCATGATTTTATTGTCCTATTCATACATAAATCAAATGATCTTATAATAGGAGATAACTAAATTTAGACCTATCTACTCTACTTCTTTACTTCACCCACCCCCAGCCAACTCTAAAGTAAGCTGAATGCTTCTTTTAGACCCAGTAATCTGTGATAACCATCGTCTTTCAGAAGGGCCCTGTTGAAGACCTGGGGCTGAACTCTCTTGCTCATACCCTCCTGGCATGGGCTCCCTCAGTGCTTGTTTACTCCCAGTTTCTCTGCAACTGAACTATTTTCTACTTCCCTCTTCTCCCTGCTTTTTTGTTCTGCTGTTTATAGATCAAGAAGGCTGTGCTTGCCTGTTTGGAAATATGTTTTTACCTAACAAAATAAAGAAATAGAATATATGGAAATTGAGAAGGAGTTGGGAGTGAGTGTGGAGAGAAGGAAGGTCAGAACCCATTGCTCTGATTCCCAGATATATCGGAGACTGTGTTTCTGATTCATTCCTCTCTGGAAACTTTGTCTCCCTAAATATCCTCACTTTCCTAAAGAAGTCTACAAGGAATTGAATTACCATTTCTTCTTCTTCTTCCTCCTCCTCCTCCTCCTCCTTTGCCTCCTCCTCTTCTCTTTCTCCTTCTCCTTCTCTTCTTTCCCCTCCTCCCCCTCCCTCTCCCCCCCCCCCTTCTTCTCCTTCTTTCTGATTTAAGCTGACAAGAGTTCATTGATGGGAATGCAAAAATATAACAATAATGATAAGTGTTCCCCTCTGACTCCCTCCAGCCTATCTCTGCCAGAGATAGCAGTTAATTTGGTACATACGAACTTTCAAGCAGAAGAATTTTAAAGTAGTGGGGACATGGGCTAATCTAGTGCTTTGAAATACTAGCTTGTGGATGCTATAATTTGACTTAAGATAGATCTAGAATAAAATTTTGAAAGTGATTTTCAAGAAGAGGTATTTTAAGTCAGATTTTATAATACCTTAAAACAAAACATTCCAAGAGTAGTGGTTCACACCTGTAATCCCCACACTTAGGATCGCTTGAATCCACGAGTTCCAGGCTGCAGTGGGCCATGATCATACCGTTGCACTCCAGCCTGGGTAACAGATCAAGACCTTGTCTAAAAACAGCAAAACAAGACAAAAGAACCCATATCAGATTAAAAGGGTATCTTCTGAAAGTTCAGAGGAGAAAAAAAAAAAAACACCAAACATCAAATCAGTTGCTTTTCATTCACTTAGAAATGAGGTATTTTCTAACTATATGAATATAATACATGATCAATTCAAAATACTAGTAAATACAAAATAATGTAAAAGAAAAAGGAAAGTATTCATTATTCATTTGAAAACAATGATTTATATTTTTGGATATTTCTTTCCAGTCTTTCTTCTATGTAGATTGTACGTGTGTCTGTATATGTATACATATGTTTCTCTCTACATGTTTGTGTGCATATATATGTGTGTATATATATGCATATATGCATACACGCCACATATGCGCATATACACATACTCACAGAAAACAAAGTTATTTTGAATATTTTATGAGATTTCTTATTATAAGGAGAAAGTATTGATGCAATCTAATTAATTATCAGAAAAATACTGTAATCTTCAAGCAGAATAAAATCTACTTTTTCTATCTAAGCTCTTTAATTCATCCAAATTCCCAAGAATTTATTAATACTCTATTTGTACCCTCATTGGAGAAGGTCAAAAGTAGATGATATCTACTTTAATTTAAAAAGCTCAATTCTGTATGGGAAGAATAGAAACACATTCTAAGGAAGTGTTATTTGCATCTAAGAAAGAAAATAAACAAAGCATGAGATTTTTCTTGGAATCCAATGGAAAGATCAAATTACTATACTTGGTGCTGTTTTGATGGTTAAGTACTTTTATGTGATTAAAATTTCAGATTAGTGAATTGGAACAAACAATATAAAAACCAAAGCTCATTCACTAAGCCAAGTTCTGTCCTTTATTAAATTGAAAAAAAAAAAAAAGAGAGAGAGTTCATATTATGTTAGCCTAGCTCAAGGGAGTTTAATGTAATTTTAATAGCTGCAGCTGTTAATATTTTATATATATAGTATTTTAATTAAGTTCCATATTTGCACACTGCATTGGTTTGGTATGGAGTAGCCTTTTAAAAATTGAATGAATGACTATACTTGCTTTTATTTTACTTAAAGGATATTTCTGATTTGGCTGGTGAAACACTAAGATTCATAGGTCACTTAAAACTAAGAAACATGGAAATTCATGAAATAATTTATTTTGCCCATTTTTATGTCAGTTATATTCAGGGGCTATATGAAAATTATTTTTTCATATAATGTGGAGAAAGGGTACTGCTATGACAAGAGGGTAACACGGGCTCCCTTCTGACATACAGATAATGAGGCCATATATGTTGATTTGCCTGGAATATTCCTTAGCTCAATATTTTAAAAGCCTTATTATCTCTGTTATTAAAGTAAAGGGAACCCAGGCCTAAGAGCAGTTCTTTCTGCTGTTGACCATTGGTTGGCCATACTAAAGTAAATAGAAATATAATGAGACCATTATGGTCATTAATTTGCGGCCAATATAAGTAGTGGTTATTTTGGGATAGAACTAGGGTTAAAATCATATTTGGTGGACACAAATGATTTAATTTTAATATTACCCATTTATAAGGTTCATAATTTCCATCCCAGATAGAGAAAATTGTATTTTTTTTAATCCACAGTTTCTAGTACATTTCTGGGTATTGCAGTTGTTCAGTATATATTTGGTATAAGAAAAACTAAAGAATAAAAACATATAAGTAGTACAGTGCCAAACAACCCCTAATGTTCTAAAAAAAATGGCAGCATCATTTTTTTACATTTGGAGAATAATAGCACTCTTTTAATTGTAAATGCAACTTTCTTAAGTTAAAGAATTTGTTTAAATTACATTACTTTCTGAAAACAGTTTATATGATATAGGATAAAAGGTAGTATTCTCTTATGAATACAACACCATCCTCCAAGCCCAGATGTTTGAAATAACCCACTGAGAAAGTTAAATAATTATTAGAGAATGTGTAAACAAAAATGACAAGTTTTTATGAGAACAGGACTTCTATCCCTTCTTGGTCATGAGGTCCCTATGTCATTTTGCAGACATATAGGTAGCAGGAAAATCCATCAAGAAAGAAGGTGGTAACTCCTTTCTGAGGACTGGGATATGCAGCCACAGTAAGTGTGCTTTTGACAAGAACATAGGATGTCCATCTTTCTGGTGGCCTTCCCTTTGGTTCTTTGGTCTTTAGTTCACTGAAAAGAGTATATGAACCCCTTATTCAATGAGAAATAATGCCTTTATGTGTAATTTTCTAGAACTTTCTCATTTTTGGCAAAACTGATTTTAACGGGTTATTTCTAACGTATGTTCCTCCTTCCAATCCGAGACATGGGGAAAAATCACTCTAATTTCCACAGTTTGATTAATTCTGCTTGGCTATAGCTATTCTTTATGTGCAATACAGCTTTCTTCCACTGCTTGCTCACTAGAGGATCAGCGACGTGGAAAGTCAAGTGGGCTGAGCCATAAATGGCACTTCCAGATCCTGCACTAAGCTAGTAAAGAAGGAACCATACCAAGTGCAGGCATGATTTAGTGAATCAGAATGGATGACTTAAATGCTGCAAAATGTAGATATCCTCTGTGGATAACTTAGCTACTAACAGGGCAAAATGCCTAAGTCACTAGAGTTAATAAATATGATTGAAGAGGCCCATTACTTTGCAATTTTTGCAGGACTTACAGCTGAACTTTTTTTTTTTTTTTTTTTTTTTTTTTT
>NC_045448.1:50799725-50869360 GCF_002776525.5 Piliocolobus tephrosceles | reverse complement strand
TTTTTTTTTTTTTTTTTTTTTTTTTTTTTTGGTTTTTGTTGTTTTTAAACCAGTCTCCCTCTTTCCAGACTTCCCCTTTGCCTATTTTCTGGTCCCACCCTCAACACAAAACAGCTGCCCAGGTATTTAGCTAAAGTGTGAATGGAGCTACAATTAGGATGAGGTTAATGATTGTTTTCTTGGGCACAAATATTGTTTAAATTTGTGTTAAGCTCTTTGGCTCAGTCAAGGGTACCCTCTCAAGTATTTTTATAGCAAACTGCCAGTCTTATTTTATTTTGTTTTTTTGTAAACCATCATTATACATTGAAATCAAAGAGAAAACTCATTATTCTTGTCAAAGTTGGCTTGTGTACAGCAGGGTACAGCAGATTGTATCAGCGGTTATTCAAGGGTAAGCCTACATTTAACAGCTAAGAAGCCATTGAGATTTGAATTGAAGTCATAGAGTTCCCGTTTAAGAACTAGAAATTACAGTGGGAAAGGCACAAGGCTCTCTCCAGAGCACATAATTAGAGGTTTATAGTAATCACTGTTTGATGTGAACAGCACTTTCTAGCTATCTATTACCAGCACTGATTTCTGTGTATACCATTCATGAATCACCACACTTAAACATTTCTACTTGAACAAGTTTTAGACAATTTCTCCGCTTAGGTCTTGTTTGAACTTGCCCTCTGACTGTTAACGTTCCTCCCATGCCTCTGCCTAGTAGCCTATTACATACATTGAAGTAATTTTAAGTGCATTTATAATACTTTGTTTCATATACATACCGATAAACCACTATTCATCAAAGGAAGGTCCAAAATACCTTACCAATAATTTACCACTTCTTTGACCATATGACCAGATGGGTCATTTTTGCTTAAAATTGTAATGTTAAGTTGTATTAAAATGTTTATATTTATTTATTCTGAAGAAGTTTATAGAAAAAAAGTCATTTATTGTTTCTCCACACTCAAAATATTTTTTATATTTGTACATTTTCCTTCAGTTTTAGTTAACATGTATGTGTGTGTGTATGTGTGTGTGTGTGTATATATATATATATATATAATATATATATATTTTATATAATTGCAGTTAGAATATAAACATAAATTGTCAGGCTATCTGTTTAATATGATACTATGTACTATTTTGCTCAAGATTATCTAAGTAACAAAATTTGTTTTCTGGGAATTATGGAATCATAAGCAAGGATTCAGAGCAGAGCTTTTCAGAAGTACCTGAGCTAGGCCCCCGGGTGTGTAGAACGTAAATGTATTAACATATCTAAAGAAAAGAAACTCACAGGGGCAAATATTAGCGGTAATCATCTGAACACTGCTTAGCAAACTTAACAACTTCATCCGCACTGTAAAGATGGAGGCAGGTCATTTAATTGAGATAAGGGTGTCAAGCCTTCCCAGGCCAATATTACTATACATTTCCTTATCTCATGCATTCTTCTTGTTCAGAATCCATGTTCCCCATACACTCTTTTGATTAACACTTAGTTACCATTGTAAGTCTGTTTAGAGTGGAGGGAGAAAATAGACCAGTTATATATACAGTCAGCTCAGCCCCCCGTTTTTTGTGGGCTTTGCATCTGTGGATTCAACCAACTATGGATTGAAAATAATTGGAAAAGAAATTGCGTCTGCATTGAATATATACAGACATTTTTTCTTGTCATTGTTTCTTAAACAATGCAGTATATAACTATGTAGCATTTACATTGTATTAGATATAAGTAATCTAGAGATGATTTAAAGTACATGGGAGGATGTGCATAGGTCATATGCAAATACTAAGCCATCAGGAACTCGAGTATCCACAGATTTTGGTGTCTCCAGGAGATCCTGGAACCAGTTTCCACAGATACCGAAGGATGAGTGCGTGTGAGTATTCACCTTCCTGTAACAAGTAAATTTCTCATAAATGAATAAGTAATATTTGATTATAATTGACATCCATATTGGCAGAGCTACATGGGAAGTATTTCATGTCCTGTGATAGGTACTTCCTCAGAGGAAATTAATAACTTGGCATTCTTATTTTATACATTGGTGTTATGAACATAGTAAATATCAGTCAAACCTGGGAAATGAAACCGCCCTCTGAAAATCTACCAAATCTCCTCATCGGGCTTGCCTAGCTAAGGGATAGACTCTGGACAATGGCATTAGTTGCACCCTAAGGAGATAGGCAGTTAACTGACCATACTCAGTCATAGTGACCCTTAGTGTGGAATGCTGAATGGAAATCTGTGGAACTTCTGCAAAATAATATTTCAATTGCTGCAGAATGTGATTTGATTGATATTTACAACCTTCCAACATTGTATATGATCATTTTTAAAATGTATATGTGTCTATACATTGCTATGAATGTGTATGTGTGTTTATATATGTACATTTCTGTAATGAATTATGTTTTTAATATATACATACATGCTTTTGGTGAATATGTTCAGGCTGTTCAAAAACTACCTAAGCGAAGAGATTCTCCTTACCGCACACTTCCCTCATCAATTTACTCTGTTCTCCATAGATAACCACTAAAATAATTTGGCGTTGAAAAATCCCCAGGTCTTTTTCTAGACATCAATATATCTATAAATATGTTTGCACACATACAATAATTATACAGCCTCTTTTCCATAGCCAAGATTATAGTTTACCAATTACTATGTGACAAAAAACTTACAGAGAGCTTTTTTTGTGCCATTCTTTGTAGTGACACCATACATACCTTAGTTTGAATATACTAATATTTAGGTGTTTCTCTATTGAAGAACATTTAAATTTTTACTTTTTTAAACCTTCATTGTTTTAAACTAGTTTATAGATAATGCCTTCATACATGAAATATTTGTGTATATTGATCAGAATATCTCTAGGATTGAATGTGATAATTGAGATTGCTGGATTAATTGTATTTTTAATTTTGAAAGATAATGACAGGTTTACTAACTGCTGTTTCAATTTATGTTCTTATCTACAGTAATTGAGGTGCCCTTTCCCCCTTATTCTTTCCAATACCAGATTTTATTAAACTTTTAAATTTTTGTCATAAGATTTCTGTTTTCATATATTGATTTAATTCCTGAAGTTCCCAGCTCACAGATGAATCAAGTAAGCAGAAAACAAATGGTAATAAGCAGAGACCAGAATATTAAGATAGTATTTTTTTTGTTTTCAAATATAGTTAATTTTATTTCTTTAAAAACCTCACAGATGACATTGGTTTTAAAAAAGACACAGAATTTTTTTTTTTTTTTTTTAAATCTCATAATTCCACTGTCACCAAATACCCACTGTTGCTGTGTTGGTTCTTTTTTAAAACTATTTTCTGAGAATTATATATTTTACATTTTACATTATACCCTATTGTCAATGTTGTATTCTGTTTTTATTACTTAGGCTGTGCCTTTTTCATCAAGTTTGAATTTGTTATTAGATAGGAATTTGGCATGTAAATTTGTAACTTTGTGAAATCTGATTCGTTTGTATAGGGACAGGTGGAGCAGAATTATGTATAGGTAAAACTGACATTAATTTAAACAATTCATTTAAGCAGTAATTTAAAATTTGTTTATTCAAAAAGGAATCTTAGTAACCCATCTAGTGAATTTCCTTATTTTTCATAAGAGCCACATTGAAGCCTAATGAATCTATCCTTTGGGTAAGCTTGCCAACTAGTTAGGTGAAGAGCTAGAACATCAGATTTTCTCACCAGGAAAAAGGGTTCCCTATTATCGCACACTATTTTCTACTCCTCATTTCCTAGTAATTTAAACTTTTGAAGTAATTTAACTCTTGATATCGACTTAACTTATTTTAAATCTCGCCTTCACTGTGTTTCTTCTCACCTTGTAAACTAATCTTATGGAAGTAGAATAGACAATAAAAATTGGATAGAAAAATTAATGGAAACTAATAGATAATGAAAAACTACCTCACTACATCATAAATTTAATTGCCACTTTTATAACTAAGAGGTGTTTTAAACAGTTTTTTTAACCTTTCCATACAATTTTACATGAAAGATAAATTTATTACTTGTTTATGAATATTCTTAAATAAATATTACCTTGTCTGCTTATCAGCTTCATTTTACCTCTTGCATATGTCATGAAAAAAACAGCTTTAAATTTAAGAATATAATGTAATGCAGTTTCTACATTAAAATTATAAAAGTTGTATGTCCACAAATAATTTAGTTTTTTAGTTGTGATCTCATTCATTTAAAAGGTAAAATAGCATAGCAGGGTGCTTTGGATTCTTAAATAGTGAAGCATGAAAACTTGATCTAGATAATTTCTCAAATATGACTACTGTTCTCCAATTTTAGCAGCCTCAATGTAACAATATTTACATAAAACGTTTAGTTAATTTACCAGAAATTTCAAACATAAATATAGTAGAAGGGGTAGAATGTATGAAAGAATCCAACTATTTAAAAAAGAACATGTCAATATTTGTGGTTCCTGGAAAAAGATAGATGGATGACCCATTAATATATTCAGATTTTTGTTTTCTCTTAAAGATGTATTTACAACATTTATTTACCTCGGCCTTTGGAAAATTCTCCTTTTCGATTGATATATAGAGTTTGGCAACAACGCAATTGTCTTCAATTATCAGTGAACCAGGTTTAAATATTAATTTGATGTGTTCTTTGTAATCACTGATTTTATAACTCAATTATAATAAAATAAGCACACGGGAACCTTAATATTTAAATTTCACTATGCTCATATGTATGAGTTAAATTGGTTTAAAGTAATTCAGATTCTGTGATGACTCTTTTGCTGGGTGAATATGTCCTGTGATTCATATCCATAGTAAAAACCATTAAGGAGATCTGGGATTCAAATCCCTTATTGGAAATTTATCTATTTCAGGACACATGTTTAAGCTAAAATATAAACTTCTATTTGCATTTGTCTCAGCAATAAAATTTAATTATTAATTCAAACCATGTTTACTCCATGAATTTTCAAAATATAAAAATAATTGTTTCCATCCCACTTGAATAAAATTCTTTACTTTCTGATTATTTGCCATCTCTTTTACAAAGATTTTCTAAAATACAAGGTCATATAGATGAGCAAAGCATATAGATAAAATAGTACTTGATTTTCAGCCCTATTTTCTTCATCCTATGGTGTCTATTTGCATAATATTCCAATGACTGATATCTGATCCATCCGTTTGCCTGATGCGTCTCCTTAACTTTGAATCCAGAGCTCAATTTAAGTTCCTAGTCTTTCTTGGATTGTATTTGAGTTAAAGGCAGGATTAAATTCCCTTTTCTTTCTGTCCCATGTTTTGTTGCGCTCTCTCTCTCTCTCTCTCTCTCTGATGGAGTTTTGCTCTTGCTGCCCAGGCTGCAGTGCAATGGTGTGATCTCGGCTCACTGCAACCTCTGCCTCCTGGGTTCAAGCGATTCTCCTGCCTCAGCTTCCCGAGTAGCTGAGATTACAGGCATGCACCACTGTGCCCATCTAATTTTGTATTTTTAGTAGAGATGGAGTTTCTCCGTGTTGGTCAGGCTGGTCTCAAACTCCCAACCTCAGGTGATTCACCCACCTCGGTCTCCCAAAGTGCTAGGATTACCGGCATGAGCCACCATGCCTGGCCTGCTTGTTCTTTCTATGAGAACTCTAAAATTGTCTCTCAAAGGGAAAATAAGGAACTATGGGAAAAACTTACTCTTTATGATAGTAACCCTTAAATCTGTTCTTGTTTTTTATTTAGTTATTTTTTTTGTACCGTGGGTTACAACATTTTAGCTGGTGCTAAAATCCATTGATGGTCCAGCATTTTATTTAATAAAATGATATAATGAGAGATAAAATATCAAAGTGCTTCAGAGGCCGTAGAGTTAATTTTTTTTTCTTTTAAACATTTGTTTCTGTGTGTGTGTGTGTGTGTGTGTGTGTGTATTTATGTAAGTGTGCACTGGGATATTTGAAAATTGTGGTCTTTATGACTGTGTTCAGAAAACTGTAGTCTAATGATAAAGTTACTGTAAAAATCTTACCCTGTCTATATCATCAAGCACATTAATAAAATAACTTATTTGAACTTTCTTACAATACTTTGCTCAAAGCAAGCACTAACACACCATAAATAAAAGTCAAGAGACACAATTATTCCATCCTTACTGTCAGACAAACCGTCATGAATGATTGTCTAAACCGCCTGGCAGCAGTTCTGCCCCAAGAGTGAGTGCAGACACAGTGTACCAAGGTATGGAAACTACATGGAATTGGGGGAGAAAGTGAGCTGTGGAAGTCAATGAATTTCCTTGTCTCAGGAGTCCTCCAGGAGTTCTCTTAGTGTCAGAATTACAATACCCTGAGTAAGGACAGTACAGCCTTTCCAAGGGCTTTTTTCCCCTTCTGAGCTGAATAAAAAGAGCATATGGGAATACATACATACATATATGTTATATATATATATATATATATATATATATATATATATATATATATATGAATATATCACCACACTTGGAATAATTAGTCATTGTTCTTTTGCTAAGTTCTGTGTCATTTCATCAAATCCTCAAAAATTCTACTGCTTTTAGGAAGCCTTATTTAACTAATTGGAAAATAGAGTAGCATCCCTCTCTCTTTTATTTAAGAGCATGTCACATTGGCTGGGTGCGGTGGCTCACGCCTGTAATCCTAACACTTTGGGAGGCCAAGGTGGGTGAATCACTCGAGGCTATGAATTCAAGACAAGCCTGGCCAACATTGCGAAACTCCATCTGTACTAAAAATACAAAAATTAGTTGGCTGTGATGGCGTAAACCTGTAATCCCAGCTACTTGGGAGGCTGAGGTATGAGAATTGTTTAAAGCAGGAGGCAGAGGTTGTAGTGAGCCAAGATCCTGCCACTGCAATCCAGCTTGTGTGACAGAGTAAGACTCTCATCATATTCTAGCTTTCATTAGCTACTGCAGAGGATAGGGATCATCTGTTTATTCACTTCTTAGGTATTTTGAATAGTGCTGTATACAAAATGACGCTTTAAAAATGCATGTAATGATCATTCCTTTTGAAATAGAAAAGAGTCACCATTCCCTTTCAATATTATAAATTGTATTTCCCCAAAATGCCATGCTTTATATTTTTCTAAATAGGATTGGATGGTTCCCATAGGTTCCTAAATGAGAGTTTTCTTCTAGACACTTATACAAATGTGAACAGTAAAAATGAATACTTTGTCCTTTTCCCTTTTAGCTGCTTCCCCAGGAAATCTCTATTTTGCTTCCCTTATAGGAAGGCCAAAATAGCAATGCCTTTGAGTGTTTCCTCCCCTAGGAGCTTTTCCCTTTTCTTTCTCTGAAAGTCTAGAGAGCCAAATATCCTCTTAATGACTCGGCCACCTGAGCAGTCTTTGTCAGTGGCTTCCATGCCCTTCTCCCTCACAAAGACTGATCCCATTACACTGCACAGATTGAAGGGGGCCCTTCTGCTGGGATTTGGAATACTCCTGGGCACAACATCAGGGCCCGCAGTCTTACATCCTTAGTTAGATATGTGTTTTCACTTGGGGCGGGCCTTTGGTATTCTGTGTAGCAACTAAAATGCATCTCCCTACACACACACTACTCACCCTCCACTTCCTCTTTTGTCCTTACTTCTGTATCACCCCTCCCATCTCCAGATCTCTCGTATATCTCTTCCCTAAATACCTGAGGTTCTATGCCCATGCCCCAGCATACTATCACACCCTTTTTCATCCTCTCTCTCTCTCTCATCAGACTCTTGCTATCCTAGCTTATAATCTGGAGCTGAAAAATAAATCTGGGATAATGTGGTTGTGGGGCCTTGTGGTGTTCTGTCCAGGTATCATAGTTGCATTTGTACAAAGGTCTTTCTGAAGACAGAGTATCAGTGGAATTTTTGGTAATCTGCAGTATGCATGCAGGTTTTGATCAGGAATGTGCTTTCTATCTTTCTTTTTGTTCATGGGTTCCACTAATATTTTTACGTGACCCTCAAATGATCCCATGTAGATGAATACCTGGTTATTCCATACTTAGGACTTAGAGCCCTTTGTATTTATAAACCAACAGATTTTTTCTCCTTAACATTTGGAGTGAGAGAAAGAAATCCTTATTAATTTAAATAAATAACTAGCTTGGTTTAAAAATAAGGAAGCAACTGATTTTACTTGATTATTTCACTGAAATATAATAACAAACATTTATACAGTACTTACTATAAACCATGTACATTACTAGTATTATTTTATGTAACAATAAGAGCAACCCTATGAGGTAGATAATATTATTATGCCCATATTATGAATAAGGGAAACAAAACTCTGTAAGTTAATCAATAGGTTCATACAGCAAGGAGTGATGAAGTCATGTTTTGACACAGGTAATCTGTGAAACTACTGCGCTCAATCTGAGTAATCAAGTCAGTTAAAATAGGAACATAAAATCTTTCCTTGGTTTGCAGTTGGATATTAGCTTTGAAAACAAGCACTAACCAAGAGGAATCTGACTTTCTTCTAGAGGCTGATATGAAATGATAGTTTCTTAATTTTTAATGCATGTATCCATGCATTGGCTGAACTGTTAGAGGCTCTCAAACACTGTTTGTTGGTTGTACGCTTTGGTTTTCGTTCTCAAATTCAAATGGAACCATCGAGTCTGTTTTATTTCTAAAGTTTCTTAATACCATGGGTTTCTTAATTTCTCTAGGAAATACCAGAAAGTGAGGATAGAAAGAATAATAATAATTCTCTGCTTTCAAAGAGTTAACCATTAAGCAGATGAAAGACAGAAAGATAATTATAACACATTGGTGCTTTTTAAAGACCTGTGCGTTGTCCTCTCTTTGCAATAGGTACCATTTCTGTCAACACATTGCGTACTCCCTACACTGCTCCTGGTGAGAGTGAGATTCTGGACCTGGATGATGAGTTGTACCTGGGGGGCCTGCCAGAAAATAAAGCTGGCCTTGTCTTCCCCACCGAGGTGTGGACTGCTCTGCTCAACTATGGCTACGTGGGCTGCATCAGGGATTTGTTCATCGATGGCCAAAGCAAAGATATCCGGCAAATGGCTGAAGTTCAAAGTACTGCTGGAGTGAAGCCCTCCTGCTCAAGGGAAACAGCAAAACCGTGCCTTAGCAACCCTTGCAAAAACAATGGCATGTGCAGGGATGGGTGGAACAGATATGTCTGTGATTGTTCCGGAACAGGCTATCTTGGCAGGTCCTGTGAGAGAGGTAGGATTCTAAAACCCCAACAGCCAACTCCCTGAGATTAAAAGTGTATTAAATGTTGACCTCAAACCTGTACTGACCATTGAAACATAATGCATACTCTACTGAAATAAACTCGTGTTTGCAAGCTGAGCAGCCATACCTGACGTGGATTACTAATGAGCTCTTAATGTTTTTCAAAGAGCTTGATTCCGAAAGGACACAGCTCTTCAGTATATTGCAGGAATAGAAACTTGAATCTTTAGTATCCTCTAGAGTATGAGCCTAAGATGTATTATAGACAATAACTGCTGTTTTTATGCCCAGTTTTTAACTTCAGAACATTAGACAGTAAAAGAGGCGTGACTTAGACATACCTATGGCTTCTAGTGCTAATACCCATGGTAAGAAATAGCATTTGAGGCAAGCTAAGCTATTAGTTGCAACTTCCCTGACCCAACTGGGTAAGACTTAAGTTAGCCTGTTCATTTCACTTCAGTCAACTTACAAAAGAGGCAATATCCTCTCTGAAAAGTAAGCTGACTTTCAATCACCTAAGGTACACCAATGTTTCTCGAAGTGTGCCCTAATAGAAAAAGTACTTACCTTTGGCTAGGACCTAACCAACTGCAGAGGACTCATTTACCCATTTGCTATTATGGCTTAGCTGTGCCTACTGAAGTTCTGAGCAGGTGCCGCCTCTCTTTTTCTAATAGGAGGCAAACCTACATTTTATTTTTCTTTTTCTCACCCTATAAAATAAAAGGAATGAGGATTTAAAGAAAACTGAAGGGTAATAGCCATCCCAGTTGATCTGCAGAACAGGCTAAAGGAATAAATAACAGAACAAATAGTTCTAAGCTTATTCTTCCATCGACCCAGTGTTTCAGACAAATGCTTTAGTCACTGCACCCATTGTCACTTATTTTCAACAATGGAGCTAAAAATCAATATGAAAAAATACTGATGAGTTGCTCCATTGTCCTCACCTGCTACAAATAACATTCCATTATTACATATTTAGCCTAAAAGTACCTGGCATCTATTTTTAAGCTATGAATATTTATTGTTTTCCTTTTTTTATTCCTGAAATAGTTCAATTCAGCTTGCCTAAAACCTCCTAGGAAAAAGAGGGGTTGTTTTGTGAAACCCAAAATTGAAATCTGATTTTGGTTATTTATTTTAAAAAGGAGGTACATCAACTTATTAATTCTATGATTAATATTAAAAATATAAATATTTAACAGTTATATAGTAATCATATATTAAACCACTTACCATATGCTATTATTATTGTGTGTCATGCAATTAGATGGGTCAATAGATGGATATGTTATCACATAGATATAGATATATTCATTCTCTTTATGATAGTAGCTAACTGCAATTTCTGTGAATTGTCAGTACAACTTAGCTATTTCTGTATAGTTTAGTTCGTATGGTGTATATTCTTTATAAGTTTCCTCTTTGCATTTTTCCTCCCAATTTTAGTTTGTTTGTTTAGTTTTGTTTTTGGAAATTGCCAAAAGGATGAACAATGAACAAAGCTTGCAAGGTATAATACAGTTAGGCATAATATGAGATGAGCGGACTTGCATGATTTAAGGTTTTGTTTTAATTTTAATCACTCAGAGAGCTGCCAGTTATTCTGATGCCTCTTGGTTAAGTGAAGCTGAAAAAAGGGTATAACTCAACTGTCACATGTATTACGGAAGCTTTCCGTTAAATATGCGTGGTGTACCACCCTGTGGCAATATTCCGCTACTACATAAGGCAAAAATGAAAATAGAAATTGTAGACTTTTCGAGCCAGGATGACAGAGAAGAAATATTTATATATTGCAATGATTAGAAAAAGGGTCAGCAAGCATATGTAGATTTGTAAATAAGAATTTAATAGCAAACTTCATCACTGGGATTCAGCATACGTCTTTATCTGATAGGAGGCTGGACGTTTCTGCAGATTTCTTTGTCTCCAGGTTGGCTATATGCATTTTTGGGTGGTTCTTGTTACTGGACTACCCATGTGTATTGCATGACTCCTTTGCTTTTCAGAATTAATTTTCTGGCTCACGTTAGGGTGCCTCCTGACAGCAAAGGAAATGTGTGGTGGTTGTCATACTCAGTACCACAAAATTTGGCTTCTGTCCAGCTTCTGGCTATTATGCCCTAGTTCAGTTAACACAAGATCATGCCTGAACCTCTGAGTTTCCAATATAAAAGAAGGGGCTTGGACTGAGTTTCTTCTCCAGACACACATTGATCAGATAAGGCTGTTGTTGATCAAATACGAGTTGACAACTCTTCAAGTTTTTTTTTTTTTTTTTTTTTAAAGAAAACTTTTAAACTTGTTTTCTTATTATTGAGCAAAAATTGATAATTTATAATTTATGAAAATAATTATTCAAAGTAATTAAAAAGCATGTTCAGCTCCTTGGATTTAGAAAGTTCACCATGGAAAAAGTATGTTGCAATCACATTATAGGAGATGTTTATCCTGCCTAAGGGGGCAAAGGAGTTTATAAGAAAGAACAAAATACTTGCTAACTTAGGCAGACAAGAAGAGAGTATTTTGTTTTACATGTTTTGATCCTATAAGAAAGAGTAGTACAGAAATATTGTTCAATGGATAAAAGTTAAATTTAGTACCTTCTCTTCTGCTTTATTTTTAATAAAACTGAGACTTTGTGGAGACTTGATCATATAAAAAATTATTCTCAGTCATATGTAAGAATAATAGCATTGATATAATCAGATATCTACTTTATACTGTTCGTTAAATTCTAACAGATGGAGGGACAGATGTCAGAGCAATATAATTTGGCTCCCTGCATGATTTTCATCGTTGATCACAATATGTGACTGCCTTTCGGCAAAACTGAGTACAGGTGTACACTTTAGACTGCAACAAAGAATAATGCAGAAAAGCAAATTTATCAAACTTAATGACAAGGGAGAAGGAGATATAGAAGACAAAGTTGAAACTGTTTTTCTCCCCCAGTGGGAAGTATTATACTAGAATTAGCCTTTTAAAGATTTATTGTATATTCTAAATGATGAAATAATTTTACTAGTGTTCAAGGATGCTGCCAAATAGCATAACCTTCAAATGTCAGAATGTTGTTTACCATTTATTTGGCAACTCTAGACTACAACCCTGTGCATTTTCCATTTCTTGTCTAATTGAACATTAACTCTAATTATGAGGAATCATTTAGACTTTCATTTGTCATTTATCAACAAGTTATTTTCACATTGAGAATTATTTAAAATGACACTCGGGGGCACTCAAGTTTTATTACTTTACTATGTTATTTCAGTCCTGTAGCTTTTTGGAGAATGTTAAAGGCTAATGATTCTGATTATTTTTTTTCTCTGGGTTGTATTTCACACTATATTTATGATCCATTGTCAGTCATCTGTATTTCTAAAAGGAGGTGCCCCCTATTTAGTTTTCAATCAAATTAAGCTAATTTTCCCAGAAGAATATGATTATTTCAAAAATATGATTATTGAATAATAGATCCTAGTTGTACAGATTAAATAAAGAGGAGAAAACAAACACTGTTTTGATCATTTTATCTGTATGATACCAGAGTAACTGAACACATGATAATGGCTTTAACCCTTTTATTCAGGTACTTGTTGCTTTACAGGTATGGATCATGATTGTCTAGTTTAGGAAAAGCAAAATTAAAGATCAAATTTCTTTTAAAATTATACCACAATCATTTTTCTCTCTAGAATTCACTATAGCTTTACACTCAGGTTTTAATTATTTTTTGAGCAACAGCAATTTGGTTATTTGCACTGGTCTTTGACCACTGGGATTTCACTCCCATTTGAGAAACTTCTTGCCTAATTGGAAAAAAAATATGATATGATATAGAACCACTATGTTTTTGAAAGACCATATTTTGTTTTATCAGTGCTTAGGGCATTGCCTAACCATGAGGCCCCTATTTTGGCAAATAGACACTTCCCTAGCCTATCTTCTGCAGCCCAATTTTGGCCTTCACAGTGGACTTTATTAAATATTTTGTTCATGCACATTACTGAAATTAGATTTCACTTGCAATAAGCAGAATAAATACTTAATTTCTTTGGTAAGCATTTATGTAAGCTTGGTATTCAAATTGAAATTAGCTCACTGTGTGTGTGTGTGCAATTATTGATTCAGTTAATATTTATGGAGGCTCTGCTGTGGGCCTGGCATCATGGGGGCACTTGCTGCTGATAGAGCAATGCATATGAGACACTGATCTCTGCCCTCAAGGTACTTGTATTCTAAAGGACAAATACAGATAATACTATACAAGCAAGAAATGGTTATTTTAACAAAACTAAATGGTAAATATATGTTGAATAACTGGAGGGGATAGCAGGCCTCTCTGGAGTAACATTTGAGCAGAGGCCTGAATGCTGAAAGAACCAGCTTTTTAAAGATCTAGGGTGAAACATTTTTCAACAGAGGGATCTAAAAGTGCAAACACTTCAATGAGATCATGAAATTGGTGTATCTGGAGCTCACTGAACAAGAAGGGGGACATGCTTAAAGCTGAGGCCAGAGAGATGGGCTGGGGCCAGGGTCATACTGATCTTTATAGGTTAAAAAAAGGAACACAGTTCCTTTTTTCCTTATATACACTGTGTATAGGAACACAGTTGAGGGAGCTACTACAGTGATGTAGGTGAGAGATGAGAGCAAAGTCTGAGGGACATTAGTGGCAGAGGTGAGCAGCAATCATTTCAGAATGTGGATTGGAATTCGAGCCTATAGGACTTGCAGACTTGCAAATGGATTGGACATGGCAGAGAGAGTAAGAGAAATCAGAAAGCTTTAGGTCAGAGCAATGGGTTTATCACATTTACTGAGATGGAGGAGACTGAGGAAGGAGCATGTTTTGAGTTTGTTCATTTTTGAAGGGAGTGAATTAAGAGTTTAATAAGGTACCTATCATATTCCAATTGAAAATTTCCAATAGGCAGTGAATGCTAGAGCTCAGGAGAGAAGTCAGAACCCTTAATAAATATTAGAGGAGTAAGCATATGAGTTGACTGAGATCTCTTAAGTAAAGAGGTAGATGGAAAAAAGAGAAGGGAGCTAACCTAAGCAGGGAGACCTGGAACAGTCAGTGCTTGGAGAGGCTCTGGATGCTCACTTAATCCCATAATGACAACAAATAATGATTAAAGTCTTATAGAAACAATACTTGACTTTCTGAAAGATAAACTTGCAAAACCACAACTCTGAATATAGTCTCAATATTGAACACAGTTGTATCAGTACAGTTAATTGCTATGCTGTGCAAGTAGGCAAAATAATGAGAATTTCCTGGTTCATTTTAATTCCAGGTAGTTTTTCTTTATTAAGTATCATCCTGAGTTATTGGAATCAATGAGAAAGCAAACTGAATCATGCTTGTTTTGCAATATTCCACTGTCATATGGTGCTTAACATTAAGGAGTCCTGACTATTTCTTAAAGCCGTCAGGTTGTCATCAACAGTTTTTCTATTCATTTCTTTGTGTCTTTAAGACAGTACTAAGCAACTTCCCTATTGATGCCATCTACCTTAGTTTAGTAACAAACAAACTTAAAAGCTCCTCAGTCCCACCCCCATGCTTATTTAGTATAACCAAGGCACATCATTATGCTTTGGGTGACAACATATTCAGGACACCAGGGTTGTGCTAATAGATAATATTTAAAGTTACTTCCCTTCTATAAATTAACCTTAAAAGGAAGCAACAGTTTAAGCCTTTGTAAAAATTACCTTGCTAAACATAATGGCTCAAAGGAAGCATTATCTGTTGTTTGGTAATATCGGTTTTTCTTTCTTCTTTTCAAACATCACCTTTGGTAAAGTATTGGCCCAATTCCTGTAGTTAAGCCATATTTCTTTTTTTTTTTTTTCTTTTAAAAATAGTTCCATCAGGGCCGAGATGATGAAAAAATGATGATAGTAACTTCTCCTAGAACTACAGGTTTTTAGGACAGATCAAAGCCCTAAGAAATCTGGCAGTACCCTCTTATTGTGCAGATGAATAATTCAGAACCTAGGCAAGGTTGACCAATTTCACAGAACTGGTCAGTGGGCTCACCATACATAAACATGAACTGAAAAGTTGCTGGAGGCTGGGCACAGATTCCTTTTGGGAATCTGGGTGAGAGGGTCACTTGAGCCCAGGAGTTTGAGACCAGCCTAGGCAACAAAGGGAGACCCATCTCTAGAAAAAAAGTGTTAATAATAAACTAGCCTGGCATGGTGTCATGTGCCTGTGGTCCCAGCTACTCAGGAAGTTGAGGTGGAAAGATTGCTTGAGCTCAGGAGGTCATGGCTGCAGTGCGATCCTGCCACTGCACTCCAGCCTTGGGAATAGAGACCTTGTCTCAAACAAACAAGCAAACAAACAACAACAAAACCCAAACAAATACAACAACAACAAAAAATCTGCAACTTGGCTGGTGTTTCAAACTGGGCTCACACTGTGACTCTACAAAAGAACGTGATCTTTGCTCTTGAGAAGGGAGACACATAATCAAACCCTCAAAATTCAACATGATTAATGCTATAAGTAGAAAGTGCTATGGGAACAACAACAACAAAAAAAAGAAACTGCTGATATCTCTGTTTCTGGGCTTTAGAAAATATCTCACAAGGGAAGTCCTCTACTGTGACTTCTCTTTCCAGCTTACAATTTTGTTTATGACGAAGATGAATTGATTTTGTAGTATTTTGTTCTAGAAGTCTTAAATAAGTGATGATAAATGATCCTTTTCCTTTTAAAAGTATTAATGCACTCTACCGTCCAAGAACTTATTATATTCATTTTCCATCTCTAGAGGCAACGGTTTTGAGCTATGATGGGAGCATGTTTATGAAAATTCAGCTCCCCGTAGTCATGCACACGGAGGCTGAGGATGTTTCCTTACGGTTCCGATCCCAGCGTGCATATGGCATTCTGATGGCAACCACTTCTAGAGACTCTGCTGACACCCTCCGCCTGGAGCTAGATGCAGGACGTGTGAAACTGACGGTCAATCTAGGTAACAACCTGCCTTCCCCCATTGAACTAACACTATTTTACTTTTTGTTCAATTTTGCCTGCAAACATTGATCAAGTAGCCTGTTTGCCATGGAAAATTAAAATACTTAATGGTCTTATTTCCATCATTTAAAGTAATTTTAGGTTTTGGGGGGCATCTTTTTATTTTTATTTTTTTATGTTTAACATAACTTACTGTTCTGTGATTTCTACCACTGAGGGTTCCTAAAAGAGAAGCCATGTCTGTCAGTGAGGTTAATTGAAAATATAAATGATTAAGCCTGAGGTTGCCTCAAGCTGAATTTTCTGTTGATATATTCACTAACATTTAGATTGGTTGTAGGTGATGTCCTTGCAGATAAATAAAAACATGTTTATTTATAAAAGATTTGCACAAAATATCAAATTTCTGCTTTGTTATTGAGATCAACAGCTGTTCTTACTCGACTCCATGGGCTTCTCCTTTGAATAGTCACCTTTGTGGTACCCCATCTTTTCTGTTTTGGAGTACTGTGTGGTGGTATTTTGCTATCAAATAGCGATCCACAACCCTTCAATGCCCAAAGTCTGCGGCCCTTAGCAAACAGCCATGAGAACACTAGAGACACAGGCTCTTCTACAGAGAGATAATGCTTTCCTGCTTAGTTGTAGCGTTAAGAAAGACTCATTACAGTAAAACCTCACCAATCTGGATGAATTATGGGGAAAAACCAGGCTGAATTAGGAAAAAGTCTGAACTGCAGATTTTAAAATTTGTTTAAGCAGTTTTTATTTTTATAAATTATACTCAAAAATAATAAGCTTGGAAAGTCTTATCAAGGAAAGGACTGTCTAGGCTGATTTTAGTGGTTTGATTAGAATTAATTATAATTAGCACATTGTTTTATGCAAACTGTGCCATCAACATAAAGTACTGGAAATCAGTTTTCTTCCCAAACTTGGCTTTTCAAAATCTTGTTTATGAGTTTAACTTTTTTTTTTTTTCTTGAGAGAGTTTTGCTCATATCAAAGGAAGAATTAATATTCTGCCCAAATTTGCAGTGTTATCATGGTTTCAAAATAAAAGGAGTCAAAATTAATGAGGTTTTACTGTATTTTTGGCAGTGTTAAACACACATAGATAGAAATGAATAAACAGAGAGAGAGAAATAAATTTTGAAACTACGTAGATTTACCTAAAAAAAAAAGAGTAATAAAATGTGATGAGGTAAGGCATTTGTGGAAACCCCACCTACATTTTCAAATTGTGCTGGGCAGAATGATAACTCATAAAATATAAAATTATCCCATTGGTATCTTATTGCATATAATTATATTTAATTAATATTAATGAAATTAAATAATAAGGTTAAAAAATACTACTTTAAGAACACAGAGCACTCTCCTTTACTGTTCTGTTAGAGTACCCTCTAGTGACAATGACAGGTTATTACAAGCCAATCAAAACAAACCGCCTAATTGCATGCAATAAAGCTCCTGTTAAAGTGGAAACACTCATGAGAATTTTCGAACAGCAAAGCATTCTGTAGAAAGAGGTGTGTAGGTGCTGGTCCTTGGCTGTTTGCAACCACTTTTCTGATGCGGTTGACGACACATGACAAACTCAGCTATATGGAAACAGAATCTAGGTTTATATTTTTTATGTTCCCCAAAGGCGTTAAATAATAAAACCCAAACCAACAAATATATATAAAATAAATAGAAAACATCCTACATAGTCTTTTAAAAATAACTGCTATAATTACAGTTTGTGTTACCCATACCAGATGTTCTGTTCTTATAGTAGCTGCTTTTATATAAAGCAGGTATAAGAAAGGGAAAATCAAGAAAGGAAAATCAAGGGAACCATGACACTTATTACATAGAGATAGCATTGTTAGCTCCTAAGAGAGGCATAGGCTTGTGTGCTTTGAATAATGACTGCTCCTTAGCCACTGGAGTTTCTAAAGAAATCATACAGTTGTTTCTTTCCTCCTCCAATTAACGCAAGGTATGGAATCCAGCCAACATCTGGCAGTTACCTTTTTATGCCCAAGCAAATAAAATTTAAAAACAAAACAAAAACCTTTAGGGCAAGATAAGAATAGTTTTAACTTGCTTTCCATTTGACCACTGCAATTCTGAAGGATTCTGTTGGCCTTTGTGGGATATTAGATTTCAGAGGTCCAAGATGCCTGAGCCTAGCTGAACCTGCACTGTACCCCATTGTGACGGAGCACTTTTACATTTTGCGGAAAACAGTGATATGTTCTTTCACAGATGGGGAGAAAGTTGCAGCCAGTCTAAGCCAAACATCTTTGACATTTAACAGCTCTTTACTTCACTTAGATTTGTCACCATGTAGCTTTGTTTGAATTGGCCATTTTTAAAAACTTCTATTGTTGTTTCCAATGGTAAACTTTTATAACAATACATCTGGGCTTTATAAGTATGTAAAGAATAATGATACTGAGTGGCCATATTTGCATGTGTCTGTCCCCGGAAGGGTGGACTGTAATTTTATTGGATGTCTGCAGCTATTACCTTGAAGGATGAATTTTCATTTTTCATCTATTCTTCCCCATCTAGATTGTATCAGGATTAACTGTAATTCCAGTAAGTGCCTATTCAAAATTTTTAAAATGTTATTCCTCCATTATGATGTAAGCTAGTCAAGAAAAAAAGAGAGAGAGAGAAAGCAAGAGAAATGTGTTTATAAAACTCATGAACTCACTTTTAAAGTATACCAGTCCATCATCTGGGTTGTAAAAATTCATTTAAAAATTTGTACAGCTGAAGACTTCCCCACTGCAGTTCCTACCTCTATGTGGAAAAAGAGGTGACAAGTGTTTTGTAACAGAATGTGCCAGCACCTTATAGACCTTTAGATACTGCAAGTGGCATTTGTGGACTCCAGTTGTTCTCTTCATAACCAAATAGGAGAAAATATTCTGGTTCTTGTTTTCTTTTGTCTTTATCTTTTAATGCAAATAGAGAAAAAAAAAGTTAATTCCTCTTACTTCGAGAGTTACTATTAAACCCATCTAAAGTTTTACATATACATAAAAAAATTACTTGTCTAAAATGTTCTTCTTTGATCATTAAGAATGTTTATATGATGAATTTTTACATCCTAATCATATCTCTGCAAAAATAACCAAAACCCTTCAAATTTGTGACATGCATGCGAACTGATGAGTCTGAAAAGATGCATGGACTGAGTTTTCTTTGAATTTGTACGAAAATCTGAAAGGATAAAAGGACTGTGATTTTATTTTGAGTTGTAGTGTTATCTTAAGAGTAAACCTGTTTATTTCTGTACATAAATGCTCAGGTTTTTCCTTTCCAGGTTGTGCTGATCACATTAAGAAACCTCCAGTGATCACAACACAAAGTCATGAACAATTTAAATAAAATGGTTCTAACAAACTTCTAATCTCTCATTGTCATAATAAAAAATTTTAAAATTTATTTTATCGAAACAGTGCTGAGTGTGAGTTGATGGAGTCTAGTCCCCAAAGCATTGTCCATGTTTTCAAGTGGCGATAAGGCACTTGAAACAGAGCCTTAAACTTGCAAAAACAAGACCATTTTCCTAATAAAATACATACTGTTTCAAACACTATGCCTCTTACAACTCATAATTCTATCCATATATATTTAATATTCTTTTTAAAATAACATTAAAATGAGTTTGCTCAATCACACCAATAAAAAAGTAACAGAATGATGACTTATTAAAAATTAAGTTAATAAATTTTAACCAATATCCCAGGCATTTAAAAAGATCTCAAACAAAATAGTTCCTGAAAATAAACTGTCAAAGCTCTCAGGTAAGCAGAATTTTTCAAAGATATGTCATCTCCTCTCCAACTCTATCCCCTCTATGCATTCCTAAAAGGAATACACAATTTGCACATCTAATACCAGGTCCAGTTTGCTTTCAGCTCTGGGACATAGATGCAGGCAAAATGGCAACTCACAAAATATTGTCTGCCAAAGTCAGATCTGTGTTTCACTGCAACTATAGGTTTTCTTGATCCCTCCTGTATCTTAGCAGATCCATGTGGGGACAATATTCCTTTCTAGACCTCTACCTTATGTACTCTTTTTATTTTGTGTATACGAAGCATGCAACAAAGCATGCCTTTTTGAATTCACAAAGTGTAACTTTGTAAACTATAGCAATTAATGAAAATTATTCAAATAACATGTTATTCTGAATTCTGTGGCTATATCAATGATTTTTTAAATGTATCTTTATAGTATAGTTACCCTTGTTAGACTCGTTTGCCATTTGGCTTATATCATGAGACTCTAGTATTGAGAACAGTCTTATTTTTCCTCTGGATATTCCACAAAATAATACCTTTGAGGACAAAGGTTTTTGCTGTTTAGTGAATTGTTTTCCCTTTTTAATGAGTATGTGATACTCGAATTCAGTTTATGATTGTGAGCTTCCAGTGTACACATCAGACAGCACTGTACATTCCTTAACTTTACAGCAGTCACTGGAAAGAACATTCAATCAACAGGTAACATTTTCATTTCCTTCGTCTCTGTTTTATTCGGGGAATAGGGGGCAGGTGTAGTAAGAAACCCAAGTTCCATAAGAAAGACTTGCCTTTGAGGAAAGGGAGGAATTTACAATCCAGATAATGCAAACCTAACACACAGTGATGAAATGATCAGTGATTTCTACTTGGAGTGCATTTTGTACTCAATAAAAACTAAATTAACAATGTCTGTATCTCAGCATAACTTGCAGTTTAATGAAAGACTGATTTATTACATGTGTCCTCTGTGAGCCACACGTTTGTCTGAGACTGAGAAAATTAATGTACATTTATTAAATAACAGCCAGTAACACCATTATCTCTAAAAATTTTACCAAATCTAATACATCAACTGTATTGTGAAATTAATATGAAATACCTCAATTGATATCTTTTAAGAAAATGATCACAAGAAATATACAAAGTAAAACATAAAAGATTATCTTACATTAAAAACTAATATTAAACTCTAAGTTATTAAGCTTGAATGCAAACTTCCCCAGAAACACCTTTCTACCTTTACTTAAAATTGTGCTGCTGTTTCCTATAGCCATCTTATCTTTCCCTACCCCACCACCAAGTTTACAGCATTTGCACTTTATATGAAAAATATGCATAGTGTCAGACTGTCTAATCTTTGCCAGTGAAGAATGGGTGGTAGGTGAGGAGGGTAGAGGGTCTAGTTTCTGTATTCAAATCTGCAGGACTGTAAGAGATGGCAGGTGTGTTTCTTTTTCCTCCACTCCTGTATCAGTAGTTTAGATGCAGTGACAGAGTCTTCCATGGACATGCTAGGGCACAGCCCTTTGTTAAAATTTCCTCTGAGAAAGGGCAGATATGAATTCCAAGTATCATCTCTGTCAGATTCCTTATTGCTACCATTTTCCCCCTGGGAAGAAAAGCTGTCAAGCATCCTTAAATGGAAGAAGAGAGCCTCTTTTCATTAAAAAATAAAAAAGCTTATTTTCAGGTATAGATAGGGTACTTTCTTTAAAAAGTTGTTTCTGTGAATAATGGCCATTTCACTGCCAAATGTATGTTTTGGTCTTTCAGATTATAGAGTGTGACTGCATACAATCCCAGACTCATCTCAGTTTCTTGTTGCTCATTATGAGATAGAGTCTTGCTCTCTCACCCAGGCTGGGGTGCAGCGGTGCAATCTCAGTTCTCTGCAACCTCTGCTTCCCAGGTTGAAGCAATTCTCCTACCTCAGCCTCCCAAGTAGCTGGAACTACAGGTGTGCACCACCACGCCTGGCTAATTTTTGTATTTTTAGTAGAGATGGGGTTTCGCCACGTTGGCCAGGCTTGTCTCGAACTCCTGACCTCAGGTGATCTGCCCGCCTTGGCCTCCCAAAGTGCTGGGATTACAGGTGTGATCCACCACACCCATCCTCAGGGACACTTCCGCATCCATATAAAAATAGATTTAATAAACTCATGATCTCTGGGACTTGTTTTGTTTGCATTATTTGGCTTTCTTTATCCCTTATTACATTTGTCTCTTCTCACACCCACTTGCACTTCCTTTCTTTCTATTAAGATTCACTCTTCTTACTGCTCCATTTCCAGTATTGTTTCTTCTGTTTTCTTTTTTCTTGTCTTCTTAGAAGAATAAAAACTCTTTGGGGTTAAAAAAATATTTAAGCAGACCTTCCAAGTCCTTTTGGCTTCTCACACAAAATGGTGTATTTAAGAGGCAGACACAATAAAATTACATATAACATTAGTGTGAACAAAGCACCAAGGGCTGAAGTTCAATTTCTGTTTGCAGTCTAGTGCCCAAGTATTGAGAGAACAGGGCATCTGAGGACAAGTACTTAACCTCGCTTTTGACTTGGGTATAGGGAAGAAACACTTCGCATAGTATGTTATTGAAAAATGTACTTTGATGGATGTCTGGAGTAGATAATAAGATCTTTGTATTATCATTTTATTACCAGAATAAAAAGATCAACTGGATATTAGTTATCGCCAATTTTTGTGTAGATAAAAATGGAAGGCAATAAAAAATGCAAAATGCCAACCACTGGCACTTAAGCCATATTAGATTGCTTTGATCAGGCTGCCATTTGAGAAGCTACTTAAAAAGATAGGAGGAAATTTCCGGGGGCTGGAGCTTGTTAACATAAAGTAAATATTTAGTTCAGAGTCGCTACTCGATGCCTGAGAGCAGAAAACTGTAAAAGGGAGTCTTTTGCCTCTGCCTTCATACAGCAGTCACTTGATTTGTGGAATTCTGCCAGTCACTGCCTGTCAGTGACTGGTGCTATCCACCTGTCTAGGATAAAAGTTGCTCAAGGAATAAGGAAAGTTCAAAGTAGAAATATACAAAACAGAGAAGTCTTGTTGGTTTTGTTGTTGTTTCTGTTTTATTTTACTTAAAGTATATGTGAAGGAAATGAAAAGAAAGTTTATAAATAATTATTTTCAGCAAAAATCTAAAAAAAAATTGCATGTAAAATATAAAGAATGAACATAGATTTCTGACAGAAAACAACTAAAAACAGGCAGAGTATTGGCACATGGCAGTGGGTCTTTAGAAAAATATCAAAATTGAGGCCAGGTGCTGTGGCCCATGCCTATAATGCCAGCACTTTGGAGGCCGAGGCGGGTGGGTCACCTGAGGACAGGAGTTCTAGGACCGGCCTGACCAACATGGTGAAACCCCATCTCTACTAAAAATACAGAAAAGCTAGCCAGGCATGGCGGCAGGTGCCTGTAATCCCAGCTACTTGGGAGGCTGAGGCAGGAGAATCTCTTGAGCCTGGGAGGCAGAGGTTGTGGTGAGCCGAGGTCATGCCATTGCACTCCAGCCGGGGTGAGAGAGCAAGACTCCATCTCAAAAAAATAAATAAATAAATTGGAATAAAAATACATGGAAGCCCATTTAAATTATCCACATATTTAAACTTATGAGAATTATAAAGAATAATACAGCTTTTATTTCATATTTAGATGGCTATGTGGATTAGGCAACAGAATGATACAGTGAGTGGTTGAAAAGTAGATGACTTTGGTCTATTTTAGTGAATAATTAATCTATTGGTTGCTTATATGCAAATATAAAATCTATAATGTTCTAAAAATTCTTTTGTGCAAATTAAGAATGCAAGTTGAAACCACACACAGTTATTAATTTATTCACTTTAAGCATTTCCTTATAAATACTGCAAAGACTCTCAAAGTAATGCAACATTCTTGAGTGTTGACCAGATGGATCAAATTATTTTCAATTGTTGAGAGTCGGCATTATAACAATTGCCTAGGTAAAAAGTATTATGAAATCCAAGAAAGTTTTAGAAGAAACATTCTAAACTTTGACTTATTAGTTTCTCTGAAAAGGGAGTTTCTTTTATACAAATATCCCCAAATCTAAGAGATCACAGCATGTTGGTCAGATGTTTTTATTTGTTGGGTTGTTATGAAGAGCCGTTTCTAAATATATCCACTTCCTCCATTGTTTTGAGTTTCTTCTCTTCCTTCCTTTCCTGCCCTCTTCCATCCCTTCCTCCCTCCTTTTCTTCCTTTCTTCTCTCTCTCTTTCTTTCTGTCATCCCTTTCACTAACGGTATACTCTGTATATGTTGTATATTCAACTTTCCTAGAAAGATAATCTAGTGAATCCATTACTTACCCTTGTCCCGCTGGACAAATCTTTCAATTCAGGTCATCCCATAAGCTACTCACCAGATCTTAATTTTAGTGGCAGATGATCCAATTGGTGGATCCAGTTGGATCCACTGGTGATCCAAATAGCTGTCATTAGAGTAGAGGCCACATGATTCACTCTCCTCAGAGCAGATGTAGGAGCAGCAAGCTTTCTATGCAAGTATCTTTTCTAATGTTGTCTGACTGAAATTTTTTTCAGTTTAGTTATAAAATACCCATGAGAATTACAATCTTGTCAACATATTACTGGCTAACATAAGTCAAGTGGACAAGGCTCTTTAAATCATGAGACGATCAAAGAATTTTGAAATTGAAATGTTCTGTGTGCTCAGAACTCTTATCCACTTCTTTTACTTATTATTAATGTGAGCAAAAAGGAAGAGGGATAAGAAATGCATTATGAATCAATTTTCCTGAAGATAAGTAAGAAATACCAAAAGGCTAAATTACTTTTTTTTAGTGTACTTAAAATTGGATTGTTTATTATTACTTGCTCTTCGAATGCATCATTCATACAATTGTGGAAATTCTTCACTCTCCAATTGCACTTCCCAGGAGATCAGTCTAAATACAGACTCGAAATATTTTATGCATAGTACTATTGAAATAAATTAAATTTCAAAGACAATTGCCTTTTTCTACAGATAACTGTTATAGTTAAAATTGCTTTTGAAATGTATGATTTAAGGTATGAGTTAACAAAATCCCTTTTTAAATGTTGCTTATGAAGAATGTAGGTTTCTAGTGAAATGCACCCATTAAATGTTCAGATAAATGGATAAATCAACCAGCTTTGAAATCAGGAAGTTTCCAATGTAAATAAGCATGAACTTCTATAGAACCTAAAAAATTCTAAAATGTTTTACATTTTGGTAGGTGCAAAGGAAATAGTTTATGCATGTAAACATTAAAGCCAAAATATTATAGAACTAACATACTAAAATGACATGACTTAAAGTTGTTTTTTACGGATTTTTCATGAATTATAAAAGTTTCTAGTAAAAAAAAAATAAGATAAATTATTTAATCAAATAATGCAGGTGTTCTCTTATTATTCAGACATATTCACCTAACAGTATTGAAATAGGCAGATAAATATGGAGTTAGAACATTATGATGAGTACAATAAATTAAAATCATAGAAACCCATACAATAAATTCTGTTTAATATATCAACTGAGAAATTTTATACTGCTAAAAATAATATATTAATAATCAAGTAATTCTTTATGCAATCAATTTGGTAAAATTAGAGTAATCAGTATCTCCTATTTTTTTTTTTTTTTTGAGTTATCAATTATGGAACAGGCAAAGGACCATCACAACAAAATTGCTTTTCTATTATGTTTCTAGAAGTATATCCCTCTAAATGTTTATAGTATCTGCTGTTTTAGTTTTTTGTTTCTATTCATCATCTATAATTTCTACAATATTCTTCTTTGCTTTTTTGATTAAAAAAAACAAAAGTGGGTAAAAGTAAAAGATAATTTAAACCAATTCCACCAATATTTAGGATAAAGCTACACTAGATCATGTATTTGTAATATGTCATGTACATTTTAAATTAATTTACAGGCTAAATTACCTACTAATTTTGACTACCAAAATAAAATGAATATCTTTCAAAACAACATTTTGTTCCTAATTAGAAATAACATTCATATTTGGAGGCTAAAGGAAACAGAAAATGTATAAAACTAACCTAGGATTTCAGTTTTCACAGAAAAGTTTTATTAATGTTTTAAATGCCCTTATAGCACATAATACTTGGCACATTATGACTTAATATATAACACATTGTATAATATGTGCTTCTTTAAAAATATAGAGCCATGGTATAGGAATGTTTTTCCACCCTGTTCTCTTATTTTAGCAACATCTTGTAACATTATGTCCTGTCTTTGATTAAAACATACAATATTTTTAAATGTAATCTATTGCTTCTCTTAGATTTTGTGCCAAGGTGATATAAAGCAATTCCAGGTCACTGAGCCAGTTGAAGTAACATATAATAAGGAGGAAAAATATGTGTACCAAAGGTAATTATACCATGATTCTTCAGTGATCTCAGATTTTTCAGATGATAACTTGTTGGGAACATCTGTGAACAAGATCATGAGAAATAAACCAGATTTGAATAGCCACACATGACAAGATGCTTCTAGATGTGTTAGTGTAAGTTATCGTCATTGACTGTAACCAGTAATAGGCAATCTAACATAATCTTACCTTAAGAAGATCAACCAGGAACAGGCACAGAGACATAACTCAACACTTCTTTCTATCAGTGGTTTGACCAGCTCCAAGGAACCTTCACACACTGTCTCTTCAAATAAACCAAGTTAATTTGGCCTAAGATTTAATTATTGTTATTATTGGACAATTGCCATTTTAGAACATTTCCTGGAGCATAAGGTGAGCCATTCATTTCAGAAGACATTTTTCCAAAGATACTTCAAAGAATTAACTCCAATATTTTTTCAGTTACTAAAATAAATGGTGAAAGAGAATCATAGCACTCAAGCTACTGATTAAAAGCTAGCTTAATAAATAAGCAAGTGATGATTAAAGAAAACGATTAAGTTAGCACTATCATTACAATCTTAAAATTCAAATAAAGAAGGATTTGGCTAATAATTATATCATTGCTTAGAAAAAATATATTGCATTCTAATTTTCACATGACGAATGCATTAATAATCACGTACAGTTTGTCCATAGCCTTCATTTGAACAATCATTGTGTCAAGAAACAAAAAGAAAGCAAGACACATGAGATGCTACCATTCATCAATTGTCACATTTCTTAGAATGTGTTTTCTTTAAGCAAATAGGTTCATAAAGTTGACAATACTGAGAAATAGATTTCTAAGCATTGTAATTACTTCCCAGTAAAAAGAAAGGAAGAGAAAATATATAAAGTTAATAAAGGCAGAAACTTAGATTTTTTTTCTCTAATATGCTTCTTACTTTTGAAAAAGTTTATACTAGAATATCCCAAAAATACTGAGGATGAACTAAATTTTTTGAATTCAGTCATGTACTTAATAATATTCAGCTACTCTTATTTTAAGAAGAAATGGAAAGTAAAAGGTAAATTCATTGACTTTGAATTATGAAAAAATGTACATTCTTCTTGACCTCATAAAAATAAATGCTATAACTATTACAGTGGTGTATTTAGACATGGAATGATATATTTAATTTTTAAAACTTGCATTTGTGACTATAATCCATGGCTTTGTTTATGGAATATCAGTTTACATTCTGTAAATATCCAAATGCTCAGGACCCGTATGCTTTTTGATTTTTTTCAGACAACTTCGCATTGTGTATGTATTTCATAAAATACATTAAATGAGTATCACTATAAATCAGTATAACCCTTTTCTTTCACGCTACACCAACACTGAATATATTTTCAGTTTTTAATGCTTACCTAAAAGCAAATTGAACTATTTAGTATTCAATTTTATATCTGCTAGCTGTCCTAATATGTGATAAGCATCCCTTGGAATTTTGGAATTGACCTTTTGAAAAAAATAAAATCACAGTCTGAATTGTTACTTTCATTATATTAGGCTTATTTTATTATACTTCTTCAACTTGCCAGATGAGCTAGATTAGATTTGAAGATTGCTAGTTTTAAAACTTTTTTTCTAGAAATATATTTATTTAATTTGTGTTCATTTTTACTGTGTTGTAAATGTAATTATATTCTTAAAAAGTAAATCATAATTCTTAAAATGTATGTTTTTCTCATTGAAAAATATTTACATAGGAGATATTTATCCTTGTCTGTCATAAATGGGTACAATCAATGACAAAGCTACAGAGGCTAAATGTTTCTTAGTAGATGATTTTAACCTTGTTTATTTGTTTGCATACGCAATGATATTTGGACAGAAGAAATAGAGCAGGAGGTAAAGCATCGAGACATATTGAAATTTATTTTGCAGATAATAGAATAAGTTTGGTATCATTTAGGAAACTGGCAGAAAAGTCTCTGGAGGGTGCTTCCAACAACTCTCCAAGGTCACATCCACTTGAGGAAAAGGTGTATGTTTTCTTATAATTAAATATTCATTAAATTTTGAGTTCCCCCAGTTCCTAAGCCAGCTGTTTCCTTTGGACTTGGAAGTTACTGACTGCTGACCTTAGGTCATTTTGTTCTACTAGGCTGTATGCATCATTAAGTTTATTTTCAGTGTAACTGAGCGAAAAGACTGTCCAAATAGTTATCCAGATAATTTATTTACTCAAGTTCTCCAATCGTAGGGATTACTAAATTCCATCCTGCTAAATATTAAAACAAGAGGACAGAGTTTTCTTTTTATTTACATTTCATAGTGAATGGAGTCATTAAAAGATGGAGTTATTTTTCATCAACAACTTGGCTTAATTGAATATCAAGGGATGTTTCATCTACTGTTAAAA
This sequence comes from Piliocolobus tephrosceles, assembly GCF_002776525.5. Taxonomy (NCBI): domain Eukaryota; kingdom Metazoa; phylum Chordata; class Mammalia; order Primates; family Cercopithecidae; genus Piliocolobus; species Piliocolobus tephrosceles. The sequence continues at coordinate 50,840,447 of NC_045448.1, read as the reverse complement.
AAAAGTCCGACAAAGTTTACACAAATAAACCCATTCAACAAATACTTAGTGAATGGCCATTATGTTCAAGGCACTGAACTACATCATATTTTCTCTGAGACTGTAAACTCATTGAGGAGAAGATAATAATGACAACATAATACTGATGATAGTTACTATGATCAGTACCATAATTGAAAGCTTACCATAAATGAGATTATGGTAAGCTTTTTGAGTTATTAAGATGCATTAAACCTTTGATTAAAAGTAGTTTAGAGTTATTAAGATGCATTAAACACATTTGCATTGTTTGTAGTATTAGCTTATGAGATATATGAGGATACCGAGGCATGCAGAAAGTAAGAAGGTTGCTCAAGGTCACACAGCTAATAACTTGTAGAACCAGGATAAAGCACAACAGTCTGTAGGTCAAGAAATAAATTCAATGTAATTAGTCAGCACATGACTATTTAATTTCTCCAGTGGATTTTTTAAAGTTTGTAAAATGTCTTTTTTCTGTTATTAGTGTTCATTTTTGAAAAACATACATCAAGCTTAATGTCTGACTTTATATCATGTAATCAAAGTACTTTTTAACTGGGGATGAGTATTTCTAGTGTTTTTAGCATAAAGAAATGTGTCTGTCCTTAGGACTCTATTTCTTTGCTTATTAAAAAAAAAAAAAAAAAAGGAGGCAAGTATCTCTTTATAAGGACACTCTGAGTAGTTCTCAAGGGTATATCCTTGGCTAAATCGAGGAGCACTTGAGGAGGAATAGAGAAGAAAAGAGAGAGGAGTTACATGGCTCAGCAGGTAGTTTTACTTCCTGGTTCTGAGGGTTATTGGTGTATCACCAAGCCCATTTTGTGATTGGCACCAGGCCTGGCCAGCAAGACAAGCCTGAGACAGCTTCTCTGATACCCCAGAGGCCATGTCATTAAGTGCAGACACTATGGGGAAGGTGACTCAACTATGCTTCTCACATGGGTATAGGAAGAATTTTGCCTCCAGCCTTGTCTGCTCATTCCTGAATGTAGAATTTACTAAAGGAAGCATCAAAAATAAATAAGCGCAAAACTTACACTCCTAATAAGGACTGGCTTCAACAGCATACAACTTATGCAGTCATGCAGTGCCATGTACTGAGAAGGGCCCTGTGTTTGGGTTAATGCTCCACTGCTACCATCTTGAAATTCTTAATTTTGAATAAGGACTCCACATTTTTCTTTGCACTGGCCTCTCAAATTATGTGGCTCATCATGCCTCTAGTAATGTTAAGAGGCAGAAAAAGGACAATTTAGAAGTGTCATTTACATGTTGAAATTTAATTTGTAATTTAATGTTCTAGCTGATTCTTGTGAAAAATTAAAACACACAGGTTTCACTCGAAACTCAATACCTAAAAATTGAGAAGGATAAAATAGAGACCTGTAATGAAGAGTTAATCTCCTTTGAATTTTTTTAACTGAAGGAAAGATTATTTTAAAACCAGAAAGTAGTGGCAAAGTCAAATAGTAGGCCAAAGGTGTCATAATTACAACCTGGGAAACATATCCTCTCATCATTTGTAGGTAGGAAGTACTGCTGCCAGCAACCATGACTCAGGCATCAAGCAGTGGGAGCTCCTGCTTCTGTTTCTATCTTGTCATCATTGTCACAATGACAAGGCTTGCTTCCAGCTTCTCACAAGGTCCTGTCTCACTCCAGAGACTACTGTCCCCAAAGTCAACTGCCAAATAAAACTTGTTAGTACCTGGAAAAGTTGATATAGGTAGAAACCTAATTACCTAATTTTAAACAAAGGTGCATGCAGTCTCTCTCACACACACACATACACACACACACACAGCAAGCATTTAGTGAATGTTTCTATTCTAAATTTGCAGAAAAGGAAAGGAATCTAGTTTATCCTAGATTTTATAAGTAGGACTTTGCAATTGATTTGTGTCAATTGATTTGTGTCATTTAAAGCAGCGATCTCCAAACTTTTTGGCATGAGGGACTGGTTTCATGAAAGACAATTTTTCCACAGACGGGAGTGATTTCAGGACAATTCAAGTGCATCACATTTATCATGCACCTTATTTCTATTACTATTACATTGTAATATATAATCAAATCATTATACAACTCACCATAATGTAGAATCAGTACAACTAGAGGTTGTTTACCGGCAACTGGAGAGTGCCATCTGAGGGTAATGGGAGACAGTGACTGATCATCAAGCGTTAGATTCTCCTAAGGAGCATGAAACCTAGATTCACACATGTGCACTTCACAATAGGGTTTGCATTCCTATGAGAATCGGATGCCACTACTGATCTGACATGAGGTGCACCTCAGATGGTGATATGAGCAATGGAGAGCAGCTGTAAATACAGAGGAAACTTTTCTGGCTTGCCTGCTGCCCACCTCCTGCTGTGCGGCTTGGTTCCTAACAGGCTATGGACAGTACCTGTCTGTGGCCTCGCAGGTGTGGACCCTGGGCTTAAAGGCTTTAAAAATTGCTTTTAGTTGTTTCTTAAGAAAACAAACGGCAGTAAAAGAGTTAGGATAATTAGCATTTTTAAGGTTATGTTAGAATTAATGGCAATATCAAATCTAAAACTCAGGTTCCCTCACACTTAAATTCTTGAGTATGTTTCTGTTATTATTTCTTTAATATGCAACACAAAATTTACGGGAAAGGATATTTTAAACTGTCTGTACATGTTTATCTTACAGGGTCTTGAACACTATAGCTCTCAAGCTAGCTCCCTGTTTTAATGAAGCTTTATTGAAACACAGCCACTCCATTTGTTTATATACATTCTATGCTTGCTTTTACATTGCAGTAGTAAAGTTGAAGAGTTGCAATGGTGAACACATGGTCAGCAAAGTCAAATGTATTTACACTCTGGCCCTTTACAGAAAAAGTGTTTTGACCTCTGACTTATTAGAATGTAGGTTCTTTTGACTGTAACTTGGATATTCCCAATTCTGAGATCGGTACTTGGTACAAAATAAATTTTAAACAAAATTAATAGCATATGGGTGCCATGGAACTCAGAATAAATAAGTAGCTAAATGGGATAAACAACAGGCACAATATGGACTATTCAGTTTTAAAATTTCATAATTCTCAGATGCTGTGGTACTGTAACTTCTCTTCCTAATTCAATTTTCAGGTGCTGTAAGTCTAAATATATTGAACAGTCATGTATAAATATAGAACCAATTTATACGTATAAGGTGATTCTAGTCTTTTAAAAAAATTCCTGCCTGCCCATCATCTCTGCAGTTTGTTAGGTGATGGATTTGCAGAAATACCCATCAAAATCTTCATGCTTGATAAATGGTTTAATTGAGCAAGTCAGATTACCACTGAAATAACTAGGTAGAATTTTAAAATAGAAATTACAATGAATATGTAAGACAAATAAAGTGAACTTCAGAACCATACCAGGGTACATATACCATAAGCAGGGTACCTCATAAAGATGGTTCATTTATGTAGTTAACTTCTTTAAAATATATGCACCACTAGAGGGAGATAGCTACCTAAAGGGTATGTAGAGATGCAGTGAGTTTAAGCTTGTGGCACACACATCTAAGAGTTTAAAAATCCAAATATAACTGCTATGTTTTTTTTTTTTTTTTCAAGTTTCTATACAGCCACATCCACCTTTCAGTTCCAGAGGCATCTGCCAGTTTTGTCTCTTAGAGGTCTTTGCTTACATTGAATGAAAGGGTCTCAGCTTTGTTTCATTCTTCTCTATTGCTCTTCACTATCTTTTCCCTCCACATTCATAAACCAGTATAAATTGTTCACAAGATATTTGCACACAAGGCTTTCTAGCAAAAAGGGTCCAAATTTAGTATCATGTACATCTTATTTTAACCCCGAGATTAAGCAAGTCATTATTGAAATATTTCAGGTTCCCTTGTAAATATATTTTACATGTATTTTTATATTTAGGGTGAATGCTTAAGAATTAAATAACCAAACACAAATACTGTGAAATCTCAGGTTAAAATGACAACTGTTCCAAAGAATTTGACTTTGGGAGTCCTAATTTCAAAATACTAGACTATGCATCAAATAGAAATTGTGGATGTTTCTTTCAGTATACGTTTTTATATAATGTATAATATATTTGGCTGTCAATCATTTTTTAATGGTAGATCCTTTGGTGGTTTGCAGAATTCATGCACTGCTATTTTCCTTATTTTCCATAAAAAGGAGGGAAAGTAAATTAATATTCATTGAGATTACACAAAGTGCAAAGCACCAAACACATTAGATTTGTTATATTCCTTAGTCCTTACAACAAACCTATGAAATAAGGTAGGCATTATTATTTCACATTTATAGATGATGGAAGGAAAGCTCAACGAAACTAACATACCCAAGCCTAAGCAACCAGAAAATGCAAAACCTGCTTTCAAATCCAAGTTTATTTAACTCTCAACCAAGTTCAAGCTTTTCTTATGATGCATGCAGATCTCCCTTGAAATATGTGAGAATCTATATTTGAACCAAATGTGAAGAGGTACATGAAAAAACACACCTGTTTCATCACTGCTTCCAAAACTGTGTATGGCAGTGAGGTTGTTTGTAAATTGTACTGATTCTGCTACTGAAAGCAGGTAGGTTTGTTTAAAATGTATTTAGAACAATATTTTTGAATGTGTATAAATATAAATAGAGAAAGGAATGATATGCAAAAGTCAAAGAATGTTACCCTCTCTGACTTTGGCCAGATAATTAGGTAATGCACGTTAGGTCCTGAATAAGTTCGAGGCCCAGGCATTAGTTTCACCCTGCAAATAACAAGGAAGACAGAGGCGAGGCAACTAACCTCCCATGGAGATGTCTGTAAAAGGAGAGTTGGACTAAGTAGCTATGCATCCCTTGAGTGCTATTCTTTCTTTCTTAAATACATTCACTTAGTAGTCTGTGCTTCAGTACTTTCAAATATAATTTATAGCGATTCGCAAAAATAATTGTAACATAATTGGGGAAGAAAGTCAAATGAAATTTTTTAAAAAGGGAAAAAATTCAAGTTGCTGAAATGCAATAAAATTCCTGAATCTTGGCTCCCTAAGGATGGAAAATAAGGAAAGCCAATCTGTTGCATAACTCATATGACATAAGAAGAAAAGATCTGACTGGGTGCGGTGGCTCACGCCTGTAATCCCAGCACTTTGGGAGGCCGAGGTGGGCAGATCAGAGGTCAGGAGATGGAGACCATCCTGGCTAACATAGTGAAACCCCATCTCTACTAAAAGCAAAAATAAAAAAAAATAGCCAGGCGTGGTGGCAGGCGCCCGTAGTCCCAGCTACTCGGGAGGCTGAGATAGGAAAATGGAGTGAACAGTGAACCCAGGAGGCAGAGCTTGCAGTCACCCAAGATGTCACCACTGGACTCCAGCCTAGGCAACCCAGCAAGACTCAGTCTCAAAAAAAAAGAAGAAGAAAAGATCTACTAAATCTTTAGAAGAGGATCTATGAATTTAAGCTTCGTAATTAAGGAAGTGTAGGGAATTCATGTTAGAGGGATGTTAATGTGGACAGACTGAAACTGGTAGGCTTTGATATGCATAATACATGATGTTCTGCAGAAAGAGCTTTTAATTCATAGGCCACAAAAATCCTTTTTTGCAAGTTAAATGTAATTTTTAAAACAAAGGGTTATTTGAAAATACTTTTAACAAGCATTGGCTGGAGTTTTATGAAAAAGTTATTCTTTTTTTAAAGGGAGAAATAAACCCCCTAGTTGAGGGGATTTATTTGTTTGAGACTGACTTTCAAACAAGGAGTGCAGAGTCCGGGGGTTCCAGGTGACGCCTCAGGGGCCAAGTTATCCTGCCTCTATCTCTTAGCAGGGCAACTCCTCCTTTATATGGTTTCTGTATTCTTTTATGCAAGATTATTTGTGGACAAGAAGTAACTCCACTGATTTAAAAATAATAATGAAACTTTTGCCCCAGTTGAGCTCCTGGATTTTCACATTGCACAACCATACTTGGCCTGCATAAGGCAAGCTTCGGGAAATACCGAGTCAGATTCTCTCACATTGCCCTTCCCTGGTCTGATTCTTTGAGCAGGTGAAAGAATAATATGCCTTAAGTAAAAGAAAATGTGCTTTAAAGATCACTTCATTATTTCCCCACATAAGTTTCTGGTCTATGATTTAGTGTTCATACTGAACTTGTCCATAAAGCAGGGGGGTATCCTGGTACACAGAGCAGAATGTCCCTGCTCCTGCTTGATCATTTATTGATTGTTTGGTGCTATATTCTGTGAATGTTGTCAAAATAAAAAAAAAAAAAACACAGTTATCACCATTAAAATTTGACTATATAAAATAATAAACACATTTTCTAGCATGTATCAATATTGTCCTCTGGATTCAACTTGAGTTTAGTAATTCTTGGGTAGAAGAGCCTCTTTAAGGTGCCGTCTGGCCTCTGCCTACTATGCCAAACCAAAAGTGATGAAATTAGTAATAGTAATAATAAAAACAAAAAGCTTACACACATAGGATAGTCACTATAACATTGCAGTCTTTCATGTAGCTGCAAGGTGGTTTTGGTCCTTCCAAGAATGACAATCGTTTGAAGTTGGCTGTAGGAAAGTTTTTTTTAACATGCTTTTATATGGGATTATCATTTTACAGATAAAAAAGAACTGAGAGAATAAATGCCATCTTCAAGGTGACATAATTAGTTGATGACAGACTAGGGACAAAATCCAGTTTTCTTTACCACTAACTCCCATAACTACAAATTATAACATGAAATTTCCTTTATTCTGAGACTAATATTTAAAGAAATCTAAGAATCATGTTGATGCGAAAATGGAAGTAAAAGTCATTAGCAAATGTGGTTACTAACAGGGCCAAAAATCTACCATCTTTTGAGTATATCTCTCTTTCCCTATCCCTCTCACACACACACTCCCACATACACACATACACATACTAACGCACACTTTCCTCTTTCTATACCATGCCTCAAGTTAGGGTTAACTCCAACCCTTCTTAGAAGTTAATCTTAGAGACACCTTGAATTTATCGATGGGTAGATTGTGGAAGAACACTCAACTTAAACTGAATCAGGGAAAACTGAAATGTTTATTGCTTCTACTTCCATCTGTTATCAATAAGTTTTAGCTACAGGGTCATCAGCAGACCCAGTGAAAATCACCAGGCACAAAACAGTTAGACCATAGATTAGGTCAAGCTCTGTTGTAAAGCACTGACAGACTTATTAAACTCAGACTCAGATTTTGGTGTGACTTGAGAAATTCATTCTAGATCAGCACTGTCTAATGAACAGAGAATAATGTTTTAAAAGTGTGTTAGGGCTGGGCGCACAGTGGTCCATGCCTGTTATTCCAGCACACTGGGAGGCGAAGGCTGGCAGACTGCTTGAGGTCAGGAGTTTGAGACCAGACTGGCCTCGAAACTCCATCTCTATTAAAGTACAAAAATTAGCTGGGCACAGTAGTGGGTGCCTGTAATCCCAGCTGCCTGGGAGGCTGAGGCAGGAGAATCACTTGAACCGTGGAGGCAGAGGTTGCAGTGAGCCAAGATTGCACCACTGCACTCTAGCCTGAGCAACAGAGTGAAACTCTGTCTTAAAAATAATAAAAAAAAAAGTTTGTTAGACTGAGAGTCTAGAGACCTAGGCTTCTTAATTTAGCAGCTGTGACGATGGAGACATCATCTAATGTCTTTGCACTTCATGTTTCTTCTTTGTAGATGATGATTGAAATTGTACACTTCTCTTGTCCCTCCTAGTTCTAAAATTCTTTAATATAACATTAGCCTGTAAAGCTGAATTCTGACCTGGTCTGGTGAAATATTAACTGTGGGCATTCAGCCCCATTGTACCTCTTACACGACTTGCAGATCATTTTCTGTGGAAAACACAGTCTCACTCTGTCACCCAGGCTGGAGTGCAGTGGCGAGATCTCGGCTCACTGCAACCTCCGCCTCCTGGGTTGAAGCGATTCTCCTGCCTCAGCCTCCTGAGTAACTGGGATTACAGGTGCATGTCACTGCACCCAGCTCCTTTTTTTTTTTTTTTTTTTTTTAGTAGAGATAGAATTTCACCCTGTTTGCCAGGCTGGTCTCAAATTCCTGACCTTGTGATGCTCCCGTCTTGACTTCCCAAAATGCTGGGATTACAGGCATGAGCCACCGCACCTGCCAGCTATAGACTTTCTTAAAAGTCTTTAAAATATTGTCCACAGTGTTAGTCGACTTGGGCTGTTACAACAGGATACCATAGATTGGATGGCTTAAACAACAGAATTTTTTTTTTTCCCACCTCAGTTTTTTGAAGACTTGGAAGTCAAAGTTCAAAGTGTGAGCAGATTTGGCTCTTGGCGAGGGCCTTCTTTCTGGCTGGTAGGCAGCTGCCTTCTCTTTGAATCCTCACATGGCAGAGGGGAAGCTCTGGTGTTTCTTCCTCTTCTTATGAGGGCCCTAATTCCATCATGCGGCTCCACCCTTATCTAAACCTAATTATATCTCAAAGGTCCCACCTTCTCATACCATCACATTGGAGGTTAGAAATTCAACATAGTGAATTTTGAAGGACACACACATTCAGTCTATAGTGCATTAATGCAGGGAGATAGACGTTGGCACAATTGATACACGGTTTGATATCCCCCGAAGAAAAGGAAATCCTGAAAAGTCATTAACAGCTTGAAGTCACCATAATTTTGCCATTAAAAAATATGGCAAGAGGATAAACTCTCAAATTCAAAATTTCAGCAGTTAAACCATCTTTCTTTAACAAGTTTGTGTATGTTGAATTTTGTGAGAAAGTGAAATTCTAAAAGAACTGTAAAGATCAGCTGGAAACTCTCCTCACTTTATGGATGGGAATGCTGAGAGCACCAGAAGTTGAGTTTGTTAGCAAATTGCTGATTATGGGTGGAGACAGGTCCTAAAATGATGTTCCTTCTTCTGTTTCATATCTTTAGGAGCAGTCATTTCAGCATCCCTAGGTAGACATTGTATTACTTAGAGATTTGCTTCCACCAGGACTTATCCAGAAGATGTGTAGGATTTGCAAGCAGTGTGATCATTCTGTAGGGTGAGCTGGGAATCACCACAAAGAGCATCTTTCCCACCTCCTTTGTTCTGATATGGGGAAAGTGAGAAGTTAAGTTGTTAGCCAAAGAGTCTCATAACTAAGAGGCTGAACGATGCAGGGAAAAGCATGCAGGCTTTGCGGAGGTCAGGCCAAGGATGAAACTTGGTTCTACCACTTTTTAGCTGTGTGACTTGGGGACAAGTAGTTTTAGCTTTATAGGCCTTCAGTTTCACATCTGTAGATTAGTAATGTAAAGGTGAAACCAGACAGCAGACAAAGTGCCTGCTACATATTAAGCACTACCCAACCCCCAACTTCTTTATGAGTAGCAAATCATGATCTAGCAACCGCAATTCTTAACTCCCTAGTCTAGTGCACTTTCCATTACACTTCATGTTGCATGGGTAACATTGTTTTGAAGTGAGACTATTAAGTGCCTTTTTAAAAACCTTATCTTCCAAAATCAATCTGTTCACAATTTTAATAATTCATGAAAGGAGCTAGAATTTGGCCCACAGAGAATTTTATGAACCAGAGGGTTATTTTTAATTGGATTTTGTGCCTGTTGTTATGGAAATAGTTGTTGCATAGATTAAGCATTATGACTTTACTGCAAGATCAAGCCCAGGATGGGGTATAACGATGATATCACCCTTATGTATGCTTCCTTTCCTTGACAAAATATATTTAAAAATGAAAAGAATAGAAGTGAAGCTGCTTCAAAAGCACATATTTCTAACAAAAAAAATCCCCTATAAAAATAGCTGTAAAATGATATGTTCTCTTTTCAAGGATCAAAATGAAAGATGACCCTTACTGCCAGCAGGATGCTAAGATACTGCAGAGTTATTAAACACTTCTTTCTTCACTATTGAATTTAGAAAGAGATTTTTTTTTTTTTTTTTCCCATCCTGGAACTTGCTTTCAACATTTGATCTCAAAGTATTTTGCATTTGTTCGAGTAGCAGACTTTCTCTAGTTATTTAGCCATCAATCTCTTAAAACTGTTATATCTAGAATAGTTTTAAATTCATGTGTCTGGATTTGTAATTTAATTTCTCTAAAGAAACAAAAAGATGTAAATAACTGAGGCAGTTCATCCTGTAAAATTTACCTCATATCACTGGCTCATTTCTAACCTGAGATATACCAGCCAAGGATACAACACTTGAATTATTAGTAGCACCATAAGAGAGAAATCAATAGGCTGGTGGATAAGCTATAGTTCTGAAAGCAAACAATGATCTCATATGGATGGAAAACTCAGGTTTTCTTCCACTCAGTTCTCTCTCTCTTACTCGATCTCTCTCGCTCTCCTTTTACTTTTCTTCTTCTCCTTGGCCTGTATCTTTACTTTCTCATATACCCTCCTGTGATCCTTGGGCATTAATTGGTTTTGCTGGCAGAATTTGGTTAAACAAATTGTGAGCTCCAATCCTGATTCTCAATCCATTGAAAGCCATGAAACTCAATGATATAATCCCCTTCATTATTTTAATGTACCACCATGTTTCCATACTTAAAAAAAAAAAAAAAAAAAAAACACCAGGGAAAAAAATAATTACCAAACAATGTATCTTTAATGTTATTTTTTTCTCAATGACTCATGTCAAATTAGTAGAAATACTTATTTTTTAAATAAAAATATCCAGTTATATTGGAAGCATTTTCCTTTGCTTTTTTTTTTTTTTTTTTTTTTTTTTGAGGTGAGGGATATAGTCTAACTTAATTATTTCAATAATTTCTACCAAACAGCTTTCTGAAATTATATGTCTCTGCTGAGTCCATTTAAATTTCATTTGCATAGGTTTATATAGATTCACTAGCAGTTACTTTCCCAGTTATACTTCTTGCCCACTCACTGCCCACTGGTAATCCCTTGTCCTCTACTGCTGGTTAACATCACTACTTTTCCTTCATGCTCAACAGTTGGCCCGTTATTGACTGTGCCTATTTTTTTTTTCTTTCCTTTCTTTCGGTCCACGTATTGTGAGTCAATACATATACCTACACTTGCCAGAAGTGCCTCCACCACACACAGAGAGATTTGCGACATACAGGTCAATTAGTTGTAAGGTTTATTTCTATGTATTTTTTAGACTCAACATTCCATACATTTAGGAGGCTAAAGAACCTAAGAACTTGTTGAGCACTGTACTGTAGGTACCAGGTATAAGAGCAGAATAGCAGCTATCACACAAGATAGTACCTTCTCCCAGTGTCTACTGGAAGACTTACTTCACTGAAAACGATTAGCTTATGAGCTGCAGTCAGATATCTTCTAGAACTCAGAGGTTACGTGATGGCTAGACACTTTGTTAGCAGGAAAATGGTAACTAAAAATCAGAGAAATTATTTTTAAAATCTATGTTTAAATTTGGGTGGGTTCCCAGTTCTATATTGACTGTGCCTATTTATGACAGCAGGTTAATTTACTTGTTATAGATCAATGCGTAGGGTTAAAGATTCTTAAATGGTCACACCTGAATGTTTGTAAACTTGTCATTTTCCTTGCTTGCTATGACTCTAATGGGCTTGAAAATTGGTCCAGCCCACCTCTCTTCTCTCTCTCCTTTCTCTCCCTCCTCTCTCTCTTTCTTCCTCTCTTCTCTCTCTCTACCCTGTCCCTCACCTTCCCCGCTTCTTTGTCTCTTTCTCTCACTCTCTGTGAGGTTCATTTGCTTGACTGATTCTGAGTGTCCATAATGACTGTTTGGCATATTCTACAGGCAAAGGTCCCGAGACTCTTTTTGCCGGCTATAACCTCAATGATAACGAGTGGCACACAGTGCGTGTAGTTCGGCGTGGAAAAAGTTTAAAGTTAACGGTGGATGACCAACAGGCCATGACAGGTAAGCACCCCTGTCTCCATTGCCTTTTCCTATGCTAACACTTTTGACTCTCATTTCTTGCAGGTGACTTTGCACACCAAGGCTGGTACACAACTTGAAGGTTATACACACAATCCATTTTTATTTGATTTTTTCTAGTAACAATTTTATGAAATAAGCAGTCTGTTAAGTGTTTTTTTCCTCAGAAATGACACGTTATATGTCATATTATTGGCCCTTTAATAGTGCAAGAAGAATTTATAATATATTTTATTTTTGTGGCCTGATAAATATCTTAGTGCCTCATCAAATATCACAGTCATGTTTAGATGCCAATTTCTGTTGTTTTTTGTTTTGTATATGTTTTGGTCAAGAACAACTGCAAGTTTTATCTTTTAACTTCTAGGTAAGTTGATAGATACACTGGCATACTGTCAGATGAAATGCTTTTTCATTTTAAGCTATGATAGATTATTTTTGGCCATTTATCTTAGTTGGTTAAATTCTAATATTGAGGATGTCAAGTTCAACCCCCATTTTTAGATTCCTAATGTGAGCTGTATGCAGATCCACCCTAGAAACACAGGAAAGCCACAAGGAAGACAAATCCTTGTGCCTTTATTTACTTTGAAAACAACTCCAAGCACATGACCCACTGGGATATTAGCTTCTTTTTCTTTTTTCAGAGAACATAGCCGTGTTAATTATTCTAGTAAAAAGCACAAAATGGTCCTTGTACAGTGGATATATGTCTGTTCATTCAATTTGAAGGAGGTCCCCATGCCCAGAGAACAGTCAACTGTATCAGTGTGGAGATATGACCTATAGGATTTTAAACTTTTGAAAGAATCATTCCTTAGGGAAGGAAGGTAAAAAATTGTGCAAGGCAGAAGAATATCAGCTGAAGTTCGATTAGTTTTGGTCTAGGATAGTTGTTTGAAGAGGAATGGATTGTTTTTTAGATCAGCATCGATAGTTTGGACAACCGGGTTTTCTCAAAAGACATGGAAATGAGCATTAGGATCTAAGGTCACATGTAAGAGTTGGGAAGAGGCAACTGCCAACAGCAAGATCATGCCAGAACTACAAAAGAACATTTTAAAGTCTCTGAGTGCCTCCCAAATATTACACAATCTTATGAAGTAGATAGGGCACACATATCCCCATTCTGTAGATGAGGTAAGTGGTACTTGAAGAGGATAAGTGAATTATGTTTTATTGGAGTGTGTTATGAGATCTGAGGAGAGAACCTATGTTTGTTGTTTTGTGTTTTTTGGTTGGTTGGTTTTTGACTTACAGTCCATTGCTTTATATTCGTCAATATCCTAGTAAGTGTATGGCTCTGTAGAAAGTATTTTCTTAGACAATGCATGTTATTATAAGGAAAATACACACATACATATAAAACACAGATTATTATAGAGTATGATATGTTACATAGAGTAATGGATGAACTACTGAATGGTTCACGTGAGTACTTTATGGTCTTGGAATTCAGAAGAGAAGTTGAGGAACTTGGTTTCAGGTATTGTGTAAAGCAATTGATAATACTTGATCTAGGCTTTAAAGAAAGGATAATGCAGGAGAGAATTCCACACAAGAAAGAATGATGCTGATGGGGCTAGAGTAATGTTCAGGGAACTAAGAAGCTTTATTTTGCTTCTTGCAAGCATATGGCGGTGGGCATGGCTAGAATGGCCTTTTGAGGCCAATGAGTTGATGGTCTAGACGAAGGAGTTCATGTTTCATAGACTTTCAGGAAATTGGAAGTCACTGCATTTAAACTGAAGAGTAAGTGGAGAAAATATGTTTTGAGTGAAATTAATTATGTGGTAATGTTTTAGATGGTCCAGGATGTAAAGTAATAAGTCCTGTACTGCAGTGGATGTACCAGGAATGAAAACCAAAGAATGGTGAAAAATATTTTTTAAGAAATTTATTTTAGAAAGTTATTTCAAAATAATTTCAAATTTATAAAAAGTTCCAAAAATAATACAAAGAATACCCTTATATCTTTACTATTGTGAACATTTAAGCCAACTTGTTTTGACATTTGTGCTCTTTCACTGTCTCTTCTCTCTCTCTTTCTTACTTTTCTCTTAGCCAGTTGAGGGTAAGTTACATACACAATGTCCCTTTAACCTGAAATACTTCAGCATGTATTTTTTTTTTCCTTTTAAATAGGAATATCCCCTTATTTAAAAAAATAAAAGCCACTGACTTCAGTAAACTTTGCATAGATACAATTTATTTTTCTAATCTGTCATCTATATTCCAGCTTTGTCAGTTGATTCAATGTTATTAATATGCTATAAGCGTTTTTCCCCTCCAGCACAGTGTGCAGTGTAGGGCCAGCTTTTTTTTTTTTTTTTTTTTTTTTTAAAGTTGTCAGGTTTCTTTAGTCTCCTTTAATCCAGAACATTTCCATGAACTTTCTTTGTTTTTCATTACATTAACATTGTTGAAGTGTATAATCTCTTCCTGCTTTGTATTAATATAAAGTCACTCAGTTTATGTTTATCTGATGTCCCCTCATGATTGAATGTGTATTTTACATTATTGGATGAAATACTGCATTGCTCTTGGTATGTCCTCTGTACAGTATCCCATCTGGAGCACATGCTGCCCATGTCTTTGGTGATTTGATTTGACCACTCCGTCAACCTGTTGTCCATTTTCTCCATTTTATAATTACCACGTTTTCTCCCTTTCAACTAGTAAACTGTCTATGGGGAGATATTAAGACCATGCAAATATCTGGTACCTCATGACAATTTTGCCCTAGATTTAGTATCCATTGAAGAGTTTTACTTGATTCAGTCTTTGCACTTAGAGTTACAAAAATTGATTATTTTCAAACTCCAGCACTCCTTCCACATTTACAGCCAATGCTTAGTATTCTGCTGCAAGCAAGGACTCTTCCTTCTCTCTCCCTTCTTTCTTTCTTTTTTTTCAATTGTTCTTTCCTTTCATTTCTCTTTTTCTCTTGCTTCCTCCTTTCCTTTTTTCCTTATTGTTGTAGACCCACTATTGCTATGTTTTTATAATACTTCATAATTACTCTATCTTATGATTTTGGTGCCCAAATTTTTTTCAGTTTTTGCCAGTGTGAATTTCATTAAGTTGGCCTCTATGATCTCATGACATGCCTTCATTTTTTTTTTGGATTTTCTTATTTTTTTTTTTCTTTTCTTTTCTTTTTTTTTTTTCTTTTTTTTGATATGGAGTCTCGTTCTGTTGCCCAGGCTGGAGTACAGTGGAGTGATCTTCTCAGCTCACTGCAGCCTCTGCCTCCCACATTCAAGTGATTCTGCTGTCTCATCCTCCCAAGTAGCTGGGATTACAGGCGTGTGCTACCATGCCCAGCTAATTTTTGTAGAGATGAGGTTTCACCATGTTGGCCAGACTGGTCTTAAATTCTTGACCTCAGGTGATCCACCCATATCGGCCTCCCAAAGTGCTGGGATTACAGGCATGAGCCACCATGCCTGGCCCTTTTCTTACTTCTTGGAATAACAGGATATTGCAGTTACAACTTTTATCTACTATACTTCGCCCCTAAAATTAGCCATTTAATTACCATTTAGTGAGGAATAATACAGATCAAGATGTGGGTGGTAGGTGTTCTCAGTGCTACTGGGGTATCTTTGCTACTTAACCCCTTCAGCAGACAGATAGGAAATGTATTCAAGTATATATACTGACACCCAAACATACATGTAAAGGTATGTACACACAGACATATACATTATATGTACATATAAATATACACATAGACACATTTTATAAAGTGTGAGTTTACACTGTTACCTTCATACCCACAGCATTGTTTCTTTATTTTTCCCATTCCATACTTACATGTGTTTTCGTCCGAGATGAGAATCCTGGCCCCCAGTAATGTCATTTATTCATTTGCTTAATCCAATAATGCATCTAAAATAGTTTCAAAATTGCTTAGCCCATACCACTACAGTCAATAAACCAATTAACAAGTCAGGATTAGTTTATGACTATTTGTCTCATTTCTTCCTAAGACTTAACATCGAATGCTGAGTTATCTTTTAAATAGCTTGGGTACATTGTTTATTTTTTCCTTTCTTCCTTCCTTCCTTCCTTCCTTCCTTCCTTCCTTCCTTCCTTCCTTCCTTCTTTCCTTCTTTCCTTCCTTCCTTTCTTCCTTCCTTTTTGTCAGAGATCTTATGAAAGCCAACAATTCATAAGAATGATTCAGCCTTGATTTACATAGTACATAAAAGGCTTCCAAATGTGGCAATGAAAGCTTTAGATTGAGATTTCTTTCAAATATCCTACTGGCCACTTGAAGTCACCCATAAATCAGAGAAGCAATGGGAGTTTCTTATTAAATTTTACAGCAAGTCAGAAATCACCGAATGAGAAGAATTTTCAAAAGGAAAGTACTAGAGACTCTTCATGCAAAGTCCTACATTTTCCCATATCTTTAAGTTTTATAGTAATTCTATTAAGTCAGGTATCTGTGGAACACAGGACCGTACACATTCAGGTTGTTCTTGGGAATGTTTGCACCTCACCTAGGGTCATGAGGATAGTAGTTGCCTGCAGAGAAGCCCAAGGAAGGAGATTTCCTAGGTTGTAGATGACAAGGGGTTGTACGAATTATGTGGAATCCCTAAGTGGAAAGTCACTGGGCTTCAACTCATCATCTAGTCTGTCTAAAAAAATCTAGAATTGTGTTTTTTATATCTCTGTGTGTATGTCCTTTATGGAACAACGTTCACCATATATCCAGTTACCCAAGCCTGGAAGCCAGGCATCACCATTCCCTTCCTTTCTATCATTCTGTACATCATTAGTAAACCCTGGAAATTATATCTGTAAAATTATCTTTTTGTTGATGATTTTCATTTCTACTATAGCTGCCATAGTTGACTATCCAATCTCTTGTACCCATAAAGGGAATAAACACACACACACACACACACACACACACACATGAGTCATGGTTAACCCCTGCTTCAAATCCTCCTTAGCTCTGAATATAAGAAGCACTGTGAGAAATCTGGACCCTGGCACTCCCACTCCTTTCAATTCCATGTGAGTCATCAACCTACTTGCTCCCAGTTCTCCAGCCATGCTCTCTAGCTGTTTCTCATCCAGAAGCCTTCCTTCATTCGTCTCCCCTTCCTGGAATCCACCCTTGATTCCCTTTCTCCAATTCTTAGCACAGCTTTCTCTTTTTAATTCTTCAAATCTACCTTAAATATCAAATTAGGCATCTTCTTCCATTTCACGTTAAGCAACACAATACTCCATTCATGAAATTCATAGCACTTCTCTGAGTTTTGTTATTATATATTTAATTACATCCTTACCTCTTCTGTCTGCCTTTCTCCAATAGACCCTGGGTTTGGAGAAAATGGGCCCTTTCTGCTCCTCTCAACACTAGTTCTCCAATACCAAGGCTAGCACCTGACACATATACCACACAATCAGTAATTTTAAGTGAATTAACAAGTGAACATAAGGGAGGGTTATTTTGCTGGACATGAGAAATGTAACCTAACACAGAACACACATTAACCTTGCTATCTATTTTGGTAAAAATATTTGACTTGGAAATATTGAGATTTCTATACGAGCACAGCATCTAGGAAACATGTTTTGGTTGTTGTCTTATTGGAGATTGTTGTCAATCTGCTGTACCTTAGGTATTTTGATCAGAGGCATTTTGCTAATTCCAAATTCTCCTTGGGTAGTGCATTTTTAAATGATTAGAACATTAAAATCTTTCCCCTTCAAAGTCTTATAATTTTTTTCTTATTTAAAAAACAAATTTCTACAGTAGTAGAAGTGGCTATATTACTGATGAGGATTAAACATTGAAGTAAAATCCTGAGAAAAAATAATTTTTTAAAGAAGGCAACAATCAGTTAATATTTTCTTAGTCATCAAATAATGGGTTTGGGGGGCTAATTCTCCCCAGTGAACAAAAATATCTGCCATTACTGCAATTATAATTTTTGTGTGTGTGTGTAACTGGGCCATAGTTGCTTCAATGCTGTTTTACTACCTTTTTATTATTTGTGCTCTGTGTGCATATCCTATTCCTTTGAGAAAGGAAAATGGGTACTGTCTTATTTTTGTTACTGAACTCCTTAGTCTGGAATTAACTGGTGTTTCCTTTTTTTAGAGCTGCTAAGAACTTGACAACTGGGGGTAATATTTAATTTCAAGTGTTAGAAATATTTTTTTCAGATTTTTTTTTTTTTACTATTGGTTGTTTCATTAATAAATCCTTTAAGATGAAACATGGCAGTTTCAGGATCAGGATAGGGTTCACTGAGTTAAGGCTCATATTTTAATGTAGCATCGAATAAAAATCAAGACAAGGGGATATCAAAGCCCACATGACTTGCTTTTTTTCTTTTCTTTTTTTTTTTTTTTTTTTTTTAATGGAGTCTTGCGCCCTCGCCTAGGCTGGAGAGCAATGGCGCGATCTCGGCTCACTGCAACCTCCGCCTCCCAGGTTCAAGTGATTCTCCTGCCTCAGCCTCCCAAGTAGCTGACATTACAGGAACCCACCACCACGCCTGGCTAATTTTTGTATTTTTAGTAAAGACAGAGTTTCACCACATTGGCCAGGCTGGTCTCAAACTCCTGACCTCAGGTGATCCGCCCGCCTAGGCCTCCCAAAGTGCTGGGATTACAGGCGTGAGCCACTGTGCCTGGCCAATTTTTAAGCTTCTCATGTTCTTCATTGTACTTAGCTTCTTAATTCAGTGTTGCTGGTGTCTTTAGAGCTTTATATTTGGAAATAATTAAAGATTAATGTTATTTGTTACCAAAGAAGTAGATCCCCATAGAACAATATTGAGGTCATTGAACAGGAAGAACTGAGGGAGAAGATAGAAATGATGTCACAGGAGAAACCAGAATTGACAAGGATATAATGGTACTTTTGCATCGGGTAGACAATCAGGAGGTATGGTGGTGAGGGTAGGGAGAGAGGAAACAACTATTTATGGTGACATTTTTGTTTTAAAAATGTTTGCAGAACGGGAATCAGAACAAGCCAATGACTGAAAAGAGAACATGCCAAGGATGAGTAGAATGTTGTTTCCAGGATTAAAACTAATAAAGAGTGTTTGAAAATAAAATAGGGTTAAGTACAGTTCAGGGGAGTTTTGTGCACAAATACATTTATAATCATCAAAGACAATTAACCAAATATGTAAACAATTTTTCTTGCACAACAAAAAGCATGCCATCGAAATTTTACTTACAGATATTTCCTTAAAATGCTATCTAATATTTTACTGTCTTGACTTAAGAAATGGAAATTTGTCAGACTGGCTGAAGGGGACACACATAGGTGGTTGTTCAGTCTTCATTACCCCTGGAGAAAAGGTTCAATGCATTTTGTCAGGGGCTGATTCTAGGATTAGCTCTAATTAATATTTTCATTAATATGGATGATGGAATGGGGTAACTTGATACATTTTTCATTTATGGCAAATCAGGTGGGGAAGCTAGCACCTGGAAGAACTTGATTACAAAATAAGTGAACATTTTTAGTTGCAGAAGAGAGTGACTGACAGTTTATTTAGACAAGAGCAACATGTTGGGTGTGAACCACTAGTACTGTTACAAGTACTTTATATTTATGTTGTGTTATAATATTTAGAAAACAAGTTCACATCTTTGCTTATTTATCTTACCTTCAACCTTGCAAACAGGTAAAATGATCACTCTGGAGATAAAGATGGGACTAAGTTTGCTATTAATGGGCTTGACAGAGAAACATGGAGGGATAGAAAGAAATGAGGACTGAGCAGAATAGTCAATTGCTGAATAAATTTACATCCAAGCTTCACTCTAGGATGTTTAAAGATTTTTGCCTTGTGGTATGGAGCATGGTGGGCTAATTTTACTGGTATTATCAAAATTGGGCAGGCTTTCAATTAGTGTATTTTGCTCAATTTAGTTATACAAATCTTAAGGACAAAAAAAAAAAAAGCGTAGGTCCAGAAATCAACACAATTTCTAATGTGTTTGGAAGACTAACGTGAACAAAAACTATGGCCATTATTGAGCATGAAGAGGGAAAGTGAATAGTATATATTTAACTTCAAACACTCTTTCATGTTTCATTACTGGAAGAAAGGGCTGCAACTCTCCACTCTTTCTATTGGGTATAGGGAACTATATAGTCATTTTTTTTTTTTTTTTTTTTTTTCTGAAAGAACATTTATAAGGAATAACATCACCTAACCATGAAGCTCAGATGTATCACTTTCTAGTGGGATGCCTGAGAATAATCACTGCCCCTAATGCGTCTCTCTGTGCACCCTCCCATCTTTCCCTTTTTCCTCCCTCTTTCTTGTACTGTTTCCTCACTCTCTTGCTAATTTGTTTATTTTTTGGCTTTAAAAAATACCATTACTTGGCCGTGCGTGGTGGCTCACGCCTGTAATCCCAGCATTTTGGGAGGCTGAGACAGCTGGATCACGAGGTCTGGAAATTGAGACCATCCTGGCTAACACAGTGAAACCCCGTCTCTACTAAAAATACAAAAAATTAGCCGGGCATGGTGGCAGGCGCCTGTAGTCCCAGCTACTCTGGAAGGCTGAGGCAGGAGAATGGCGTGAACCCGGGAGGCGGAGCTTGCAGTGAGCCCAGATCGTGCCACCACACTCCAGCCTGGGCAACAGAGCGAGACTCCGTCTCAAAAAATATATAAAATAAATAAATAAAATAAAATAAAATAAAAATAAAAATACCATTACTTTTGTTAATGAGGATTTTTTTGTTAAGACTAAAATTTGGACAGATTAAAACCTGTCCTAAGAATGTTTTATTACATAATCCAGGCTTACCTTTTAGCATCATTTAAGTGTCCCTACTATATACAACTGAATACCAAGGAGGTATTTGGCTCCTTGTATTTTACAATGTGATATTGCTATGAAAGCCTAAAGTTGAAAGTGCCTTTCAGATATGGAAAATAATCATACATTGTCTTCTGTTTTAGGTCAAATGGCAGGTGATCATACTAGGCTGGAGTTCCATAACATAGAGACTGGCATCATCACAGAACGACGGTATCTTTCTTCTGTCCCCTCCAACTTCATTGGACACCTGCAGAGCCTGACATTTAATGGAATGGCATACATTGATCTGTGTAAAAATGGCGACATAGATTACTGTGAGCTCAATGCCAGATTTGGCTTCAGGAACATCATAGCAGATCCTGTCACCTTCAAGACCAAATCGAGCTATGTTGCCTTAGCTACCTTGCAAGCCTACACTTCTATGCATCTTTTTTTCCAGTTCAAGACAACATCCCTAGATGGACTAATTCTATATAACAGTGGGGATGGAAATGACTTTATTGTGGTTGAATTAGTTAAAGGGTGAGTACATGCCTATTCAATAACAAATAAATAAAACTTTGGAAAAACGGACATCGGTTTCCAAAAATATACACTAAGAAGAACATACTGGCTCATAAGGTGGTGGGCGGAGTAGGTGGAGGACAAATAAGAATGCATTTGTTTAAATCATCTCTTAGGTATCTCAAATTAATATGGATTCAGGACAGTTTTTTGCACCTACATTTTCACATATGAGATACAAAGTACATCAGGCTCTAATTTATGGTAGGCATTTCATGAATCTTACAATTCAAGTGGGCATTTTCTGACTACGCACAATGTAATTCCACAAAAGCATTGCTACAAGTTTGTAGGATAGTCTAAGCTAAATTAAATAGCTAATTCAATATGCAGATTATTTAAATTTCAAAAATCCTTTTAACTCAACCTTCATTCTATGTCAGAGTTCCTCAGAGAATTTAGAAAGGAAGATTTATGTAAACTTTCCTTAAAGCTGTGAGGAAAATTTAATGTATTTTAATTGATTTGAGGATTTATTCACTCATTCTGCAAATATTATTGCATATTTACAATATGCTACATCACGTGCCATGCACGGATATAAATATATATACTTCTGCCACCTTTATGTACATCTCAGATTTCTACCACCCCAAGTCATACCCACACACACCAACACACAATCCTAGGGTTTGTAGATGAACACATAAATAGAAAAGAAAAGCACTGTGACATGTTTCTTGAGATGATCACATGCAAAGGCTCAGGAGAGTCTTCAGGGAAATTAGAAAAACGTGTGGAGCAGGGAGTGGCTGTTGGATCTGGTTGTTGAAGGATGAGTACACATTCCTTATACTCAAACAGGGAATCGAGATAGAGGAGAAAAGCAGGTGCAAGAATAAGAAGAATGGCCATTTCAGTGGTTAGAAAAGGATGGAGGGAATTATGGAAATAGGGAATGTGTGGTGAAAGATATTACTTTCCAAATTCATAAAGTTAAATGTAGACCATGATTTTAAAAATAATTTTCACCATTTCCTTTAGTGAAGACACTGAATAATCCTCCTTGCTGAAACAGAATAATGTTTGTTACCTTCCTGATAGCTGAGTTTCTATGTAATTCATTGTCATGACTTCTAGTAAGGATGGAACCACCTTAAAAAAAAAATCTCCATTTGTAATATCTACTTTAGCTTCATCAAAATTTAAAAAGTGATGGCACTTTTCCCTTTCATTTTTTTCCCAGGTACTTACATTACGTGTTTGATTTGGGAAATGGTGCTAACCTTATCAAAGGAAGCTCAAATAAACCTCTCAATGACAATCAGTGGCACAATGTGATGATATCAAGGGACACCAGCAACCTCCACACTGTAAAGATTGACACAAAAATCACAACGCAAATCACCGCCGGAGCCAGGAACTTAGACCTCAAGAGTAAGTGCATGTTAAGTCCGAGTAGCCAGCCTTGCACCTCACGGTCTCCCTTCACATGGGAAATCCTTTGCTTAGGCGTGTGTTTGTACCTTCTGCAAAGACTGACCAGAATTTCATTTTCAGCACATAATTAATAATACAACACACAAGTCTCTGCTCCCCTTTAATGTGGTAGGAACCTATGTATTTTTAATAACAGCTCAAAAAATGCAGCACCTAAGAAAGCAGGCATGATTAAAATGTAAAAAGTTAGCATATAATACTAGTCTGGCTATTAAAAAGGCATTTGTAAGTTACTTAAGTCCCAACAGTTTTTAACTGATTTGGAGTCAGGGAACCACATATATAGGAGCTTATTCTAGAGCTTATTAATTTTCTTTCCTTGGTAAGGTTTCCTAGATACTGTCAGACTCCCTGACCAACAGGAGTTGAGCCTGGCTTAGATACCCTGTGTCTACAACAGTGAATTCTATCCCCCATCCCAACAAACACACACACACACACGTACACACACAGGAATGCTTCTTTCACCAGCTGCTAAGAAAGTCTTAACATACGTTTCTCTTCCTTATTGATACTTCATTTCTCAAATGTATGTGACAAAATGCTGAGAAAACATGTCAATAAAAGGAGAGAAATGACTGAAATTTTTATTTGAACCACACTTTGTGATTCACTAAGAATATATATGTGTATCCTATGTCCTTTAACACTACAACAAGCATTCCAAAAGATGTTACCAGAATGTTATTCTCAATGTAGAAAATCTGAGGTTTGAATGACTTGCCCAGGGATAAAACAACACCAACATCCTCCTCCAACCCCATGGATTCTTTGCTCTATCCTGATGCATCACAAAGCCCCACAGATACCATTGCAGGCATAATTTTTCTTGGAAAGAGCTGCTCATTTTATTGATGGGATCTTTCCCTTTGATTCAAAAGGTAGATACATTGGGGAGGGGAGTTAGGAAACTGGAAAGATAAAATTTAACTTTTTGTTTGTTTGTTTGTTTTTTGAGACAGAGTCTTGCTCTGTCACCCAGGCTGGAGTGCAGTGGCACAATCTCAGCTCACTTCAACCTCTGCCTCCCGGTTCAAGCAATTCTCCTGCCTCGGCCTCTGAAGTAGCTGGGATTACAGGTGCCCGCCACTACACCTGGCTAATTTTGTATTTTTTAGTAGAGACGGGTTTTTGCCATGTTGGTCAGGCTGCTCTCGAACTCCTGACCTCAGGTGATCTGCCCGTCTCGGCCTCCCAAAATGCTAGGATTACAGGTGTGAGCCACTGCACCCAGCCTCAACAGAACTCTTTCTAGAGAAAAATGCTCTTTCTAAATAACGTGAAAGGAGAAAGTGTTTCACTTTCTGTAATTGCAGAATATATTTTGAATCCTGGGACTTTATTTGTTCAACACATAAAATGTGTAGGAATGGCCATCTCCCTTCTTTCACAGTGGGCTTCTTGTTAACTTCAAAGAGATCTTATTTGTACCCACAAATCTAATAGCTTGGCTCAAAAAATAAAATGAAATTCAAAGAAGTGCTTCTTACAGGCCAAACCTTTCGATTTATTCTCTCTGGTTGAAGTGCTTTTTCTTCTGTATTTTTCATGTGCCCCTGTTTAGCACAGTTGGCTCAGGTGGTAATTGTCAAAAGAAAGGGAGAGATTGTAAAATTCAGTGTGCTGACCATGCCACCAAAGCTAAAGAAAAAAGTGCCCTGTTTGTGTAGGTGAGACATTAGTAAGTATAAGTGAACTTCTCGGGAAATTAGGAATACTCTGTTGGAGATTAAAATGGCTAAAAATAAAGCAGTTCATAATTGGTTGAAGTATGTACCATGCACATACACATTGAGGGTTCAGAGAAGCAATGCCAGACAATGGATTGTATTTCTTCAGATAGTTAGGACACTGTCTCCTGAGAAGTAAATATCCGTTCATTGTTCATTAACAAATGGAAGTGAAGTTAATAGGAGATTGTAGTCCAGGATTCCTTCTGGTGGGGGTACTTAACACATCTCAGTACTTCAGAGTTAATTTTTATTAAAGCATTAAGTGATGCATAACTCTGAAGATAAAACAGGCTTTGCCCATAATAAAGAAAAAAAACACTTTAAGTATGAATTTAAAAATGGCATATTACCTAATATTAAGATATATAGTCATGAACTCACTGTACTTGTGTTTTTTAAAAAAAGCACAGTTAAAATTGTTTGTGAATTTCCCATGTGAAGGGGCTAATCATTAGTATAGAATAATACCTTCTGCATTGCAGAAAAGTAAGAGCAAGTTTCTAAAATGAGTCCAAGTTTGGGCTGATAAATTGGGTGTGTGATCCGATGGCAACAGTCATTGCATGTTGCCTCTTATCATGTGCACCATCAGCTAGAGGGAGTTTGAGGACAGCCTGCTGTGGGGCCTGACCTCTCTTGTCTCCCATCATCACCACTTTGGGTAAGTATGGCTGTGGGCGTTGGCCAGAGCATGAGTATTTACGGAGCATTGACTTTGGAAAGAGGACAGCAGGGTTTCTGCAATGGAAAACTCTCCGTCTCTAGGAGAACACTGGCATTGAGGGAGCACTTGTAGGACACAGAAGGACAGGATGCTGTGAAGCTGTAGTGGGGCATTGAAACGAAGCTGGGATCACCTGGAAGGCTTTTTCTGTGGCAGTAATGTTTGAGGGATATTTGAAGGGTGAGTAAGAGCAACGAGGCATTGTTTCTTTTTTCCACCTGGATGGCTACTGGATTTTAGAGGGGTTTATTCATAAAGGAGAACTTCTACATGAACTCTTTGCGCAGACATGGACAGCAGCGTTTTCTTTGCATACTAATCACTTAGCATTGAGCTGCAGGAAAAATGAAAGTTGACTTATTTTGGTCAATAGATTGTATTCTTAAAGAATTAAAGAAAACATCAGATTTACTTTCCACCCTGCTGAAAGTCACTGCAACTATCTTTGGTGCTTCTCAAAGGAAGGTCAGCCAATTTTAACTACATGAGAATCATGTAGTGATGTTTGTGAAGTGCATATTTCTGGATCCTATCTCACACCAACAGAGGCAATAATCATTTGAGAGAGATGTGCAGAAAACAACAGGCATCTGTTTTTTCAAAGTGCACTGACTGATAGAGATGCCATGTGCCACAGCGTCCTGAAATAATGCAAGATCTGTGTTGATCTAAATTTAACTCATTTTTAAATTTTTGTATAAATACTGGTTTTGCTTTTATTTCAGAATTTTACTGTTTTTTGTTTGTTTTGCCAGCCCTGGACTGAAGTCACATTATTGGCTGGTTAGGATTATTGGGAGAATTTTTTCTTATCCTCCTTATGTTTTACTATACCTTAAAAAGACACTAGAGGGCAGCAGAAGGCCACAAAACATACTGCAGAGGACCCGGGAGTTGGGGAAACCTCAACCTGCTCTATTTGCAAGGGGAAGTAGAATTTCTTTTGTTTTCAGACATCTAAAATTCCACAGTTGGCTTTTATAGTGATGCATGCTTTTGTCCATAGCTCTGTTTCATTATAGGAACAGGACTTTTAGTGTAGAACTTTGAAAACTGGGGCCCATGTATTTCATTCTCCACCTTGACCCCAATAGAGACGATCAGAAATGGGCAGGAGTCTAATGATCTTTCTCTCAGAAGATAAATACCACGCAGCTGACCTTGTTCAGCTTATCTTTCCTGACACCGCTCGATTCTCAGGGGGTTGTGTGTCTCTCCCTGCTGATACAGTTTTGCTTTCATCTTTATTTCCCAGCTGTTTGTATTCTATTCCCTGTGGTTATTATGTACAAGCAGTAACATGCAATGAAAGGAGCAGCAGAAATTTGCTCTCTGGAATGATTTCCTAGCCTAACTTTGTATTCATTTCAGGATTTCTGAGCCCTGCCTCCTTTGGAGAGATAAAGGGTTGGTGCGATTCCTCTTTATGTTCCTTCTCTTGTTCTTGTATTTGGCAAATTTGTATGTCAGGATGTGCATATATATGCAAGGGAGCTAATATTTATTAAATACCTGCTAAATGCTAAATAGATTTAACTGAGGTTATTGTATTTAATCCTTGCAATTACCCAGGGATTTAAATTGAGGTCAGTCTTGCTCATTCATTAATCTAGTTTAAGAGAAAAATAGGGAGGAAGAATTGCTTTTGGCCCCTACCTTCAATGAGTACCCTTATTTAAGGCATTACCTAAGTTTATCCTTCAGCAAATTGAGGATATATAGTTTACTTGATGGGGGAAAATTAAAGATTCCCAGCTGTGCAGCATAGAGCGCCCTCAGTTGGCCACCTAGCAAAACTACGTAAAATTGAGTGCAGTGATTTATTTATGGGCCACATATAGGTCAGCCCAGACGGCACTTTGTCCTTTCTTCCTCCTCTATTCTCTCTCTCAAACTCAAAATTCCTTCAAGGGTTTTGAGCTCTGGCATTGTCTTCTGATCTTGCCCCTTTTCCTTCTTACCACGATCACCACCCATTTATCTCCTCCTCAACATTCCTCCTATTCCTCCTTAAATCTCACCCTGAAGGGAACTGTCTGCCATTGTTCATCCTGATACCAAGCCACTTAAATGTCCCCGAATCAGAAACAACTCAACAGGGACTTTCTTTTCAAATATACTCAATCTCTAAGCAAAATTTGAAGATAAATAGTATTCTTGCTCTTTTCTTCTTGATCTCTGACCAGTCGCTATTACTCAGCTCCCTGCCTTCTCCAATCCTGAATATAACACATATCCCCTCCATTTTATACCGTTTCATGTTGCTACTTGACAAATCTTTACTGCAGTCATTCAGTAAACCAGATTCTGTTCAAAGTCATAATCACGTTTAAACATGCCCAGGCTTTGTAGATTCACCACACATGACACCTGACAGCCCACCTGTCTTGGCCAGATACTTTGTTTCAATAGAAAATATTCATGGAAGAGTGATGTTGAGCTCAGCCTTAGAGCAGGATACAGCACCAGAAGTGGAGGGAAGGTTCTGCGGTTCTGCTGTCCTGTGGTTAGTCCACCTTTATTAGTTTTTGTTGTTGTTGTTTGGGGGCTATCAGTTTTGTGTGTGTGTGTGTGTGTGTGTGTGTGTGTGTGTGTGTGTGTGTGTTTTAGTCTATAAGGGAAAGAGATTTATTCACATTATTTCCATTTATAGGAGATTATTTTAAGGATCCCGTAGGAAGTAAGAGAGACAAGAAACCCTTTCAGCTGTTGAACAACGAGGCCACACAGAGGATGAGAACTTTGTTCTTGGAGTCATCCTGGGATCTCAAGAGCCATCCTCTTGGTTGTTGCCTTGGATACACATGCTCACTGCTCCCTAATCCATTGCCCCACCAGGACGGCAGTGCAGCCACCCTCACTATTCTGTTTGCTGGCACTGCTATGAGATGGCTTCTCTCTGCCTCCTGGCTTCTTCCACTCTTGGCTTCTTCTGTCTCGTGGCTTCCACCTATGGCTTTTGTTCCTGTGTGTTTCCACTTCTGTCCACTCACCGCTTCATCTCACTTTCCAATTCCCCCCAGTACAGGATTTAATACCATGTGTGGACCTGGGTCTAGGCTATAACTTCATAAGCTTTTGCCCCACTGCTACTGGCCAGGCTCACTTCTTTAGTCCAATTAGCTGTGAACATAGAGGTAGCTTTTTGAACTTGAAAGGGAAGAGAAGGAGACTGTGTGTTGGAAGGCCATCTGTAACTGCTGAGAAAGGAGCAGGGTAGTTTTCTCATTTTGAAGGGCCCTGAATGCCATGCTGAAGATGAGAAGGGTGAAATTAAAGGGTTTTGAGCAGCAGAAGAGAGTTCACAATGCTCGTTAGAATTATTCCTTTGGCTTCAGTGGGATGGATGAGCCGAGGCTCAGGAAAAAGACACCACTTTGGAGGCAATTGCCATCGTATAGAACAAAAACAATAAGGTTCCCAGTATTTAGTAATGAGACTTGACATTGTTACTCCTTTCCTTACATGAGAATTACAGAGCAGTTACTTGAAAGACAGATAGAGATGTGAAACTACTGTTTCTCTTCTGCCACATCCATTGAATTCCCAGGTTTTGCAGAATTCATCTCAGTCTATTCTCTTTACTGTAAAGCCTTTGTCAGTGTGTTTTAATCCTACCTTAAGGGGGTGAGAAGTTGAGAGTAGGATTGAAACATTCCCTTCCCATGCAGTTATCTGGGACTTGCCATCCAACAGTTGGTTTGGAAGTTCTTCCCTCTGCTTCCCTGTGGTTCTTGGCCCAGGTCACAGTATTTCAGCAGAGTTTGAATTGTTTATTCTCTACTAAAATCATTTTTTAAAAAAAAATCCTTCACCCATTTTACTTGTTTCTGAATTTCTCTGACATTAACTACGGGTTGTCTATATTTAGTTTTATCAACTCCCTCCAACTATATTATTTGAAATTTCTCTTCCCACCATTAGAATCATACGAACTAAGGAACTATAAGTGATCTTGGAGATTGTCTGGTCTGACCAATCCCTTTTACATATGAGAGAAATATGCTCCAGAGACGTTGGCCTGCACAGCTATCCCAGTTTCACACTTCTTTACCATAGCTCAGAAGACACAAGTTGTGTTGCTCATATCAATCTCAACTGACTGCTAGTGACAACCTAGCAGCAACACACTGAAAAGAAATCTGCACCTTTATGTGGATTCATTGTTGAAGATGATTGGTGTGATCAGTCAGAGACCCGAGATGGAGTCTGGTAGTGAGAGGGCCACCTGTTGACTCTGCTTTTGGTGAAACTTTAAAGGTGCCAACCCATCCCGTTTGCAGATGCATAAAGCCCTGGGACTGGTTTCTTCTCACCCAGTGCACTGGCTGAACTCTGACAGCCACAGGCCTTGGCTTCCATGCTTAGAACAGCCACAAGGAGGTTGTGCACAGGCAGAAATAGCTTTCTTCAGCTTTTCCCACAGCCAAGTGTGGGCTACTGGAAACTTCAATCCTATGCCCAGATGCCTTTCACGACAAGCTGACAGTTTACCATGTCCCACCACCAGCACGGTGGTGATTAGATGGCTTGAGCTCCTCGAGGTGGTGACATTTGTGCCGTGGAGAAGCAAGTACCTGCAAGTGCTGAGAGCTGAGTTCTCAAGGGTCAGGTGATGGCTCACAAGACCTCAGCCTCATCCAGAGATGAGCCTTTGCTGCAGGTCCCTCTTTAGGGAATGCCAGGAGTGGTGCTGTGTTGTCTTCTTAGAATTCGAGCTTCTTGGTCAAGAGCTCCTTGTCAGCCATCTGAGAAGGTAGATATCTGACAATATCTCTCTCATGCAAGTAGGATTTAAATCTTCAGGGTTTTCCTGGCTCTGAGACCTCCCTCTTTTTGCTGAAGGGAGAATTATACAAAAGTCTTTGGAGTTCAGGTAGCATAAAACCATTCAGACTGACAAGTGATGGGGAAAGGGACAGGGTATAGCAGTCAAGGAAACCACGGACAAGAACAGAGAAAGATCAACGCTGGGCTTCATAAAAGGCATATTCAGGA
Organism: Piliocolobus tephrosceles; assembly: GCF_002776525.5. NCBI lineage: Eukaryota > Metazoa > Chordata > Mammalia > Primates > Cercopithecidae > Piliocolobus > Piliocolobus tephrosceles. Next base: position 50,810,212 of record NC_045448.1, on the reverse strand, counting down.
AAGCTCTTAGCGATAAGTCAGAGTTGCAGCCTCACTTCGTCTCCACTGGGGCTGTGAGCTGCCTCCGATCGGCTGCCCAAGGAGCATTCCCTTGTTGCTCTCCCTCTCTGCACACTGGTTTTCTCTGCTTTCGTAAACATTGGTAAACATGGCCTTCTCAGACCTGGCTTTTCACCCCTGATCAACTCAAATATCCAAGAAAGACTCATTTAAGTTTAGCAGTTCTACTGCCAAATTCTTGGAAGAGGACATTTGATTGAGACAGATGTCCTCCCTGTGCCAGGATGAGGAAATAAGAGACAGAGTCACATTATACAAATATGAATTTACTGGATTTGTTTAAAGAAATATTGGGATAGGCTACTTGGGTTATAAATGAAGATAGGAAAAGCTCAAAAAGTGTGATTTTTAACCTGCTGTGCAAGAATTAAGGGATGGGGTTTGCCTTGCTCTGGAGTAGGGGATGAGGATAGAGCTTAAATTCTTCAAGGTGGTAGAATACTAGGTGCTAGGTGATACCGAAATATTTAGATGGTGAAACTCATAAATACTCGAGTGAGCAGCATTTGTTTTTGGGTGGAGACAGAGACTTTGTTTATACATAGGAAGTACATGAGATAGCAAAGCCAAGCAACAGTCAGAGGTTCCCAGGAATTCACAGGAAACGCCAGGAGAAGGAGGACTCTAGATTTTTACCTTCTGTCCAGTTGCAAGGGTCCTAACCAGACTCATCTAGATCTATAATGGACATAGGGGCCCAGGCTGACATCTGGGCAACGTTACAATTGTTTACTATAGATCCTAAAAGGGAATGTCACTGTTATTTTCGGGCAGTTGTCTCATCTAGTTGGATTTCAGTAATAACGCAGCCCCCGCCCTGTTTCAGCAAGACCCAGAAGAAAACCAGCTTCCATCCCAGATACCTTCCAATTCCTCTTGAGCCATGGGTCAACATGGATGTCGACTTGAAAGTTGGGTGGGCTTAAAACAAAGTTGCCGCCCCCACAGTAGAGAAGCTCAAAAGCTAAATCTGCCATCTTTACCCCAACAGGAAAGTGCATTTTTAATGGCATCGTGCTGTTGTGGCTCTTTATTTTCATGCACTAGAGGGCACTTCCAGTGCTCCTCAGGAACCACATTAGGTCAACCAGTGTTCCCCACTGACATCACGTGAACCTGGTTTTCTGTGTCCATTCTTAAAAGTGGCCCCTGTTTGGCCTTTGAAATTAATTATTTTGGTCGTTCTTAAGGACAATACAAAAAGCATATAGCATTATAATTAATAACACAGTCTTTGAGGTCAGAAAGACCTGGGTGAAATAGCATTTCTACCATTTCTTTTATGTATTTCCTTAGGCAGGGTATATCACTATCACCATCATCATCATAATCATCCTCATCTACGTTTACTAGGCATCAGGTAAGAGAGCTACATATATTTTCTCTTTAATTTTTGTGGAAAACTGGTGAAGTTGCTATACGTATCGCCATGTAACAGGTGATGAAATTAACATAAGGCTTAGGGAGGTTAAGCATCTCACCAGAACAATAATGATAGTAATACTAAATAGAAATATTTTAATCATTTCTAAGGGCTTGTCATATCTCATGTAGTGTTATAAATATTTGCACATGGTATCTCATCTCAGTTAATTCCCAGAAAAATACACAGGGTTTGTCAGTGTATTCTTTGATGCTCACGGGTTTATAAAAAGGACTAGGAGGGCTTGTAAGACTCATTTGATCTGACAGGTGTCGGAAATATTTAGACCAATTTCCCATAACTACCCTAGTACAGCAGAGCCCATTTGCCATCTCAAGTTTATCAGAGGTTGACTAGTATGATGTTAGTTATCAATATTCCTAACCTGTCTGTGGGAAGTTCTCTCCTCCCTCTCCCCACCTCACGCCCCACTCACACTCCACTACCCACAATACACACACTCCTTGGGCTTCTCACCGCTGGCTTCCCCTTAGAGTCCTGGGGCTGTAAAAAGAATTCAAACACTATAAGGGCCTGTACTAATGTACCATTATTTCTATAACACAACAGCCCTTTGACAGTTAAAAATTTAACATGTGTAGTTCCCTGTATTTTTTGTGAAACCCGATGAACTAAGTTTCCCAAAATGATGTCCAAAATGACATTAAATGTCTTTTGGCTGTGACATGTGTGAATCACACACATCACTAGAGTGGTATTGTAGAAAACTGAGTGTTTTCATGAGAAAAACTATCTCATAGCTTGGTTCTGTCTTTATTCTGTATCCAAAGATATAATAAATTACCTTCATTACTGTCACTGTCATCCTCATTATTATCAATTATGTCATTTATGCATGTGTGTATGTCATGCATCATGTTAAGGGCTTATATGTGCAAGGATTACATTAAATAAGCATGATGTCCTAATATGGTCAAGCTATAATTTTTTTTTTTTTTTTACCTCAACCCATCACTTTAAAATGTATTGTGTTAAGGTATTTGTACCATGTACTGATTTAGAGTAAATGTTTGGGTTCACTTTTAAGATAATTATATAATAATTTTATACTATGAAATATAGCATTCATTAAAATTACAAACTGCCAATCTGAGTTACTAATCAAAGCTCAAAATTGAGGCTCCACTCCGCTTTGGTCAGTCACTGGCAGTGGGGGAAACGGCAAGTTCAGCTATTGCCTTTTCCTGCAGTTATCTTTCTACAGCTTTTTGACATGGCACATCAACTGATGCTGGGGCTCTGGATCTGGCAGATACCTTGAATTCCTCCTCTCCTAGTGCATTCTTGGGTTCATCCAAGGCTTTTCTGTTGGACCTTCCAACCTTAATCCCTGTGTAGGGGGATGCTTCTGCTCCCTCCTCACAGACTATTACCACATGGGGCTGCCCTGTGTCGTCCGGGCAGCCCTGCCTGTCTTGCTGACATGCACATGGGGCCCACCGTGGCCCATAAGGAGATTCCATGGATCCTTTGTCCCCCCAACCTTGGAAGTGCACCCCATTCCCAATGCTCTCATTTCCATTCCATTCCATCTCAAGCTCTTTAAAGTTTTCTCAGCATGTCACGTGCCAGTTCTGCATCCCCCAACAGTCGGGAACACAAAGCAAGTGCTCCAGGAGACCCTTCTCTGAGACCTGTCTTGCTAGACTTGGAGCTAGAATGTAGGAGCACAAACTCACTGCCTAGTAAGAGCTGCTTCAAAAAATATTCTCAGACATCTTTCCTTCCCATTTCTGACCCATTTTATTATTATTATTTCCTTGATGTAGCTGAGGGGTTCAAGGGCCTTAGAACCAATATTTCACCTGGTCCTTTATAAATGTTGAATCGGGTGTCTGTCTCATTCTCGCATTGTCTGATATTGACTGTGTTAGCACTTCAGTCAGAAATTCAATTTTAGTATTCTGTTTTACACATTCGGTCTCTTGATCCTCACAACAATTAGATCACTGAATTATTAGTGCCCCAATTTTACAGATGAGATAATGGAGACTTGGAAGGTTTAAGTGAGTTATTCATTCTCACATAGCACCAAGCGATAGAAACAGAATTTGAACACAGGTCTATGGCAGTATTTAAATGCTGCCATCTGTATTTGCCAAAATATTTGAAAGGATGACTTCTGAATATCTAGAGAGAAAATCTAACATTTATTTTAATCTTGGGGGGAAATATCATAAAATAAAACACTTTCTATTCCGTAAAAAATCTTAATCAAACTTCTACTTTTCTACTACATTGTATAACATTCAAAATTCCACTTCTGGTAGTTGCAAAGGAACTGGATATTTCTACTTTACTTTCTATATGTTCTCTTCTCCCCTATGCCTTGCATAGCATCTATATATTGGTTCTATTTTCTTAGCCCCTGAAGTCCTCCTCAAACAATACAACTAACAACTGTAATTGCTATGTGTCCTTTATAGGTATTCTGCAGAACATTTGCATTTATAGGTATGTAGAACAGGCTCTGGAAATCTAGTACTTGGTTGGGTGATTGGGGGTTGGCCTATCAGTCCATCATTGACTGGTGCAAACCCTTAATTTCTTTAGCCTTTAGGAAAAGTTCCTTACACTTCCCTGACCTGGAGGAGGGATCTCCTGCTTTTAAGTATCTACATTTCTCCTTAAGAATAGTTTATGTTGCAAGAACAAGGTGTTTGGAGACCTAGGTTTGGGAATTACACTATAGCAACTGGATGTGGTGACCTTATTGGTATTAATAGTATTCCATCTTTGGAGCACAGAGGAATTCTTTTTTAGGAAAAAAAATACAGAAATGTTCAGATACCTAAGGAAAAACAAGAGTGTGATTTGACTGCAGGAAGCTCATAATATTTTAAAAGCTCTATGGCAATGTCTGTAAATTTTTTTGTGTATGCTTTATACTACTTTGTCCTTTCAAGCTACACAGAAAACCACTGGTAGCGATAACCTTTTTTTATCCTGTTTATATCTAAGTTGAGAGCTGGTGCCAATTTTTCACCTGCATTACAAAGACCTATTATAGGAAAGAGCTGTTCTTTTATATTTATCCTTTATACCACTGGGTCTGCCCCACCCAAAATAAATGTTCATTTGTTTTGGAATAAGAAAAAAAAAAAAAAAACTGTTTCAAATAAGAAAAGTTATTTTGGGAAAGAAAGTCTAATTGTTCTATACACTATTTGAGAAAAATAACAGATTTGCATAAGTTCTGCTACTTGTTCCCTAGTTATAAGTCTCTTTTAATTTCCAGAACAGTCATTTCTAAACTCCTCTATCTATTCTACTACTGTCATTGAGAAGGTTTTAGTAAAAATAGGAGAATGTGGTGCATCAGAAATAGAAGTAGCCTGGGAGTCAAATGCTTAGTGCTGGCATTACTATTCTTGTATTTCTTGTATTACCCTGGGCAGGTAACTAGACTTTTCAGAAGGGTAGTTTGTTCATCTGTCAGGTAGGGATAATAATAACCTTCCTACCTATTGTGAATGGTTGCAACAAGGATCAAATGGAATCAGAGATGTGAAAGTGTTATGAGAAAGGGGCCCTGATCTGGAACCCAAGAGAGGGTTCCTGAACCTTGTGCAAGAAAGAACTTGGGGCAAGTCCATAGAGTAAAGTGAAGGCAAGTTTATTAGAGAAGTAAAGAAATAAACAAATGCCTACTTTAATGCTCTGCCTTTAAAGGCAGAGCAGCGTCATGGACTGCTGGACTGAGTATACTTATAGTTATTTCTTGATTATATGCTAAACAAGGGGTGGGCTATTCATGAGTTTTCCAGAAAATGGGTGGGCAATTCCTAGAACTGAGGGTTCCTCCCCTTTTTAAACCATATAGGGTAACTTTCTGACCCTGACATTGCCATGGCATTTGTAAACTGTCATGGTGCTGGTGGGAGTGTCTTTTAGCATGCTAATAAATTATAATTAGCATATAGTGAGCAGTGAGCATGACCAGAGGTCACTTTCATTGCCTTCTTGGTTTTGGTGGCCAGACTCTTTTTTTAATTTTTTTATTTTTTTAACTTATTTATTTTATTTTATTTATTTATTTTTTTTGAGACAGAGTCTCGCCCTGTCACCCAGGCTGGAGTGCAGTGGCACAATCTTGGCTCACTGCAACTTCTACCTCCTGGGTTCAAGCGTTTCTCTTGCTTCAGCTTCCCAAGTAGCTGGGACTACAGGTACGTTGCCACCATGCACAGCTAATTTTTGTATTTTTAATAGAGATGGGGTTTTACCATGTTAGCCAGGATGGTCTCGATCTCCTGACCTCGTGGTCTGCCTGCCTCGGTCTCCCAAAGCGCTGGGATTATAGGACTGAGCCACTGCGCCCGTTAGCCAGATTCCTTACCGCATCCTGTTTTATCAGCAAGGTCTTTGTGACCTGTACCTTGTGTGGATCTCCTATCTCATATGTTACTAAGAACACGGTAACCTTTTGGGAATGCAGCTCAGCCCAATAGGTCTCAGCCTTATTTTACACAGCCCCTATTCAAGATGGAGTCACTCTGGTTCAAAAACTCCTGAAAAAAAGCACCTTTCAAACTGCACTGTTTATGCATGTGTAAGGTATAGCAGTTTATGTGAGGTTGAAAACTCCTGCAAATCCATATTCAGTCCCAGAAAGCATTACACAGTGAGTAAAAAAAATGAAGCCTGTAACAGTGACAGAAATGTCTGCTGTAAGGAATGTCACAGGTATTTAAATTGGCTGTCATTTGGATGAGGCAAAAGGAAAAAAACTGAAACTATTTGTACCCACTTTTTACCTAAAGGTAAATTTAAATATTTAAAGCCATTAGATGAAGTTAGCTTGGCATGGATTTATATCCCTGAACTCGCACCCCATCTGCCACAGTATTACTGGCATAGAGTGGTTTTAAAAGAAGATGGATTACTACACACACTCCCATAGCAATTTCACTTTATTATTTCCCATTTAGCATGCCTACCAGGTTTCCTCACAGTCTGTGGCCAAACATATAAACAAAATGTCTTCCTGTTGTAAGCTGCAGAATCATACTTAAAAAAAAAAAAAAAAAACTTTTTGGGGGCAGTTTTGTTTCATAATTTAAAAAAGAAACAAAAGTTCATCACGCCTGTAATCACAGCACTTTGGGAGGCTGAGCCGGGCGGATCACGAGGTCAAGAGATCAAGACCATCCTGGCTAACATGGTGAAACCCTGTCTCTACCGAAAACACAAAAAATTAGCTAGGCGTGGTGGCGGGTGCCTGTACTCGGGAGACTGAGGCAGAAGAATGGCGTGAACCTGAGAGGCGGAGCTTGCAGTGAGCAGAGATTGTACCACTGCACTCCATCCTGGCAGTGCAAGACTCCGCCTTAAAAAAAAAAAAAATTCAAAATATCAAAAGAATTATCTGTTCTGTTCATACGGATAATAACAATATTAACTCCCCAACACTCACTACAGGAAAACTTTAAGGTCTAAACTCTTATCTTATTGGGGTTGCCACTCCCCAACTTGTCCCACATAAGTGCTGGTTTGTATTAGGTTGGACCCTGGATACATACAAGTGTCTGATTTATCTCTTTGTGGGGGACAATTGAAAAGTAACTGCTATATCAAAAAATCAGATGTTGATTTTTGGTAAAAACATTTTGATAAAATTTAACTTAAAAAGTTTTGAAGCCGGGTGCGGTGGCTCAAGCCTGTAATCCCAGCACTTTGGGAGGCCGAGACGGGCGGATCACGAGGTCAGCAGATCGAGACCATCCTGGCTAACATGGTGAAACCCCGTCTCTACTAAAAAATACAAAAAAAAAAAAAAAAAAATAGCCAGGTGAGGTGGCGGCACCTGTACTCCCAGCTACTCGGGAGGCTGAGGCAGGAGAATGATGTGAACCCGGGAGTCGGAGCTTTCAGTGAGCTGAGATCCGGCCACTGCACTCCAGCCTGGGCGGCAGAGCAAGACTCCGTCTCAAAAAAAAAATAGTTTTGAACATAAGAATTCTATTTATGTATCAGAATTTGAATACCTAATATTTGTTATTATGGAAGCAAATTGACTTTGTCTTTATGTGATTACTCTGTTATTATGCAGATGAGTCTCTTATTGCACAAGTTGTCCCAGGAATTTGTTAACTTGCTTGGATTTTTGCTACCATTTATTACCATTACTTTTCTCAACTAGCCACAACTCTCCAAAATTTCCTGTATGTTGTCGTTGTGGAACTGTATATATTGGCCACTTGCCACTTTAAGTGTACAGAGTGCATGTCAGTCTGGATTAACTGACAATTAACAACGTTTCAGAAGACCTGGATTTGCAGTAAGACCCTACCCTTTTCTGGTACTGAACTACTAAACTGTAGTTTCTTCATCTGTGGCATGTATCCCTGATAACCTTTACTCCTCTTGTAGCTCAACAGGCAACAACCAGGTAGAACAATATATGTGCAAATGCTTGATCAAGTTTAGGATACTTCACTAATGTCAGTTATTATTATAATGATAAAGTCAGAGCTGTTTTTTTTTCTGGTTTTCACCATGGTAATGCCTGACACTGATTACCAAAGATTCAAGGCAATAAGGAGGACCTCTCTCACTCAGACAGCACTCTGTACATTTCAGTTCATTTGTCTCAGTGATTTTTGTGGAACTCAAAGTCATTTTAGCTACAGCAGTATACTGCTAGATGTGTAAGCCTGCTGTAGGATCAAGAACACCTGTGGCTGGCAAGGAGCCAAGAAATAGAAGCTTCAAACTAGAAGGACTGTAACCCTGGGCGTCCTTGAGTGGTGGCCCAAAGGCTAGATGTAGTGAAACATCTGCAAACCCAAAGGAAGTACAGATGGGGATGAACAAACTCACTAGAGCAGAACACTAGGGGTCCACACAGTTAACTTCTCTGTGTTCTACGATGCAGAGAGCAAATAAATGTATGCCTTTCTTTTTGATAATAACAGAGCAGATGAGTCTGGAGAGACAGTGTGAAGTGTTCATGGTGTCCATATGCCTATGGAGGATGCATGAATCAGGTCGTATTTGTATATGGAGCAGCACAGAGCCAGAATGAAACAGAAGGCCAGGATAGGCTCAAATTTAATTTCCCCCAAAGGTTTTTATACTTGTTTTAATTGGAAGAGATGATTCATGCATGGGTTCTCATTACTACACACATTAATACTCCAAACTGTTTCTACACCTCTATCTTCACCTCTGTGTCTCCTTCTACAAATAAATTCAGTGTTTGTCAGTTAAAACTGGTCATGAATTACTCTATCAAGTTACTCTATCAGAAAGGGAAAAATATGCCATTGAATTCCCTAAATTTTTGTAATGACCTGAATGGCCTCACCTTTGTGTTTAAGAAAGGTCAGGCTGGGCATGGTGGCTCATGCCTATAATCCCAGGACTTTGGGAGGCCAAGGCGGGTGGATATCTGAGGTCAGGAGTTTGAGACCAGCCTGGCCAACATGGTGAAACCCAATCTCTACTAAAAATACTAAAGTTGGCCGGATGTGATGACATGGACCTGTAATCCCAGCTACTCTGGAGGCTGAGGCAGGAGAATTGCTTGAACCTGGGAGGCAGAGGTTGCAGTGAGCCAAGATTGTGCCACTGCACTCCAGCATGGGCGACAGAGCAAGACTCCATCTCAAAAAAGAAAAAAAGAAAAAAAAAAGAAATAGATCAGTAGATGAGAGATTTTCCACAATTAAATTAATTCATTATTGCTCAGGTGAAAGGAGCCAGGGACAAATATGAGTGCTGCCCTAAAACCTTCCCTATGTCCTTATTGTTTCAATGATTATTTTTTGAATGTGAACTACTAATTCATCCATTCATTCAATGAGTCAACAAATAATTATCAAATGCTTACTAAGTGAAAATGAGAATATAAAAATGTTTAGGATTATTCCTTCAAATAATTTATAAACTAATGGATACATAAGGCTTCCACATACAAAGAACTGTAAAAGATAAAATCATTTTCAGAAAAGGAGTTCAATTTTTTTATGAGGATTCCAAGATATTTAACTGTGGCTAAGGAAACAGGTACACATTTCCAAGGTGGATTTTGAGTTGAGTCCCCCAAGTTCAGTAGGATTTTGAAGAACAACATCAGAAGAGGAAAGGCATTCATGCTGGAAATATTGTATACCATAAACTACAATGGAGCAGTGGGAAAAGGCAGGGTTGGAGAAAGGCTGCCAATGTAGTTTGACTAAAGATCGGAGTGTGGGGAGAAGATAGATATTATTTCAATCTTCTAGCTGGCAAAAGTGATTTTGGAAAGATAGTTCAAAGTTTAGCAAAAGTTTTGAAGAGAAGTAATTCAGAATCCTGATCACTGCTGAGCCTTAGACTTAATTTAGGTGATACAGAAAGGTATTAAAGATATCAGAACACGGTGGAGTGACTGAGACAGTGTTGATGAGGAGGCTGAATGGAGACAGCGACACCAGGTAACAGGTTAGTGTCTAAAAGGTGTGTACAAGGAGAAAAGTAGATAAAAACTGGAAATGGGAATGAAATCGAAACGACAAATGTCAGAAGTATTGGCAAAGTTGAGTCATTCAGCCCTTGGTAGTAGTTTGATTCTAAGGTGTGAGATATAAAATAAAGTTCAAAATGATTTTTCATTTCCAATCTGGAGAGCAGGTAGACTAGAAATGTGGCTGTTACACAACATGAAAGTCTAGAAAAAGTAATTTTATAGCAGGGGAGATGATGAAGGTTTGATTTTAGGCTGGACCTAGAAATTTAGGACAAGTCTACAGATAATAATTTATGGTTATTTCCTACAGAAGTAAAAATAGATTGTTGTAAGACTAAACCTTTTATGTACCAAGGGAGACTAAGCTGTATAGAAGTTAAAAGACGATCAATAAATCAAACTGGTGACCACTGAGCATCTCTTCAGCAAAGAGTTTCTAAAATTAATCTTTTTTTAAAAAAAAGATTTATTAAAGACACAGATCTTGTGTCTCAGAGCAAAACATCCACTTGAATTTCCACTTTGATTTCC
>NC_045448.1:50769164-50799715 GCF_002776525.5 Piliocolobus tephrosceles | reverse complement strand
CAGTATTAACTTCCCATGCTTTTTCTTTTAGTAGTTTAATATTATTTATTTAAGCAGTCACACTTAGGCTTTCTACTAAGAAATCAAACTAATGTTTGTTTCTCAGATATTATAGGTCATTTTCTTTTATCTAACAGCGAGCACCTGTTTTAGAGGTTTGGATTTGTCTCCTAAAGACAAGCTCTCTCAGTGTATCTAGATAAGGTCTGACCTTCAGATATTCCTTTATGTGTGTGCAATACAATATTAAAATTAAAGATAATGATACAAATTTGGGGACAGAGGTTGATTGTTCCCCTAAAGGCACCCTTCCCATAGAATGTTCTCAGAAACTACCCTAGCTTGATTGCACTACTTTTACCATCCAATCACAATAAGAATTGGGAGAAAGCGTTGCACCCAAATTTTCTCTCCAAGGTCCAGTCTTCTTAAAACAAAGTGTCTAGAATTGTCCTTTCTCTAGTCCAGCTATAGGAAAGTAAGCTAATGTGTGTGGCTTCACTTTTTCTTTTTCCCCAAATGCTAGTTATAAAAGTTTGTGAGAGCTTCCTTAATATTTCTTAGAGTTTTAGCTATTCAGATCTATAAGGCAATTGTCCTTTTTCTGTATGCTTTTTTAAAAAATTAAAATGAAAGTGAGATATTTAAGATGTTCAAAAAAGTACATGTGAATAAACAGGAAAGCTGAGTCAAAGAACTAATTATACCTTGACACTTGCATTCTGCTACTGTAAGGCAGAGCTTGGTCTTTACTCTAATTGCCTTATGCTTCCTGTTTTAAGCGAAGAGAAAATCTCTACCACTTCATTTGTCTGCTTTTGGTTGGTGGCTCCCAAGGAAGGCCTCCAAGCTCCAACCTCTGTTCCCTAAGCCCCAGGTTAGTATCGCTTGATTCCTCTAGGATGTTCCTACTCAAATTCCATATATGCAATGTTAAATGCAATTTTATTTCTCCTCCGGATTATTACTGCTTCAAATTCCCTAGTTTCCTAGCCTGCTTTTCTTTGATCCTTGGACTTGTCATTGTCTTTATTTATTTTTTTCAGCCAGCAGTCATAAGTTCTATAGTGGCCTTTCTTTTGGCTTTACTTATGCAATATTATTTACATAACTGGATAAATAACTTAAAACTCCTTTCTTCCAGTCAAGCCTTTTATTCTCTTTCCTAAATGCCATATAAATTTTATCTCCATGGTACATTTCTGCTGTTCCCTGTGTCTGGCATCCACATTTTTATCATTACAATAGTAATGTCTCCCATATTTTCTTCTTGTCTCAACTTTTCTATGCTGCCCCACCTTGCAACCAAAGTCCACAAAAACCTGTTATTTCTCTGATTTTCTAAGGCATGTTTAGTCTGTACCTGACAACCTGGCCCTTGGGCTTCATAGAGATTTTTTTTTTTTCTTTTGTCCTCTTAATTGCTTCGTGTCAAATTAGAAGATATTTGTCAAGCAACTTTCCATATTACCAGATTCAGTGCCACCAAATTTGAAATTAAGTCAAAGGAGCTCTGTGAGCTGCTTTTAGAATAGTGTAAGGCACACTTCCAGCAAACAAATGACTGTCAACTAAATCCAATAGAAAAAATAGTGTGGAAAATTTATAAAATTGACATCTTGTCACTCCAATTGTACTAGAAGCAGGAGACAAACTATACTTCTCCTTCTTCTGTGTTTCTCAGTGTAATAAGCATAGATTGAGGTACATCATAGATGTGTAGCCTTACAGATATACTGACATAGCCATACCAGTATCAATCATGGGCTAAGTCCATGCTGTATACTAGATGCTTCATGTACATATTTTGTAATCCTTACGGCCTTGCAAGGTAGGCATTATCAACCCCATTTCATAGATAAAGAATGTAACTCTCAAAGAAGTTATGTAACTTAACTTGCCTACATTGAGAGAGCCAGTAGGTGGCAGAGCCATGGTTTATAGACAGAGGAAACCACAATGCCTGTGCAGTGTTCCCTAGTCAATACTGCTCAACTACTGGGGAATGGATAATCATGATATCACCCCAGTTCATTCACAGAAAACACTCTTGAGAGGAACATAGTGCCTGTGTATACACAGTACTAAAAATAAGTGTATTATTGAGATTATTTTTAGAAAATCACACCCTCAACATTTGAGTTTTTGGTATTACACATGTTCTCTACATCTTTTGCTGAAAGTGTCCCAGTTCAACCTTTGCCTGATCAATTGCCTACATGGTCCTTAAAGCATATGAATTAAAAATCAACCACTCATTTTGAAGAAGAGGTAACAGGCTAGATTCATATCTACAGGAAACTTGGCTTTTAATGGTTGCCCATCCAGGCTCTTGTTCATAAACAGGGCCATTAAGTATATCGTCTTTCACATGCACAGGGATTCACCTGCAGGACCCATTAGTGCTAATGGATCATTTTTTTTTTTTTTTTCACCCATCACTTCAAGGATCAAAAAGAGAACCTGCATCTTTGATAAAGTGATAATGGTACACAGGGCTCAGACCACTAAAGGAGTTTCTTTGTTCTCTTCATGTGGCAACCCACCAAGGGACTTTAGACCACTATTTGCTATATCAAAGAGTTTATAAACAGTACTAAGCGGTGGTGCTAAGTACAGCTTCAGTAATGAAAATAAGAATGAGTCCCCTACTTATAAAGCCAACCTCATCTACCTTGGTATGTTTGAAGCTTGTATCCCACAGTGCTTGAATTGATATTTTCTGCTCTTTAGTAACTCAAGGGAAAGATTACTAGTTCTCTTCAATAAGCTTTACAATGTTGTCAGGCAAATAAGTTTGCTAATAGAAAAACATAGGAATTGTGGTACCAAGTGGGAAAAGGAAGTAAGTTAGTGCATTTTAGAATTAGCACTTTCCTCATGTGTTGCCTTACTGTTCCTCTTTTTTTTATTCTTTTTCTACTGTGGCCTCAATCCATATGGTGGCTGACAATATTCATTGAGGGCCAACCGTGCTTAAAGCCCAGTACTAGGCACTGTGGGAAACACAGTCTCTCTCTCCTTCAGGAGTTTACAATCAGACAGAGAAAGATTGATTAATAAATATATAGTGTTCCATACATAATTTTTATTACTGAGTTCTACATCTGAAAAGCCTAAAGCTGTGCCAAGAACTCTTCATTCAAATCCCCACTCTACAACATTCATTAGGCCTGGAGGAGAGCAGAAATTTCCTAACAAATTTTGTTCAACAAATGAAAGGAGTAGGTAGTATTTCCTTTCATTGCTTTTCATCATGTCAAATTATAAATCTCAGTCCACAGTCTCTGATGTACAAGAAATGTAACTTTTCTATTTTCTATAACTCACCTTGGTTTCTATTTTGAGCTTTGATTCTTTGAGTTAGTGAAGGTACAATCTCAGGCAATCTTAGGTCCTTTCTTTTTCTGGTGTCATATCTAAATAACTCAGTAGGGGGAGTTCCACCGTACTCTTTTTTTTTGTTGGGGCGGGGGTTGGGTAAAGAGAGGTGGCATGGAAGCTTGTTGCAAATACTCTAGAGTCACAACTCAGGTGCTCACTTAGCTGCTACCCAGCATCTTCATTCTTGTGTGCATGACCCAACCTCTTTAGGTTGTTTTACTTTTTTTTTTTTTTTCTTTTTTCTTTCTTTCTTTTGTTTTGCTATTTCTGTGCCAGTCTGGAAATTGTTCTATATCTCCCATGGCACAGAGGAATACGGAATGTTCTGTGAGACTGTCTAAGCTCTCAGGTTATCTAAGTCCACCATGTAGCCATTTCTTTTCAGAGATCTCACTGCTCCCTCTTAGTTCTCCTGAGGAAATGCACAGAGGTTTGCATTACTCTTTGAAACTTACCAGAGGTTTTGAGATTCACCAGAGCTCAGTCCTTAAATTAGAAATCAGCACCCTTTTTGGCATTTGCCAATGGCTATGCTTGCACAAGTAGGTTCTTCCAACTTCATCTCCTGCTTGCCTGAATGAGGAGTAGGAAAACTTTACTTTTCTTATGCAAACTCCAATGTATTCTCTTCCATTCCTCGAAGAGTCTAGGTTTTTTAGACTTAAATACAGAAAGCTAATTTCGTATCTTTGATTTCTGATTCATATCCTTTCTCTGAGGCAACTAAAACACAATGGCTTGAAATTTAAGTGAGAGCAAAAACAAAGGACAGAATGGAAATATGGAAGGAAAATCAAATAATACTTCAAAAATAGTACCCCCTCTCCGACCAAAACCATGCTGTCTTTTAATATTAAGGATGATGGTTAATAATCAGTAGATTTTGCTTTATGTAAAAGGAGGGGAAGTAAATACATCCAGTACTTTCAGTGCAAATTATATAGTTATAAAACTTAAGTTTTAGTTAGTAGGTCAAGGACTGAAGTTCTCAGTTCTTAAACATTAAATGACTTTGAGTATGCCACATGATCCCTCTATTTCAATTTATTCATCAGTACAGTTCAAGAGTGTTATATCTGTGGTTTGATTTTACCCTTCTTACAAACTAATAGGTTAGCTTATTACTGTTTAATGGGTGCCTGCAGAAGACAGTATATTTCTGGATGCGAGACCAAGGAATTTGTTACTTACAGCTCAACAAATAGTCTGTGTATCAATTCTCCTTGTTCCCAAGTCTCATGAAGACAACACAGAGGGACACAGGTGAACAGTAAGATTGCAGGATTTTTGTGTTATACTGGGGAAAATGTGCCAAGTGACATGAAGTTGAATAGAATGGTTAACACGAGAAAGAAAGTTCAAAAGAAAATGAAAGTTAAAGAAGTGGCTACAAAGATTATGTTACATAACTTGTAGACTAGAGCTGTAGCAGCATATTACTGAATTTTGAGCTCAGCTTCCTTATGTTCCACGTTGAGTAAATGTTTACTAAAGTCAGTTAATTACATTTATTGAATATTATCCAGATATGGTGAATAATCTGAAATAGAAAAAGAAACAGAATCCAACATAGATTTAAATCTCTCTCTGTTTTTTTGTTTGTTTGTTTGTTTGTTTTTGTTAACAGTTCATAAAGTTGGGTAATCTCAAACTTAGAGACAAAAAGTTGGCAAAGCTAAGCAATGTGTTCCATTAGAAACTGCAATAAAATTAGAAAAAGAAGTTAAAAACTTTTTAACGGATTTCAGAGCAGCCTAAAAATTCAAAGTAGTATAATTTTACCTAAAAACAGAAACACCTGAAGAAGGATGTAACTTTCACTTATATACAGACTATTATGTGAGTTATTGAACAAGATAGGTACAAGCAAGGATAGCGGGCTTCAGCCCAGTATAGAAGGTGACTTTAGATACAAGAAGAAATTTGTTGAACTTCTGATGAAATGAAAGACGCAGAGATCTTCTAAGCAGAAGGTGAATTTAATAATAATGCCTGTTGACTGTGTGTCCACTACATACTTTTGCTCTGGTGGATGGTGTATATATTTCATCTCATTTAATCATCATGAAATCCTCTGGTGAAGGTTTTTATTGTTCCTATTTTAGAAACAATGATACTAATAATCAGAGAAACTAATATGTATGTGTGTGTGTGTGTATATATATATATATATATGTATATTCAAGGATGTAGGGTTTGCAAGTAACTAGGCCTGGATTTCAACGCAGGGGTATGCGTCTCTATAGCTAGCCGACATTCGTTCCATTTGGCCACATAATATGGAATTACTTTAGTTCTCTATAGAAATAGCTTTTAGAAATGTCTCCTAGTGCCAGTATATTATTCAAACACCTCTATTGTGTAACACTTCGGGGAAAACAGCTAGTCATAAATTTACATTTTTATTAACTTAATGAAAAGCCTCCCTGTTTTTTCTCCATCCTACTGTGTGTTTAAAGTCAATGACATGGTACTTTTGTAACAAAGACTTTGATCTTCTTGCAGGTGACTTATATATAGGAGGAGTAGCTAAAGAAACATACAAATCCTTACCAAAACTTGTACATGCCAAAGAAGGCTTTCAAGGCTGCCTGGCATCAGTTGATTTAAATGGACGGCTTCCGGACCTCATCTCAGATGCTCTTTTCTGCAATGGACAGATCGAGAGAGGATGTGAAGGTATTAGATTTTTGTCATCGTGCCCTAAATAATTCTTATTCCACCTGTTTAACTGAGAACGAATCTCACTGTCCAGTAAAATTCTCATAACTGGTCAAATACCCAATTTGGGCTTAGACATCCTTATTCATGTTTTCAATTTTTTATCTCATAAACCTTAAATTTTCTATACGGTTTGCAAGCCTACATTAATGCCCAATGTAAAATGGGAGCTATACCTATGGATCTTGTTTTTTTTTTTTTTTTTTTGCTTTTTTGAGTTATGTAGTACATTTGATTAGTTTGTTAATCAGTTCTACGATCCTTGCATTAAACAATACTTAGCATACAATAGCATTAAACAAATACTACTCCAGCAAGTATTAATCAACTTGTGCCCATTTTAAAAAATCTACATTCGTTTTTGTTTTAATTTTAAGTCCAGGGAGTATATGTGCAGGTTTGTTATGTAGGTAAACTTGTGTCATGGGGGTTTGTTGTACAGATGATTTTGCCATTTAAGTATTAAGCCTGGTACCCATGAGTTATTTTTCCTGATCCTCTCCATCCTCTCACTCTCCACCCTCCAGTAGGCCCCAGTATCTGTTGATCCCCTCTATGTGTTCATGTGTTCTCATCATTTAGCTCTCACTTATAGGTGAGAACAGGCAGTATTTGGTTTTCTGTTCCTGAATTAGTTTGCTAAGGATAATGAGAAGTCACTATGTCAGAAAGACATCTGCAAACATATAACTATCACTGCACAATGCACAATTACAGATGTATGGAATCTACCTAAGTGCCCATAAGCCAATGAGTGGATAAAGAAAATGTGGTATGTATATATCATGGAATACTACTCAGCTATAAAAAGAACAAAATAATGTCTTTTGTAGCAACTTGGATGGAACTGGAGGCCAATATTCTAAGTGAAATGACTCAGGAATAGAAAACCAAATGCTTCATGTTACTCACTTGTAAGTGGGGGCTGCACTATGGGTACACAAAAGCATACAGCATCGTATAAGGGACATTGGAGACTCAGAAGCTGGAATGGTGGGAAGGGGATTGAATGATGAAAAACTACCTATTGGGTACAATGTACAAGACTTGAGTGACAGGTTCACTGAAGTGTTAGACTTCACAACTATACAGTTCATCCATGTAACTGAAAACCACTTGTGCATCTAAAGTTACTGAAATTAACAAATATTTTAAAATAAAAATAAGTAAAATCTATATCCAATAGCAAATAATAAGAGAATAAAGTTCAGATACCCCATTCTCAAATCACTATTCAATTGGTGTGTACCTGGCAGAAACAGTGTATCCTGTATATTTTCAGTTTATTTTAGCAAAAACAGGTTTGTTGTATTACCCCAGGCTAATATTCAGACATCAGAAATGCACCAAAGTGTCTTCTTTTCTTTTGTGCTCTCTATCAGACCAAGATCTGTAGGAGTACTTTTTGATTGCTACTTTCATTTTAGATAATTTTCACTTCAACACCTCAGATTATTTGAGCAAATTCTTCCTCCATAAATGTAATTTAATCACATTATCATGAATTTTGTGACTCTGGATGTGTTGCTGCTTATTCTGTAATACTGAACACAGTTTGGGCCATTTTGAAAATTTTAGATTTACGAGGAGATTTTATATCAGAGAAGAAGAAAGAAATTTGAATTCCTGTCCCCCAGCTGATTATGAATCATTTATTCTCAGCCAAAATAATGCCATTATATTTAGCAATTACTAAAGTACATGGAAATTTTATATTTGAAAATACGTTTTTTCCTCTGTGCCGCGTATGTTTCCATGAAATGTTAGGTGAAATTCAGACTGTATTTCAATAATACCAGAGGATAAGGTTATTAATGGCAGGTGTTGTTGAGTTCATTTTTAATGTTATTAGTATATTTCTTTATTTGATATTTTGGCATAATGCATCTGTAAAACATAAGGAAGCTATGTTTTTTTCCTTTCAGTTAATTTTAATTAAGAGAAACAAAATTGTTAAGGGGATCAATTCCCATTAGTGGATGAACACAAGAATGTGGGACAACATAATTCTTGGAGGTGGTCTCATTCGTGAGAATGTGTACATTTATTTTGTTTTATTTTTTAAAGAATGTATTACAATCCGTTATGGAAAATATTGGTTAAAAATAGGCCTTTCTACAAGTTGCTTGGTAAGTGACTTCTCACCTACAAGAAATGGTGAGAGCAGACAGACATACCCAATGAGATGGAAAACAAGAGGCAAACACACAGGACCCCACCACTGGTATATAATGTGAGTGAGTGGGCGGAAGCAAGTAGAGTAATACGAGCAAGATCTACTAACAAAGGGCATTTGCAGTAATGATGTTTGGTGTTGTTTACCCATATAGTCTAGTAAGAAATTTGGTTAAGATGATTAATTACACATTAAACTCTTATTTGAACATCTGAACTCAGTCGTTTGGTTCTTTATCTAGAATGCTTTATGTATCTGAGCTTTTATAATTTTCAACCCCTGACACCCCATTTTTTCTTTACTCTTAGATTATTACTTTCTGTCCTGATTCTTTCATTACAACATCAAGGTGAACAACTTTTAATTTACTCTTATTTCTGACCTGTATAGTTTCTAGGAATAATCTTAGATTTAACTGTTATAGGTACAGTTGATGCTATTCACACATTTTTTAAGATTAGTGATTTAACTGTAGATACCTAATAAATTCTCTTTCTAAAGATTGTTATCTCATGGAATTTGAGTCTAAACCACATTGGAATCACTTAAACTTCCATATCCATATTGATGGGACTACTTAGCATATGTTTGGTATAACCTAATAATATCTTGTGAGGATTTTCCATTGTTCTTACCCAATACACCCACACATCTCTAGGCCTCTTGCGTACAAAAAGTTTTTGATCTTCCCTTAATAATCATTTGTTGCCTTTTATTTCTAACATATTTCAATGAATAATAATTCATTTTATTTATAAAATGCACCTCAGCTAGAGTACGGATTTTAACTTGTCAAAGTCTATTTAGATTATTGTTTCCTGAATGTTAACCTATATCAGAATCACTTACAGAATCATTAAAACCCAAATCACTAGATTACAACCCCTTGGGTTTCTAATTCAGTAGATCTGAGACCAAGCCCTAGAATTTCCATTTCTAATAAATTCCCAAGTGATGCTGATGCTGTTATACTGGAGACTATACTTTGGATGCTTTTTTTCTGTGTATGTAACAGAAAATGGATACTGGTAATCAACCAATAAGCAGGCCCACTAAAGTCAAGATAACATCTCTACATAAAATCAGTGAAATTTTAACAGATGCTCTTTTTATACAACTGTGACATTCAGCTCTAGGCTCAATTATATCTATAGGTATAATTTTCTGTTTAATTATGACAGTCATCATTGATTAAACACTGGTGGGAATATGTTTACCTATACTATCTCATTTAATCATCAAATCTCTATAAATTAGGTATCATTGCCTCTTTTTGAATGAGTAGATTGAGCCTCAGAAAAGTAAGGTAACATTCCTAAGTTCACACACCTAATAGGTGGATGATACAAGTTTCAACCCTAGTTTACCTTACTTGAAAGCAGAGACACCTAACCTCTTTTGTCTATTATTCTTTGGTTTCTGGAAATTGTAGTTTTACTTTCATTTTTATTTCCCTTTTAGACATATTATTAATTTAAATAACTTAATACAAATGTCCTTGTTGCTTTTTCCCAATTTTATTCAGTGATAAAATAAAAAGAATATTACATATCTAAAAAGAAAAATAAATTTAAGGCTCTGTTTTGTGTAATGCCTATTAATGTTTAAATATTGTTCTAGAAGGTGAGTACTTTGAAAAATGTGTCTTGCCAGGCACATGCATGCATTGTCTTGTAATTCCTGAATATAAAAAGACTATTGTGATAATGAAAATAAAATAAAGCACATCTGTATGCTTACATAAAAGCTTGGCAGGTACTCTGAGTTGCTGCTGTACAATATGGGCAGATTGTTTTTCTAAGATTGTAGTTTGACTATTTTTAGAGTTTAGCAGTTTAGCGTTGTTTCTCAATTGTATTTCTGATATTTTTGAAAAAAAACAAAAACCAAAATCTGGATCTTCATTAGTTCTTGCTTGTGATCTTTTCTTCTGCTGTGCAGGTCAGAGAGCAAACAGCTATTGGATAAAATGGCATCTCCCCAAACTGGGCTTGTGTTACTCCCTGTTTATTTGCTTAACACTGGAAGAACTATGCTAAGGAATATTGCTTTGAGATTTTTTTTTTTAATATGCTAACTATTTTTTATCTCTAATGCCATGGGATAAAGATCAGTAGACCACTTACCTCTCACAGTTTGGAACAAAAATTAATACTGAGCAATTAAGTGGTTCTTATTTCTTTGCTACAAAGAACTAAGTTGAGTTTAGTGGTTCTTAGTTCTTTCTTACAAAGAACTTTGTTACAAAGAACTGGCCGGGCGCGGTGGCTCACGCTATAATCCCAGCATTTTGGGAGGCCGAGGAGGGTCGATCACGAGGTCAGGAGATCGAGACCATTCTGGATAACACGGTGAAACCCCTTCTCTACTAAAAAATACAAAAAAAAATTAGCTGGGCGTGGTGCCGGGCGCTTGTAGTCCCAGCTACGCAGGAGGCTGAGTCAGGAGAATGGCGTGAACCCGGGAGGCGGAGCTTGCAGTGAGCCGAGGCCACTGCACTCCAGCCTGGGCAACAGAACAAGACTGCGTAGCAAAAAAAAAAAAAAAAAAAAAGAACTAAATTGAAGAAAAACTTGTTACATCTCTTCAGGTTTCCTGGACTTGGGAGGTCTTATTATTATTACGACTTATATAAAATACTATTTTTGTCTTTATTATTGTTATACCCATTGCTGCTATTATTATTATAGAATTAAGATATACAGTATTATGGTTTCTGAATTTGTGAATTCTCATATGCTAGGCTAAATTCAATAACATTCAGTAAAGAATGCCTTTACTGAAAAATTTGTAATAGAAATGTGATGATAAGGTGCATGTACTTGTTTAGAAGCCATTTTCAAAATCATCTGTTTATATAAAGTAAAATTACAGAAAATTCTCATTTATTCACTAAAGCAGGCACCTCAAAGGCTGTCTCTTTTATATTAATAGCATCTAATTAGCTGATGTCTGTTTTTCTATCTTTATAAAATCTGTATGTTTATTTACTAGAAAATATATTTAGTTTATACTCTAAAGCTATTTAGGTAGACTGTATGCCCTTTTCACCCTTCTCTAAGATAGTTCCTATTGGTGAGGTTTTACTGTAACAGTTATTAACAGGGAAGTTTATAAGAGTTGAAGACAATTGTGAAAGTGTAGAAAATACAGACGTAACTCTGAAATTCATAGGTGACATATACTCAATCTGGTAAGTTCAAGGATAAACGCTGCATATGGAAATTTTATTAGGAAAATTCCTTTATGAGGGATTATATTGCAGTTTGTTTCTTCCATCCTTCCTACTTCTTTCATCCACTCTAAATGATATACAGTATCATTTATGTAGTATTTGGTTGGTGTCACTCTAAAGTCCAGCTGTTGTCAGTGAATGGCTGGCATTACAGTTTGAAGCCTTAATTGCAACAGCAAGATAAAAGATCTAGAGGGAAAAACATAGAAAGGGATAATTGCTCTGCTAATGATCATAGTCTACACTGTATCTGCACATGATGAATGGTGCTGCATGTTCCAAATAAGCAAAACGTCACTTTGGTAATGCATTCATATCTATCCAAGAGAGGAAACATACAAAGGCCCTTTTAATTTTCCTTCATTACATGTCATTGGCTCAATTAACCATTATATATGTATACATATGTACAATTAAATTCTAATAAATTACCGCTTTCTCATTTTTGGCTTCTCTTAAGATTTATGGCTGTTAGTATTAATTTGTTTGCTCTACATAGCATTTTTCTTCCCCTTTACAGCAGCATGCCTTTGAATCTGAACATTCTTCTGTGTTTGCCCCATTTCAGTATTGCTTACTAACATTTAATATATTTTGCTTTTTTTTAATTTTGCTGACAAAGTTGCATTGATGAAAGCTGACTTGCAAGGTAGATAGCCCTGTGTGTATAAAACAAGACTGAAACCCCATAATACACAGTGGAAACCCTAAAATAACATATTTTACATTTTTGCAGTAGCTGTTATTTGGGTTTGGATTTCATTTTTTTCCTTTCTTGAACATTGTGCAAGAAGCCTTTGTAGTATAGTTTGTATAAAGGCTTTCAGTCTTGAATATGTTTGTATAGTGATTGCCTTTAGTGCTTTGATCATGCTTTTTTCAGTTCTTTGTTTTTCAGTGTTCTAGTTATGATTCTTTAGAAATAGACTAGCATTCTTTTTACTTGTATGTTAAATGGAGGCATGTCATTTATATGGAGTTTTTAATTTTATGTTTTATTGCATGAAATTGTTTAAGCATGTGAATTGATACTTGCCAACATACCTATTCAAAACACCCAGCAATCATAACTTTATCCTTCTGAAACCTCTAGGGCATTTTTGCATAACTCTCTTCAGTTATTTTGCCAATCTTATCTCAATTTCATGAAGTTATAATCTCCATTTCTCATTATGTCTCTATTCATTGGTCAGAATGTTAAGGAGATCCATTCATTTTCTAAAATCCAAATGGTAATAAAGAATTACTGAAGTTGGAATGAGATTACCTGCTATGATAATCATACTAGAAGCTATGTGCTTGCTTTTGCTATTTGTTGGTTTACTTTATGATTATAATGTATTTTATCCTATACTTGAAACTTAAGAAAACCTTCATATTACAGCCTCTCAGTTCCTAATTCAGGTGTGTGAACTAGAACTTTCAAAACGAGTTTGGACATATCATCTGAGGTGTTGGCAACTACTATATGTGATCTAGCTCATGTATAAAACACTTTTGGATTTTTTTTAAGAACCCAAGTTTCCTTTGGATTGTTTTGCAGGCCCCAGCACAACCTGCCAAGAGGACTCATGTTCCAATCAAGGTGTGTGCTTGCAACAATGGGATGGCTTCAGCTGTGACTGTAGTATGACTTCCTTCAGTGGACCACTCTGCAATGACCGTAAGTACCTCTCTGATTATGGACTGATACTCATCGTTGCTTCCAGTTACCATTTGATATCTAAAGTCTAACATTGAAAGTCTTTATATTAACTCTGAGTCAGTCAAACTGTCATAACCCATAGAAGCAGTTGTTTCTACAGAAAGAACAGTTTTGAAATAATTGTTAAAGTGGCTAAATCCTGTGATGATGGTGATTTTTTGGTTTTGGGGTTTATTTATTTATTTTTTAATTACTAATGATCACCTTGTTCAAAATAATGTTTTTCATTTCCTATATATGACAACTCTCCCTTAGTTTTTGAAAGAATCTTCATATTGTTTTATATTAAATAATACTTAATTTCATATGATTATGTCTCGAGGGCTGTAATTTTAGTGAACAGTTACAGGTCTAATTTTTCTGTGTACATCTCTTTAAGCCCATTGCTGCCTTTTACTTTAAAAAAAATACGTTCAAACATTATCCTTCAGGCATTCTCCCTTGTATCTTAGCAGCTTATGGTTTTCTCCTTAAAAATCCTTTAAATGAGTATTGCAATATAAGCATGAAAATAAAACACAACATTCACATTATGTCATGGCATATCTGCTAGTGCCTAATTTATATCACAGCAGTGAGGGTTTGAAGATGGAGTTAACTGATCTATAAGATGAAGTTCTGTATCTTAATGTTCAAATAGGTCCTGATTTATAGCACATCATCAAAATGATAAAAGAATTTCATACAAAACATCGCATTCTGCTATATTAAGAGAATATTCCTGACAAATTCACCTGGTTGTAAAATAGAATACGTGCTATATGTTGTCAGTGCTACAACATTTAAGCTAAAGCTCCAGGATGATGGAATAGAAGATGTAGTGATTGAAGGTTTAGATTTTGCATCAGAGGCTGAATTTGAATGTGGATTTAAAGAAAGAGTAGAGCTTGTTGATTTTGACCTTTGTGTATTTGAGACTGTATTCATGTCAACAGATATGTGCATCACAATGTAGAAGATAGGATCAACCTCCATTAATCCACTGAACTGAGTTGTTGCAGCCTAGCAATAAAGTACCATTTACCTGCTGTCTTCAGATTTCCTTTCCAAAATATTGACTATAGGAAAAACACACAACCAATGCAGAGTAAAAACATATGTAGAAGAGGCCTTTAACAACCATGCCACTGTAGATGGAGAAATATTTGTTCTTCATTTTACTAGTTTCGTCTCCCATAGAATTACAGTAAACCTGAAGCAATAAACATGTATTCAAAGCATCATACATTTGTGAACACTGTATTTCTGCAAGCCAAATCACACTTAAAACACAACGCCATTTTGTGTTATATAAAAAACTTTACATAAAGTCTGAATAAATATATATACATAAAGCAACCTTACGTGTGCTTTTCATAAGGATATGTATATATGTCTATAGACAAATTACTTCCTGCATTTGTTCCTGCTTCACAGAAAATGGCGTAAATTTATTTTCAAGGACAATCAGAAGACTGAATATTTGTTAAGATTTTATTATCGCAAATTTTTCATCCTGAATACGATCCTGACAGATGTATGACTACATGTGGTAGTTGAGAGGGATTTTTTTGGTGTGAAAATATTTTCCATGTTGCTAAAGAACTTTTTCTGCCAAACTATGCTTAATCTAGTTTCCATGTTTTACAAAACAGTTGCCATTTGGTTGTGGCAGACTGTGTATCCTCATATACCAGTTAAATATAAAGAATATAATTTTATGTATGTATTTGTTAGACTTTTCCTAAAGAAACATCAAGATACAACCTTAAGTATCATGCTGTCTTCGAATCATTTTTACGGAGAACTATTTTAATGCTGCTCTTGGGTGATAGTACTGGTGATGACAATGATAAGGCTATTTGTTATTTTCTTGTAAATAGGTAAATGTCATTCAATAAATGTGTCTCCTAATATGCCTCTTGCACAAATCAGCATTAAAATTACTTTAGAGAGCTCTCAGAATACATGCATTTTGATTAAATCATTACCTTTTAGTGGGTTTTCTGAAAATGTGAAATGATTCCTTGGCTTATACATTGGAATTTCAGTGGTGAGAGTACATAGATACAAATCAATATTTTAAAGCAAATCTTATTTTGTATCAATTATAATTGGTAGAAGATATAGTAGCAATTGTTACTTTGAAGATGTGGAATTAATAAGCAGTAGAAATAGCATGCAACACTTTCCTCACTTTTTAAATTGATCAAAATAAATCTTGTCTCTACATCTCACTGTTTTTCTATAAGATGCACAAATAAAATTAGTGTGATTCCTGGGATTTTAACAAACTCCTTTACTGTATAGAAGGTGATTTTTTTTTTAAATAAAGCCATTTAAGGTATTTCATTTCTTAATGAAATTTTCATCTCTAGGTTAGTTATTTATTCATAAATTCTGTGACTGCAGCCTCCAATTACACAGAAAACAAAAAAGAAAATAAAAACAAAACTTTTTAATGGGAGAACGAACATTCCACATTACAAATGAGACCTTCCCTCCCCAAAAATAGAATTTCTAAATGTCCTCTCGCTGATAAGTTTCATAGAGTGGGTTAGGGTAACTAGAAAATTTATTTATATTAGCCTGGAGATATAATTAACAATGGGAAGATGGGAATACTTTATAGCTTGTAAATGTAATCTTGGATAAATCACACTAATTAATTGAACTGAAAGGAACCTTTCAAAAAGAAGTGCTATTCAAAATGATGCCAAAGGCTATTTTTAAAGAAATGTGTTTGTGAAACCCTTTCTTCCCTGGAAAATTGCCGTCTAAGTGACCTACTCATTGACAAAACAATTGTTCTGTGCGTGCGTGTATGTGGATTTGCATGTGTGTGTGTAGGGTAATGTCATATACTCACCTCCTCAAGTTTTCTTCCATACCAATACCAAATTTTAGATCCTCTGTGTAATTTTTCTGATATCTAATGCAATTTATTAGCTATCTCCCATTTCTTGTTCCTCTTTCCGCTGATCCATTCCGTGCCTCTCTGCCAGTTTTGTTCTTTCTTCCTATTCCTCCTAGATTAAATGTCATCAGTCTCTTCTGATTCTCCTATCCAGAGGCAATATTTTTTTCTCCTCTGGCTTCCTATAGAATTTTGTTTATGCTATTTGGCCATCATTTTTTCCTTATAGTTACTTATGTTTAGTCTTATCTCCCTATAAGACTGTAGACTTCTACTAGGAATAATATTCTTCTTTGTTTTCTTGGTTTATAAGCCCAGTGTTTTTTATAGCGTGCTGCATGTAATTGTAATAACTCACTAAATCAAAGCGTGCTAGATGCGTGAATCTTGCAGAATAATTTCAGGTATATCCTCAGTGTCCAATACTACTCTCCAAGTTAGTCAATGTGGAATTCATGGACCTCAATGGTCTGACCCTAGCCTTCATGTTCATACTCATCTATTGCAGAACCTTGTCCATATGGCATATTACTGCCAATTTACTTATTCACAGTTTTCTGAACATTACACTTTCCAATTTCCTCACCATTGCTTATGATAATTTCTCCACCTGGAAAATGCATTCATTCCACCTGGATATATGTTCTTTCACTATGTCTGCTTGAAGAAATAATTTCCTTTTCAATCTCTACTAAAACTCTTTTGTCCCATGGAAACTTCCTTTGTTTTCTGAGCTTGACACTATTTTTCTGTCTTCTGAAATTATAGGGAACAGTGTGCTGCACTACATTGTATGGTATAGCTATTTATGAAATTTCTCTTGGATGTAACCATTTGCTGAGCACTTACTATGTGCCAGTTCTGTGCTAAAAGTTTACATTCATGATAAATTTTATGTATCACCTATTAATGCTTACACGTTCATCCACCATCATCACACCAGTGTGCTACACAATAATCCTTTTCTGCTTTCACCTGATGGTCCAGAATAGAATGTAACCATATTAAGCTAACTTAATGTCAGGTTGGTGAAGATGAATATGGCTATGACCACATGGAAGATAGCGAACATAATAACATTGTCACATTACATTAGTATAGAAATGTTGTATGTCAAATTACAGTTCAGCTTCAACAGTGCCTGTTACCATAAGGGAAGAATATATCATAGTGCTGTTATTTTGGTGCTACAGCTTAGGAGGGTGTGGGTTCTGTTTTATTAAAAGGCTATTTTCAGAATTCTAAACTTTGCCAAGAGAAAATCTTTCTGATAGGAATGTATTGTATCTTTCATATGCGAGTTAGAAACATTCACTGAAACAAGGATAAAATACACTTCACTGTGACTTTTTACCATGACATTTAAAAATATCTTCAGCTTTGTTTCTCATCTTCTTTTGTTGTTTGAAAGAGAACCCAATATCCAGTGTCTGAGCATCAGTATCTGAACTAATGGAAGTGAATCATATCATATATTTTTAAAAACCTGGATCCGAGTAAGATTATTTCTCTCCCATTTAGAGCTTCCAGTAGTATTAAGCCCTGAGGTGATTTGCTGCTGGTATCACTTAGGGCTGAATAAAATTTAGCAATTAGCTATATCCACAGCCAGATACTCTTTGTGAGTGTGATGAATCTTATTAACCTTGATTTTTTTCTAAATGGAAGTCCTTAAGCTGTTTAAAGGCATTCATAAGCAATATTTACTGAAAACACCTTTAAAAAACTGTCTATGGGGAAACAGGGTCTTACCTGCTTCAGGTAAATGATAAAGGATTAAAATATTGTTCATACTAAGTAAGAAAATGTAATAAAGGACAGAAAATAAAGCATAATGTATGACAGAGAAATGTAATACATCATAGAAATGCTATCTGCTACTATTTTATGTAAACTTATCTTTGTTGTTCTTGTGAGTAATTGACATCATAAAAGTAGATGCATAAATGGAAGCATTGGTCTTTTTATATTGTTGTTGGGCAGCTGAATAATAGTTTCACTCTGTATCTATATGAGAAAAGTTGGGTGGGGAGAAAAACACCAAAAAAGGGAGTGGAGTAATGCTGTATTTGAATTATCCATGTTAGTCCCTTGCACTGTTCAGCACCTTGATGATTCAACTCTCAGCAACCTTTTAGTCTGCGAATTCTGCCACCTTGGCCCCTAGAAATCAAAAAGGAAGCAGACTCAGTCAGAATGTTTTCTTTACTTATGGATTTTCCTACTAGTATGCTCTAATTTTTCTGGCTTCATTAAAACTCTGTCTGTGTAGACCTTAATTTGGCTCAAATGTTAGCACTGCTCATCATCGATCTTATAGGTAAATATGGAGGTGGTTTTCAATGTTGGCCTTACTGTGGTAACACTATGCTATCTCACCAGAGCCCAGCTAACTAGAGCTGCATTCAGAGGAGGTTTTGCTAGTCACCTTGACTAACCATTCTCAAGGAAAGACAATGGTTTTAGTTATCACTAGGTGCTATTCAAATAGATCTATGACCATAGTCTTATCTGAATTTTTTTTTTCCATGTGAATGTATTATATCCATGTTTATCATGTTTCTTCCATCTATAGCAACACAACAGGTACAGAATCAAGGCAGGGTGGGGATACTGCCTTAATCAGAGGTGCTAACTTTTGAAACTTGAAGCCATTAAGTTTAATTTTACTTTTTATATAGATTTTACTTCTGTAAAAATGATGTACCAAAAGCCTGTGTGAACAAACTGAAGATAAATCACAGTGAATTATCAGAACCAGGCAAAATACCAAATAAGTACAAATAATAAATAACTTAGTATGACAGATTGAATAAAGAAAATGTGATACGTATACACCATGGAGTACTATGCAAACATAAAAAGAAATGAGATCATGTCTTTTGTGGGATAATGTATGGAGCTGGAGGCTATTATCACTAGCAAATGAATGCAGGAACAGAAAACCGAATACAACATGTTCTCACTTGTAAATGGGAGCTAAACTATGTGAACTCATGAACACAAGGAAGGGGGCAGCAGACACTGCAGTCAACTTGAGGGTGGAGTGGGAAGAAGGAGAGAAGCAGAAAAAATAATTATTGGCTACTAGGCTTAATACCTGGGTGATGAAATAATCTGTACAACAAACTCATGTGATGCAAGTTTACCTATATAACAAACTTTCACATGCACCTCTAGACCTAAAATAAAAGTTAAAAAAAAAAAAAGAAGAAGTATCATTTTATTAATCAGGAAGATATTTAAAGAGAGTAAACTGTTCAATACTTCTCCCACTTTATGAAATCAAATTATCATGAGTATTTTTAAAGTATAGGATTAAACATAATTAGCTTATAATTTATGAAATCTTTGATTTTAAAATAATATAGTTATGATTGGATTTGGAAAGAAGTGTTAGATCAGGCCTAGGTTGTTTCTATACTTTGTTGCTGTGGATATGCCTAACTAGTGCATAAAAAGAACTACAAAAAATTTATGTAGATTACATCAACATATTTCAATGCTAATATAATAATTAATATGTATTATATGCATGCCATTTATATTTTATAAGCTTTACCTTATTTTTCTCCAAAAATATCTGATTACTTTAAATGTAAAAAGAAGAATACTGAAGCATAAATAGATTTTTAAAAAAATTATGCTGGGCGTGGTGGCTCATGCCTGTAATCCCAGCACTTTGGGAAGCTGAGGCAGGCGGATCACAAGGCCAGGAGTTTGAAACCGCCCTAGCCAATATGGTGAAACACTGTCTCTACTAAAAATACAAAAAAATTAGCCAGGCGTGGTGGTGCATGCCTGTAATTCCAGCTACTCAGGAGGCTGAGGGCGCAGAATCTCTTGAACCTGAGAGGCGGAGGTTGCAGTGAGCGGAGATTGCACCATTGTACTCCAGCCTGAGCAAGGAGAACGAAACCTCGTCTCAAAAAAAAAAAAAAAAATTATGGATACATGGTAGTTGTACGTATTTAGGGGGTACATGTGGTATTTTAATATAAGTACGCAATATGTAATGATCAAATCTGGGTAATTGGGTATCCATCATTTAAAATATTTATCACTTATTTTTGTTGGGAATGTTCCAATTCCACTCTTCTAGCTATTTTGAAATATGCAATAAAATATTGTTAATTATATTTGCCATATTGTGCTATCCAACACTAGCTCTTATTTCTTCTACTTATCTGTATATTTTTATACATCAACCAACCCCTCTTCATCCTGTTCACCTTTCTACCCTTTATGGCTTTTGGTTACCACCTATTCTACTCTATGCACTGCTTCCAGGAGATCAATTTTACTAGCTCGCGCATATGAGTGAGAACATGTGATATCTGTCTTTCTGGGCCTGGCTTGTGTTACTTAACATAACGACCTCCAGTTCAAGCCATATTGGGATCTATATACCATTTTTTTCTGTATCCATTTGTCCATGGATTCTTAGATTGATTTCTTATCTTGGTTATTGTGCATAGTGCTGCTGTAAACATGCGAATGCAATTATCTCTTCAATATACTGATTTTCTTTCTTTTGGATATATACTCGGCAATGAGATTGCTGGATTACATAGTGGTTAATGTGTTTGATTCTTTGAGGAACCGCAAGCTATTCTCCATAACGGTTGTATTAATTCACATTTCCACCAGCAGTGTACAAGCATTCCTCTTTTTCCACATTTTTGCCAGCATGTGTTATTTTGTGTCTTTTTTATAATAGCCGTATTAACTGGAGTGAGATGATATCTGATTGTGATTTTGATTTTAATGTCTCAATGTGATTTTTGCATTTCTCTGATGATTAGTGATGTCAAGCTTTTTTTTTTATATTCCTGTTGACTATTTATATGCCTTCTTTTGAGGAATGTCTTCTTTTGCCCATTTTACAACTTAAATTATTTGTTACGATTATTTTATGATTGAATTGTTTGAGTTCTTTATGTATTCTGGTTATTAATTTTTATTTGGATTAATAGTCTGCAAATATTTTCTCCAATTCTTTAGATTGTCTCTTCTCTTTGCTGATTGTGAGGCATGAATATTTTAAATAACTTCTTGGGGGTGAAATGGTTAGTAATTGGCACAAACAGAACTTGAATATATCTGTCTTCAAGGTCATATTCTTTTTTGCACCCACAATCTCTATTAAAGAGGGATAGATTCAATAATAATGCAGTTGAAATTCCCCAGCTGCAAAATTCCCTAGAGAAGTTAGTAATAAGTGTGCTTTAACACTGTGTAACATTTTTCCATGCTTTTCTGATTCTTAATTCTTAGATGTAAATTTAAACCTTATGCTCTTCCCCTCAACTGCTCAGTTGGCACTTCTAAAGATGAGTTAAAAATTCAGAGTAAGCTGTCAAAAGCATATTGTCATTAACTTCCAGTTCTGTTATTAAAAAGTACTGATTATGAAAGAGAGATGGGAATTTTCTGTGATTTTTCCATGACAGCCTTTCCGAGTTTCTCAGAAATAATAATCTAACATTTGATAATGAAACCAGACAAAATACTTCCCAAAGTACTTTTGTGTGAATCAGATTCGCAATGTGTACAGTGGGAAATCAACGGTTAAGATTCAGAATTGTGTTGACCAATGAATGTGTGCCAAATGATTTATTATGTTAATTATACCTGAGTTTATTCTTTATACAGTTGTTGAGGGAGAAAGAAAAAAAGACTAAGTCAGAGGTTAGCAGTGTGGCCTATGATGGTCTTTGGTAGATACACAGAGAAATACAAGAGGATGTATGAAGCCCAGTATATTAAAAGTTAATACAAGATTAATAGTAAAGACCAAGGGACCCTCTTTTCTTTCTTTCTTTTTTTTTTTTTTTTTTTTTTGAGACGGAGTCTCGCTCTGTCGCCCAGGCTGGAGTGCAGTGGCCGCATCTCAGCTCACTGCAAGCTCTGCCTCCTGGGTTCACGCCATTCTCCTGCCTCAGCCTCCCAAGTAGCTGGGACTACAGGCGCCCGCCCCCTCGCCCGGCTAGTTTTTTGTATTTTTTAGTAGAGACGGGGTTTCACCGTGTTAGCCAGGATGGTCTCAATCTCCTGACCTCGTGATCCGCCCGTCTCGGCCTCCCAAAGTGCTGGGATTACAGGCTTGAGCCACCGCTCCCGGCCAGGACCCTCATTTTTGTAGGGAAGGGAAAAAAAACCCTGGGGAAACATGTAGAGTCCAGAAAAAAGGTCAAGATAAAAATAACATTGTACTTGCATTAAGGAATAATTCAAGTCATAAGGGAAAAAATATTACTGTGAAGGAAATGCACCTTGCCCAGGGATCCCTTTTGCTTCCCTGAACAAAGCATTCTGTGTCTTTAATGAGATTTACTGTGCCAATTAAAAAGTATAGAATTCTTATATGGGGAAGAATTATGGCCTTCTCTATAGTTCTGTGATGTTACACATTTTTTACCTCTTTTGTAGCATTCTATAGCAGCATAAAGCACAAGGGTGATCTGTTAGCTCTGAGTATTATAGATTGTGTGATTTTAATGACCCTAATGACCTAAATTCACATCTCTCAGAAAAAGGCCTATAGAGTGTGAGGCTTAATCTCCCCAGGATTTGGTGAGATAGGAAGGTACCAAGGCATTTCTTAACTTGAAATGATTTCGGAATGGAACAAGTTTCATAAAAGGTTCAGCTACCATGGAAGAATTTTTTTTAAAAATGGGTCTTGAACAAGGAGGAGGCTGTATTTGAAGGAGACAGTGGAAACTGTTCGCGTAGGTGCGAACACTTCTTATAAATATATAACATATGACCCTTTAGGGAGAGAAACAGATGGAATATGTAGCAGAAGATATAAAGTACACATTTTTTTCTTGGTTTCTTCATTCCAGTGGTACAGTGTATATTTTGATATTTGGCAGTTCTATTTGGAAGCTTTCAAAGAAGGCCTCATCTGGATTCCAGCAGTTCAGCGCACTGCTGACACTGTGAAGAGTTCTAGGTAGAAGCAGGCTGTTGAATTCGCTTGCAAAGCTCCTCCAGGTCATGACATAATGCCTAAATATCCCCACCATGATTTCCTGTCAAATCTTTGATGAGTGCCCAACTTCAAGGAATCCAGAACCGAGGATCCAGATTCATGCAGTCATTGCACAGTCGGAGTAAGGCAGTGTTGCTGAAACTGTGGGGTCCATCTTTGTTGACATCAATTCTGAATCTGCTGTCCCAGGTCCTATTCAGGGAAAGTGCTCCATTTTACTAAATTAAAAACAGAAAAGTGTCAGAGAAATCCCATTTCCTCTCAGCCGCAGGAGACATCACAGAAGTAATTAAACTGGATTTTGGTGTGTCAGACACATTTCTTTTATTGACAGTGACAGTAATTCTGTAAATCAAAACCTGGAAGCATTTTCAGTGTGTTGAAGTGCTAAAGATAAAACTTAGGGATTTTAAAATTAAATCTCATGAAACTAAAATTGATCTATGGAGTGCAGTATGAGAGGCTGCTGCCTGAGTTCTGAATGCAACCTCTCTTTTGAAATTCAGTACCTATGGTATCTGAGTCCCTGAAAGCTATGGCCATGTAAAGGCAAATGGAGTAGGTCTTCAGTATTATCTCTAATTTATGATTTTGAGGACTCCAGGAAAATTCTGTCTCCACTATCTCAATATTTCCTTTTCTAATGTTGTCAATAGGTTTTGTTAACATGCAGTTTTTCTGGCATTCTTTCATTCTTTCCACATTTAAGGTCCTCCACAATCTTATGCAACAACTCTACAGCGTGCTTTATTCTTCACATGCTCTGGCATCAACTCTTTGATTCAGACATGTATAGAGACACACTGGTGTAGTCAATACATTTTCGTTGTGTCTTCATCCCTGCTAAATGATACCCTCATTTGGATTGTCCTCTTCCTTCCCTCCTTCCACTCTACATAAGAAAATTCAGCCTATGGAGATGATCCAGCTCACATCAAGTTCATCCAGAGTAGTGCAGTCTTTGATTACTTGATGGTTCTTCTGCTTCTGAACCCAAATATTTACTGTCTAGAGTTGTCTTTTTATGTGTGTATGCCTTTATTTCTCATCTGTAATTTATTATCTCATTCTTCTATTTTTGATATTATTTCTTATAACACTTATTAAATACTCAGTAATATTTGAAGATTGGTGTCTTGGAGCCTCCAATAATTAACTCTGTGTGTGTGTGTGTGTGTGTGTGTATGTTTATCTTTGCCCATTTCTACAGTTCTTTTAAGAAAATATGTACATGTCATATCACATCTGGCAGGAGTGATTTATTATGCTTTATCATATTAATGAAATGCATTTTTCATTATCTTTATTCCTGATAGTAAAGACCCAGTGAAATTAGAGTTTTATGTAACTGAAAACAAAATGCTTTGAGTAAAGATTCTGTGTGTGTATTTAGGAAAAGTTTGTATGTGAGTGTGTGTATGTGTGTATGTTCATGAGCATGTATGCATACCATGGGAGATGATAGATTTAGCAAACATTTTCTATTTTCTTCACATTCCACTGCAGCAGCCCTGATTTATATATTATCATATTGATGATTTTTGTTAATTTTGTTTTTTGAGATGGAGTCTCACTCTGTTGCCCAGGCTGGAGGTCAGTGGTGTGATTTTGGCTCACCACAATCTCTGCCTTCCAAGTTCAAGCGATTCTCATGCCTCAGCCTCCCAGGGAGCTGGGATTACAGGCATGTGCCACTACGCCTGGCTACTTTTTGTATTTTTAGGAGAGATGAGGTTTCACCATGTTGCCCAGGCTGGTTTTGAACTCCTGATCTCAAGTGATCTGCCTGCCTCGGCCTCTCAAAGTGCTGGGATTATAGGCTTGAGCCACCACACCTGGCCCGTATATTATCATATTAATTTTGACAACTGCTAGGATCTGTTGTCATTCAAGATAACTATTTTTTGTTCACTTTACTTTTTTCCCACTAATTAGCTGATACAACAGGAATCATCAGATCATTGTGAAATACTTATTTGATCGTTTTTATGTAAGCTTTAAGATTTGGCAGTCTTGGAGTATTTTTCTACCAATAACATAAGCTCTCTGGGGATAATAATGCCATTTCTCTTCTAGTAGCATATCACTTCTGTGCTTTGCTTTAGTCCTCCAGTGTCCTTGAAGAATTGTCTAAGTGTTTCCCTTGCAGAAGCCACAGGAGACCCAAAAGTCCATTTGATGTGGTATAGTTGGAATCGAAAATATTCTTGGTGATTTTTCTTTCCATATTAAACATGCAAAAGATAGCATTTATATATGCAACTGTACCAAGAACAAGAAACTTAGTTTGCCTAATTGTTTTGGTTCAATATTTTTGGAGAATATACCTGAAATCAGCTTAATATGTGATGAGTATAGTGACAACATCAGAAACAGAACAAATTGGTTGTTGGAGGAGTTAAGAAAAAAAAGTTTAAATAATAAATTCCAGGAATACTGGAATTTGTCTACCTGAATCAAAAAGAAGGTAGTTAGACTAATAAGAGATAGTTTGACTAGATTAATATTTCCAAAACGGAATTACTGGGTCAGCATTGTCAACATTGCCTGTGAATCTGTCAGAAATACATATTCTCAGATCTCACCCCAGACCTCCTGAACCAGGAACTCTGGGAGGTAGAGCTCACGCATCTGTTTTAAGAGCCTCCATTTTATTCTAATATACCCTCACATTGGAGGACTGTTAGACTATTCGACTATCTTTAAAGCCCTTTGTTTAGTTCTTTGCTTTCCAGATAATGAAAGACTTTAATAGAATAAAAGTTGTTCCCAAAGAAATTTTGTAAATAGAACATCATGACTACATTTATGAGAGGGTTTTTATACTATCTTGGATATTTAATATATGGTGATTTGAAAAGAATACAAAATTTCATTTTGATTGTTGCCCTCCCCCATTGGCTGGCAATCTTGAAAATGTTTGAAAAGTTCCTGTTCACATTATCCATGCTATGAAAAAGCTATTTCAAGGCAAAATTTTCACTCCAATATGAGGAGAATGACCAAATCCAAGTGCACATTTCTCTATTATTATTCTTTTGGGTTCTTTGGAATAACAGCCTGATAATTTACATAGATGGAGAATTAAAGTTTCATTCTTGTCTGTAAAGAGATTTAAACCTAGAAAAAACTTGAATCAACAAAAGCACTGTCAAAATTGCCATTTATATTAGGTATATATTCTTCACATGGCATTCTTTTTCATTGCCTAAAACATTCCCCATGTTTGCATATTCTTACCACTTGCTAAACAAATTGACCGCAGTTTACCAGCAATTCCAAACACAGTTTCCCATCTGGTTAGCAGCCTGTATCTAGTAAGATCTTCATATTTATTTCTTTTTAGATCACATAGGGTTTACATGCAAAGATTCTTTGTCTGTAATCCCAGTGTGTGACCTTGAGCAAGTCACTTCAGCTCTGTGGGCCCCAGTTTCCTCATTATAAAATAAGGGATTTGGTTTGCCTTGTCTTTAAGGTCTGTAGAGCTAAGAGTCTGTGATTCATTGTCGCTATATTCTTTCCCTTCTTTTTCCTCAACCCTCAGACCTATTTTTACTCATGTTTAAGGCTCTTCTAGGACGCAGCCTACAGCTCAGCCGCAGTACACGAATCTTAAGCTATACTTTAGCCAAAGACCTTTCCTGCCAAATCCTATAAAAAGGAAGAACTTGGAAAAAGAAATCTGATTAATGGGATGTCTTCCTCTTTTCAGAAAGGAGACTTTGAATTAATCCTGCAACACAGGGCAAAGACTTAAGCTATTATTTTTCTTTCATGTTTGTATAGCTATTTATAACTTCTTTCAGATATCTATTTACATCAACTTTAAGTTGAAATATTTTGCCAATGCAGAGGTCATGCCTGTGTACTTGCTTAGCTAAATGCTAGGTGTAATTATTACTGGTATGTAAATAAATGCTTTTTCATAATTAAAAAACAGTAATATAATTACATATGTGTAAGTGTTAATATAGACAGGAATACTACTACTAACTAAACATCAGCAATAAACTAGGATTTTATATATTAAAGATATTTCTCCTCATAACATTCTTGCATAATAAAAATTGTGACATCGATTTTACAAAAACTGTACCTAAGGCGTATGCCTGTGTTCTTGTGTTAATAAGAATTAGAACTCATTTCAAATTCCATTTTCTGCCCTCCACAGATCGTGTTGTGAAATATCTCAGTGTTGAATAAAATAGCTAGGTTGAGAAGGGCCATGTGCATTCTTCTGTTTCAAATGTTTTAAAATGTATAAAAGATAGATTAATATATGTAGATTTATTTAACATAAGAAACTGCAAAAATGAGGAAGAACTGATGCAGAGCAAGATGAGTACTATTTTCCCTTCTAAATTGCTCATCTGTAGGTCTGCCTCCTATACATGTTAGTACATGTGACTAACAACCTAATGAAACTTTAGAAGAGCTATACCTTCAAAAAGAATAGCTTTGTATACTTCAGTGAATGAGCAGACTTTAAAAATGGTGGTTTTATGGAATAGAAAATGGAGCATTCCAAATAACCAGGAAAATATTTATACTCTTTATTTCAGAAAGTATAATTTCAAAATGTCGTTGAACAAAATATTGTGAAATAGGCCAGGCATGGTGCCTCATGCCTGTAATCCCAGCACTTTAGGAGGCGAAACTGGGCAGATCGCTTGAGCCTGGGAGTTCCAGACCAGCCTGGTCAACATGGCAAAGCCCTGTCTCTACAAAAAATGCAAAAATATTAGCTGGGTGTGGTGGCACGCACCTGTAGTCCCAGCTACCTAGGAGGCTGAAGTAGGAGGATTCCTTGAACCCAGGAGGTGGAGTTTTGATCATGCCACTGCTTTCAACAGAGGGAGACCCTGTCTCAAACAACAACAAAATATTGTGAAATTATAAGCATGTGACTTCTCCTAGTTTGCAGGGTTCTAGTCAATGGTTTCAGTGTGTAAAGGAAAAAAGAGAATCTTTGCTAGTGAAAGTAACCTTTCATGAGGTTCTCTCTCTCCTGCCTATAATTTCTATACCTGTGAAAAGATATATATATATATATATATATTTGTGCTAAAAGCTACTATGATTAAATTTTAGTGAATTCTATCTCTCTGACTGATACCTGCACTGTGTGTGACTTTAATACTTCTGCTTCTGGCCTAAAACGCTGTTGGAGGAAAATGAGAAACAGCGTGAAGGCATCGTTTCACTTTCCAAGGATAACTTGGAAAAAGAGAAAAGCCTTGTGCGTCATTTTGCCCTGTATATTAGGAACATATCTACATGGTAAATTACCTGACTGAGACTATTATTAATTGATCAGTTACTATGTACACAATATAATGAGAAATACAGAAAGTGGAGTGATTGGGTCCCTGCTTCAAGTAAGTCTTCATTTTCGTTGGGGAAATTATTTCCAAGAACCAGGATAGAAGGGATATATCTATATCTATATCTATACAGAAAACAGAATCTCTATCTCTCTCTCTCTCTCTCTCTCTCTCTCTCTCTCTCTATATATATATATATATATATATATGTGATGAGTACATATATATATATGTACTTTTTTTTTCTGTTTTATTCCATGACCTGTCACAAGTGCTTCCAACCGTGCCTGGTGCTTAATATATACTCAGTATATATTTATAGAATGAAGTAAATATACTGTTTATAAGATAACTAACAATTTAAGTGCTCATTGTGTGCTACAAATCATTGCTGTGTGCATTCAGAAGAGAGGAAAGGCACAATTGTGTGCTGGCTAAGTAGAAATGAGCGATGGAAGTGAGATGGACCTTAATTGGGAAGACAGAAGCAGGAAGAGCAATCCACACAAGGGAGATAGTGTGAGCAAAGGTGAATCTATATATAAAGTGTTCACAGAGCAAAACACATCCCTTGAGAACCTTCTGTAACAATAGGTGGTTTGCTACACTCTCTGTATACAGAAGTAAATGGAGGAGGCTTCAGGTGCCGTAGAAAAAACAGACTTTGGAGTCAAAGAGATCCAGAATTTCATTCTGACTGCCACATGGCATCTGTGTGGCCATAGACAAGTTGATTAACGTACCTGAGAGTCAGCTTCTTCATCTGTAAAATGGAAACGCAATTATAGATCTTGAAGGGTTGATTTGAGGATTAAAGATGATGTATGATAAGATCCTCGCTGTTCACCAAAACTAATAGGAATTACACAGTTGGTAGCTTTGAGATGCTGCCTTTGCCTTTGCTTTCAAGGATCTCATACACAAGAGGAAATGCCTGATATGTACGGATCATTATGGGACAATTTATGAAGTAATTTAATAACTTGCCTTTCAAAATGTAGTGCCATATACCCATGTAACAAACCTGCACATGCACTCCCGTATTTAAAATAATAGTTGAAATTTAATGTCGTCAGAGAACCAGGAGCATCAGCAGCACCTGCAAGCTTACTAAAGATGCAAACTCACAGACCTTCCCTCCCCCACACACCTACTGACTCTGAATTGCTTTTAACAAGATCCCAGATGATTCATATGCACATGGAAGTGTAAGAAGCACTGCTCTAATAGAAGCATGTAAAAAGGGCAGAGGAAGAAGTGACTAAGTCGACTTAAGGAAATGAGGGAAGACTTCTCTTAGAAAGTGATATTTAGAAAAATTCAGAAAGAAATATTGTCGTCTTTTGGATTAACTTGTTTAGTAAATCAGAATATCCAATTTGAAAAATTCTGTATAGATTCACTTTCTTTACTTCACCATTTTTACATTATATTTACTTTTTGGTAATCTCCACTGGTTTAGCAGGCTAAATGCATGCCAAGGCAACAATTTTATACAAGTGAAGACAATTCCTGCATTCCTGCAAATATACATTAGAAATAATATGCTCTAAAATCAAAGATTTATTGTGAATTTGACCATAAAAGGTCTGAATTCACCAGCCAATTTGGGATGCAGATATTTCATTAGATGATCCAGTTTAATCAGGAAGATCTTGTCAAACTATGCTCCTTTCTGGGCAAGTAACAGCGTGAGAGTCAGTCATTTGGCATTCATGAAAAAATAAATATCAAGCTTTCCATAGGCTGCTCCTGAAGGCCCCTTTGGTTTAACATAGTTTCTTTCTTTTTTTATTTATTTTATTTTATTTTATTTTGTGTTAGAATTGCTCTATTTTATGTGGAGCCACGTGCGTCTGTTCACTGAGTTGGCAGGTGGCTCCAATCCTGTAATTATGATCTGGATTGTCGGCTGCCAAAGCACAAAAGGAAACCGTAGTAATCCACTCCAGTGTTCTTTAGTGAATTGTTGCATATGCTTTTTAGTGTATCACTGCACATAAATCTCACAGTAGCAATAAAACTATTAGGATAGTAAAAGATATGCATTTTAATTTTAGTAAAAAGTGTCATAAAAATCAATTAACCACACTTTCCCAAATAGCAG
>NC_045448.1:50761409-50769064 GCF_002776525.5 Piliocolobus tephrosceles | reverse complement strand
TTTTTTTTTTTTTTTTTTTTTTTTTTTTTTTTTTTTTTTTTTTTCCTGTTTTTCTACTTGTAGCTTTGTAGAAGTATTTCCAATACTATAGAGTCAGGTTCGGTTTTGCCGTTCTATTCTTTAATTGAAGGGAGAAAGTGAGATGAATAGCATAAGCAATCCACATAAAGTTAGGCATTATAATTACCCAGGAATTGAGGAAAATGTTCTTTGGTGGTGTATCCACAGCTAATGAGGAAAGAACAGAGTTTTTATTAATATTAGATGATAAGAGAATCTGACTAACCCCTGCTTTGCTAATCTATAAAAGTGAACATTCATTCTATATTTTTAGATTGTTCACCTTCCCCTCAAAAGTAGTTTAATAGCACAGAGTAGAGAAAGGTCTCCTGGTGTTCAGATTTTATTACTTTCACTGACTAAAGTGCAGTACATTTCCTAGTGTAATTACACCCCAGTTGTCACAATAAATGAACACAGTATATTTTATGATACACTTTACTTGCTTATTATCATGTTTGTTCACACATCTCTCAGACTTAATAACCCATGGGGGGCTTCTACCATCATTGGTGAATGGAAATTAGTGAAGTTCTCTATTTCATTTGTGGTGAGATTTTTATTTCAACTGAAGAAGCCATAAGCAGGATAGGTAGTACACTTAGGGAATTTATATATATATATATACACACACACACACACACACACACACACAGACACACACACATATATGTATCTGTATAATGTTCCCCTGCTTACTATGTGATTTTTAAAAATCTAGGAATCTCCCAGCACTCACACAGGTGAATATTAGCTAAATGAATTTTTAATAGAAACCAAGTGAGATTTCTGATGATTTCTAAAAATAAAAACAAAGAAAATCCTGGATGTAAACAGAGCTATCTTTTGAAATATATATAATACATATTTATTATTATATATAAATGTATTAATATATATTTATTATTATATATAAATATATTATATATTTATATATATTCAAATATGATTTCAGATCGACCTTTTCTGGGACAGAATTCCTTTTTTTATTTTTTGAGACAGAGTCTCACTCTGTCACCCTGGCTGGCAGTGTCACAATCTGAGCTCACTGCAACCTTTGCCTCTCAGGTTCAAGCGATTCTTGTGCCTCAGCCTCCCAAGTAGCTGGAATTACAGGTGTGTACCACCACACCTGGCTAACTTTTGTATTTTTATTAACAGTAGGGGTGGGGTTTCACCATGTTGGCCAGGCTGGTCTCAAAATTCTGACCTCCAGTGATCTGCCCACCTTGTCTTCCCAAAGTGCTGAGATTACAGGCATGAGCCACCATGCCCAGCCAGCATTGCTTTTTAAATTTGTGGAAGGGCCAAAAAAAAGGTCTAAATTTCTATTTAGTTTGATTGGTTTGGGGTCAGAATATCAGAATGCAATCATATTGGCATGGATATTTGAGGGATTGTCCATTCTGCTCACTACATGACAGTTGCAGTCATTATTAGAGAGATCTAAAATGTAGCAATATGGTAAAGAGATAATTTTATTTAACAGGAAGATAATGTATTGCATTACGTGAATTGCATGATATTATAATACACTTTTGTAAATATGCAGGGCACTTTCCTTCAAATCAGACAAGGCACAATTACTTAGGCTTGGCCATTGAATAAGTACTTAACATCTAAATT
Organism: Piliocolobus tephrosceles; assembly: GCF_002776525.5. NCBI lineage: Eukaryota > Metazoa > Chordata > Mammalia > Primates > Cercopithecidae > Piliocolobus > Piliocolobus tephrosceles. The sequence continues at coordinate 50,767,378 of NC_045448.1, read as the reverse complement.
TGTTGGCAGGTTTAAATCATTTTTGTCTAATTATAAAAATCATACATACTTGTAGAACAATTAAAATATAGAACAAGTAGAAGACAAAATAAAATCACCTATGATTCCACAGTTAGGCGTCTCCCCTTTTAAAGGAAGATTTCAATTCAACAGCCAAAAAATGTCACTCAGTATTTACTATGGCTTTAGGATGATGTTGAGTATTGAGAACAAAAAAGAGTAAAGGAAGGAAGGAAAAGAGGAAAAAGGGAGGGAGGGAGGAAAGAAGGAAGGAAGGAAGGAAAGGAACGAGGAAGTGAGGAAGGGAGGGAGGAAAGTAAGGAAGGAAGGAAGGAAGGGAGGAACAGGGAGAAGGAAGGAAGAAAGGAAGGAAGGAAGGAAGAAAGGAAGGAAAGGAGCAGGGGGAGGGAGGGAGGAAAGGAAGAAAGGAGTGAAAGAGGGAGGAAGGAAGGGAATGGGGGAAGGAGGGAAGGATGTAAGGAGTTAATTTTACTATGTAGATGTAAATTAAAAGCATGACATAGTGACCAAGGGTCATTGCATAGGATTGTGCAATTTATATATTGCAAACATTTAAGAGGTACTATCCACCTCAACTAGTTGCACTATTATTTTATATGGTTTTCTGCACCTATGTGTCTTGATGAAGGCACACCTTTTTTTTTTTTTTTCTTTTTTTCTTTTTTTTCCAGTTCACACCAAGTTACCATATGTGCTTCAGTGAGCAATACAGGATGGTGCATAATCAAGAATAATATAATACAATATAAATATCATAGGCTTTATGATTGAGAGATAACTTAAACCAGGCCTTACACTTAGTAAGTTTTTTACTATCTATTTAAAAAGGTAAAGAAATTGAGAATGCCAATACCATGTTTCAGGACCTATCTTTTAGAAAAGCAATGGAGAGGAGGAGTCAACAAAGACTAGGGGATGTCCCTGGTCCTGAGGGCCCTTCTCCTGAGGAAGTCTCCTCTTGCCAATCCCTAGGTAGAAATATTGCCACAGGTGTCCTCGCCCTAACATAACCTATTTTTCGGTCATACCCTTTGCTCATTTGCTATGAAAGTCCTTTCATATATCATTGCTTAAGGTTGACAATTACACACAACAATTATACGCATCCACCCACAATGAGGCAGTTATCTCCTCATACAGATTATAGGGATACGTGAATTTCTCATGTATCCTAATACACTAAGGATACAAAGATAAGCAAACAAGAAGTCCTGGTTCTTCCCCTCATGGAGTTTGTAGTCTTGCTGAGATGAGTGGTTCACAAATTGAGAGGATAATAAAGGCGGATCTCAGGTTTTTCAGAGCTCAGAATTTCATTTAGTTGCCTTTCGATATTGGATACAACCTCCTTATAAATTGTTTTTCTTTGACTGCAATGATTGATTCCTTTTGTGATCCAAGAGTTACGTGGATAAAAGCTATTGACTATCTACATTTGTTTGGTATATGTACAGAGAGATTCATGTACTTCCTCCAGTTGAAAAACTTTTCTTTGAGACTGCCTTCCTTACAACTGTCCCAGGATTTTGAGCAAAATATATGGAATTTATTTTCCTTCCTGATACTCTTTATCTCTTCTGATGCAGTGGTTGTTTTGGTTATGTGGGGTATTGTGGACCATCTAGCAGGACTTTTTTAGGACAGCACATTAATAAACCCTTATATGGAAACTAAAAGGAAAAGAACTTATTGGGGTAAAATGTGGCATGCCTCCAGAAGCAAAGTCTGCTTTTATTATGGCAGCAGGAACAAATTACAGGCACAATGCTTCCTGTGTGCCAGTTATTTTGGTGTTAAATTATAAATGCTGAGATGAGGGTCAGGCACTTGCCTGAGCATTAAATTTAAGGGGGCACCAAAAAGCTCAATAATCAGGATGAATTACATTTCACTGCAGTATTTGAAAAAACAATCTGAATAATGTGAAAATACACAATGAACAAAATGTGAAAAATTTAAATAAAGACAACATCAATATTATTGAATTTCCCTCTTGCTTCAGACTCCAGTATTGCTCAAAACACCACTGTTATTGATCCTGTCTATTTAAAATTTTAATATGCTATTCATCATGAACAACTTTTTATTTTTAAAATATTAATTTTGATTTTTAAGGTATTGCTTTAAAATGTTATTTATCTTACTCACTGAGTTTTTAGTGTCCTCTTAAAAACTGCCCCTGAGCAAGTACCTCAAACTAGTCCTAGCCAATACCTACTTTAAGAAGGTCTGATACGCAGACACAATTTGAGTAGAGACAGAGCTGCATCTTGAAGTTGGCTTGATTCATTATTAATCCATAAGTCCTGTGACTCATCTGCAGGACTGTAAATCAGAAGACAAATAAACAATATTGAGTATATGACGCCATTATGGGTTCTGTGGGTGCTGTAATTTACTGAGGTTATTTAGCTTCTAACAGGCTAATCACAACCAGGGAGTTAATTGCATCCCCTTGCATTTCAGAAAATTAAAATCAGGCAGCTCTGTCCCACACTGTTTTCTATGAAATCTTATTACTTTTATGTATATTTATTTTTTCCTGTGACAGAGAATGGATAGCCCACGGCTAAAATTAAATGTCTTTGACTACACTTTCAGCTATCTAAGACCAAAGATTTTCATCAGAGGAGAAGGAAAAGAATCATTGCATGCCTTGATTTTGTTGTCATTGGAGGAAATTTAAAGTCACAAAAGCTGTAAAGGAGGAAGTGAAAAATCCTTGATGAACAGGTTGTGGGTAGCAGTAGTTTTCTCCTCAAAAGCGGTCCATCTATAATACCAAGATTTCAAATCAAATTTTATGTTTAATTCTGCCTTTCATGCCCCAGGTACATTTTTGTAATTAAACAGTCAAATAATAAAGTTACTTTTAAATTTCCAAATGGCAATCTGTAAGAGAGAAAAAAAATCCCCACAGACAACTGAGGACAGATTTTATAAAGTGTATATTGAAAGCCTAGAAGGTTTTACATGTTTGGTCCATGAACACAAATAAGTATTGTATATATGGGACTATTTTGACTGTGAATAGCTGCAGGTTTGAAGACCTTCTTTAAGTTCTGTAATGAACCAGACAGTGACATGGATCATTCATTGGCCATTCTAAATGATTTCTAAGACACTCCTTCTATAAAACAAAAGCTGAGGTTCAGATATTATCAAATGTTTAGGCCCAGATCACATACTGATTTAGAGGCAGATTGCAAACTAGGACCCTGGAATTCTAATTCTCAGTGAAGTTCCCTTTCTACTCGGTAACATGACATCACTTAGTTACCAGTGCTCCACCCCTCAGACTAACAAACAGACAATAGAACATGAGCTGCTAGTTGTCCTGATACAAACTCACAAATGACCCATTCTTGGCCTCACACTTTCTATACCACTGAAGGTCAAGGCCGTACTTGAAGACAAAGCTAAAAGCAATAAGAAGAAAATTCTCCTATATTCCCACCATCCCCACTTTCTTCTTCATATACTGTATTTTGAAATTGTGTTTACTGTCTTATCCTGCTTATCTATCAAGTACTTAGTTTTTCTGTGATTTCTCTCTTCCCCCCTTGAATTGTCAATATTATTTAATGGATTCTACTAATCTTACAAACAAATAAACCAAACATTGTTTCTCTTAACCTTAAGCATCTACCTCATGCTCTTTTTCTTGGCTTTCCTTCACAGCCAAGCTCTTTGGTAGTTTTAATTATGAATAAAACCTAATGTCACTTAGTTACCCACGTTCATTATTCAACCCACTCCAATCTGGCTCCCATGAAAGCATGTAGCCAAAACTCTCATTGCAAAGAACACCAATCATCTTCACATTGTCAAATTCATTAAATATTTTTCAGATATCATCCTACTTAATATCTAATCATGGTTAGATGTTGATGACTCCCTCTTTCTAAAAGTATTGTCCATACATGGCACTAAACACACATGGTTGTCCTCCTTCCTCTGTGGCTTCTTCCAAGGTGTCTTCACCGACTGTGGTGCTCTACCTGTCTCCTACATGTTGATATTTCATGGGACTTGATTCCAGAAGTCTCCTCACTTAATATCCCTCATCCAACTAATCTCATTCATTCTCATGCCCTTAAATACTATCATTATGCCAGTAACTCTGATATTTCTGTCATTAGCCCAGACATCTCATATTCAGATTTTTGCATGCAAAATTGTACTTAACATTTTCAGTTATATATCTCACAGGTATCTCAACCTTAATGTGTTCTAAATTTAACTCCTGGTACTTCCCTCCTCACTCCCCACATTTCTCCCTCCTTCATCTTCTCACTTTTTAGTAAACGGTGCCTCAATTTATCTGGTTGGTTAATCTGAATAACTTGAAACTTCAGCAACAAGTGGACAGGTGTGCATTTAATTAAAAAGTTACAACAGAGGACATTTAAGGATATGGGTGGCATCTAATTCTTCTTTTATTTCAAGTGTTTAAAATATGAATTTTGTAATATTTCAGATATATAGACCTCAGAAATAATAATCATAGACAACATGCAGGACCACTATGTGCTAGGCATGGAGCTAATATTTTATAGGCACTAGTATTATCCTAACAGATGATAAATCCAAGGCACACAAAAGTCAAGAAACTTGCCCAGGATCATAGAGCTATTAAGTAGCAGAGCTGAGATTTGAGCCCATGAAGTCTCATTCTTGGGTATTGTCCATAACAATTTTGTTCAGTACAGAAAGTATGCAGTATAGCCACAGTGATGGACATATGTTAAGTAAGTATACTGAAGGCTGAATAGGGAGACTTCACTAGAAGGAATTACCAGTGGATGCTGATTCAACTCTGTAAACATGTAACAGTGCTTGGAAAGAGCTGATGGTTTATCCTATCATCCCAAGATTCTTTCCAAGATTTTTGACAATACAGAATTGAGTAGTAGGCGTTTCTGCCTTATGGGCAGGAAACCATCAAATCAGATGCTGATGGATGACCTTTTTTTACATAAGTTTACAGAAATTTTCAATAAAATTTTTATTGTTTTGATATTTTAAGACCAAAATAATATCAAACTGTTTTATGTCTATATGGCACCATCTTCCCTGTTTCTTCCATTTATGACTACACTTAAAATAATTGATTTTTAAAATAAAAAGCCAGAACAAGTTGTACAGACAATTTGTTGTTTCTATGGAGTAGGAGTCTTGGACAAAATGCACAGCCCCATTCTTTTCCTATCAGGCTCGTGGGAAACACATACTGTTTTCTAACTTTCCCACCCACTGCTGGAAAGAACAAATGCCATTTATCCCAATTAAACTGATAGGGTGAATTTTTATATCATACTAAAATAAAACTTGTTAAATGTTCCATGTAATTGGAAAGTTGTATAATTTTTAAAAATTTTAAAACATATAAGAAATATATCTCTACTTATTCATACCCAGATCCTTCTTTTTAAATAAATTAATTTTAAAAAGAGGAAGAAGTGGAATCAGAGAAGGAAAAAAGAACTAATAATCCATTTACCATGAAATAGGTAATTATATAGCCAATTTATAATTTGGGGACCACTAAGACAAGTGGCTACATTTAAGATAAAATATCTACTTTGAATCATGGGATTAGCATTTCTTAAATTTCCTAGATTCCTTAGGTGATATCTCCAATGGTGTTCTGATGAAAAAACAAATTCAAAAATTCTATAGAAGAAAAGGCATCAAATACAGAACAAATAGAAGTTCTAGAAATTTGTTAATCTTCTCTGTATTTCAATTGCTTAAAATCTGTGTTAATGTGTCTTTTTTTTTAATCAAAAAAACTATAGAGAGTATCTATGATGAAGACTCGGAGTGAAGTGGAACCGCATAAATCTATTATAGATTCATGTTTCTCCACTGTCACAATGGATGAACTTTAAACCTCTTACATCAAAAGCAAATGAAAATTTTCATTTGATCAGATAGAAAATCAG
>NC_045448.1:50699675-50761399 GCF_002776525.5 Piliocolobus tephrosceles | reverse complement strand
AAAAAAAAGAAAAGAAAAGAAAAAAAAATCTTACCTCCTGCTAGCTACCTATCAATGTTAGACAACTGTAATGTGTTTTGTACTGAGAAAATATATAGAAGAAAGGTTTCTTCTACTGAAAATCTTCCAAAAACAGTACCAAATAGTATTTTATGTAATAATGCAAAATAATAATAACACATGGCATAGCTGAGTACAGAACATACATGCAATATAAGTGTGTGTATTTTTAAACGTGCACTTATATATTTAAATTTCAATAAATATTTATTGACATGTTTATCAGAAGACTCTGCAAATAATAATTGACACAATTCAATGTAGCTTCAACAGTAATGGATTTCTATTAATTCTTAATGAAAAGTCTAGAAATAAGACGGCAGTGGGATTGACTAACTCAGTGGCTAAAATAAGTCATCACATACCAAGGAGCTTTTTATCTTTCTGTACATATCTTAAGTGTGATAACTATGCCGTTCCCCATTGTTTTAAGATGGTTGAAGGTGTTCCTGGCAACGAAGCATGTTTCCTTCTATGTATCACTTTTTATTAAGGAGGAAATTCTTTCTCTGAGGAACTCATTTCCATGTCAATGAGCCAGTTGCCTTAACTGGTTTAGTTCCATTATGAACAAGCCACTGGAGTGGGGGATGGGAAATCGGGGACGCCTTCACTGTATAAACAAAAATGGAGCCTCTGCTGGCAAAAAGGAAGGTGAGAGTATAGCTGTTGGTTAACAACTGAAAAAATCTACCTTAAATTGTATTGGATGCTATCAGGAATTTTGTACAAAGAGAATAGCATGAGTACATGCCTTCAAGGAGATTACAGTAGAGTTACAGAGATTAGATACGCATACTGAAAATTCTCCTGCAAGGCAGTTAGAAAAAAATGACATGAAAGGAAAGCGGTTCAGGGAGAGAAGGATAAAAACTCACCAGATGTAAATGAAGGGAAAGGAATTCCAAGTGGCAGAAAGAAGAGGAACAATGAGCACTCTAGACTGGCTTTATTTGTTGTAGGATATACCAGATTATTAATATACTTAAGTAACAGGAAAGAAGTATAGAAGTTTTTCTTTAGGCAACTAGCATCCATGGAGGACTTTTAACTAGAGGAGTGGCAAGATCACAACTTAAGAAGCGTTTAAGAGATCCTCGCAGAGATGTAAATATGTGCGCGAGATAGGTTAGCCAGTATTTCTTTGGAGGGGTTAGTTGATAATAAAATGTAGGGTAAATGGAAGGCGGAAGAGAATAAAGGCGGAAGAGAATAACATGTCCTCATCCAGGCAAGGGGTAGTTATTTTCTGAACTAAACTAATGGCGAGGGAAATTGAAAGGAAAAGAAGCCCTTCTAGGGGAGGAAGTGGCAGGGTTGGAATGCAGTGAATGATGTGGAGCTCCAGGTAGTAGAAAATGAGCCCGGGTATGGAGCATAGGTATTCACTTCCTGAAATGAACTAGAAAGTCTTCTCCACAAATTGCTAGCTAACATCAAGCAATATTTTCGGCAAGTTATTTAAGTTATTTAACCTGATTTTATATCTCTACAGTGGCATTGCCTGCCTTATTTAGTGGTGAGGGTTACATACAGTGATGCTTATGAAGCACCTGGCATAGTGCCTAACTTCTTATAGGATTCAACAATTGTTAGTTCTTGCTTCACTACATAAAAGTGATGGGAACAGCAATGATGAGTGAGGGAGAAGGTTTAAACAGAGAAAAAAAATGTGAGAACCATCTTATGCAAAAGTCAACAAACTTTTTGTGTAAAGGGCTGGATAATACATATTTTAAGCGTTGCAGGTCATATAGTCTCTGTTGCAGCTACTCAACTCTGTGATTGTAGTGTGAAAGCGCCATGGACAATATGTAAAAGAATATTATGGCTATGTTACAATAACACTTATGGACAATTATCTTTACATTTTATAATACTTTCACATGACATCAAATGTTAATATTCTTTAGATTTTTTAATGTGAAATATTTTTAAATGTAAAAAAATAAATAAAAATAAACAAAAGCAAATCTGTTCTTGGCCATTGTGCCATACAAAAATTTAGCAGGCTTAACCTGTAGGCTGTGAATTGATTTTCTCTTATCTTGAAAAATGCCCAATCTCAGGCAATGGAATGATGGAGAATATCAAATAAGAATGAGCAATTAAAGAGCTACAGGAAAAACCAAGGGAGTTTTTAAAGTATGTTGGATTAGGTGATTGTCAAGTCACTGGTCGAAGAAGTCATTTAGGAAGAACCTAGGATGTCAAAGGAAACGAATAGGTAAGCCATGGTAATGATAATAGTGCTAAGTATGATTAGTGGAGGGAACTGGGAAAAATTGCTGGTTTATATTAAGTGCAGAAGCCAGTGGGTAGACAAAGATTGGAGATACAAAAAGAGGAAAGAGATAATTATTGAAGAAGAGACCAGATCAGGCAGAAAGGGTTTAGTAAGATGTCACAGTTATAGGGATGAGATTTTAAAAAGTGTGGGCATCTTTGTTGATGAGAAGAGTAGAAGATGAAAGAATAGAGAGAGATTGAGGCATGGTGGTGGTGATGTATGTATTCACAGAATTAGTATCATATGAACTTGGGCTCCTTTGTGGATGAGGTATTAGTGTATTTTCTGAGCATGAAGGTGAAGAATAGGAGCAAGAATGTTGAATGTGGAGGCAATTTAGAACAGCAGCTGTGGCCAATGCAAGAGTTTCAAATGAGAAGAATCAAAAGGTGTCCAAATGGCAGTGAGTATTCCTATTAGGAATTAGATACCCCGACTTGTAGTCATTGGTGTAATTTAACAGATGTTGAAATATTCTCAGCAGTATTCCTAAAACAAACCCAGAAACACATTAACTAAGACTGGGAATTCACACATGTGCCTATAGAGAAAGACAGTTACTTCTCCAGCATTTTGTCTTTCACAGTCACCTAGAAATTTGGAGCCTGGTACAGGACTGCACTTGTTATTAAATAATGTAGCTGCAAGTACATAAACTATACCAAAACATCACTGTGGCTTCATGTGGCTATTTAAATTTAAATTAATTAAAATTAAAAACCAGATACTCAGTTGCACCTGCCACATTTTAAGTACTAACTGGTCACATGTGGCGAATGACTATTGTATGGGACTGGTCGGACAAGAAGCATTTCCATCATCACGGAAAGTTCTGGACGGTGTTGGCATACCGCACAAATTGGCTTGCTGTTTTTTTCTACCCGCCCAGGAGTCATTGAGATTAAAGTGAAATTACAGAGTGATATAAAAAATTTGCACATAGATCCCTACCCCAGGAACATGAGACCATTTTAAAAAATGGTTTGGAGACAAACTGATTGCTCACCCTAGGTTAAACTCCCCATCATGACTGATAGGAAAACTGACAAAAATAGAGTTCAGTTGAGTGACAGTTAAGGATTTAAAATCCAAGGCATTGAATAGAACAATGGGAGCACTGTATTCATTCTGTTTCTTTTTTCTCCCACTCTCAAATTTGAGTTTAATGGCTGAGTCAGGTAGGTTAAATGTGTGCGACAGAGTGTATTCTGTTTTATGTGACTATAAAGGGCACATGCTGAAATGTAGAATATTAATATGTAAATCAATGCAATTTTTCCTAATAGATATATAATTAAAGTGCTTAAGCGATAGCAAATGCAGCAGGTATTTTGATCACTTTGTAATTCTATAGCCCTTCATCTGATCACTGTGCTTCTCTCTTCTTATTCCATTATGCCCACTATAGAAGTTCTATTGATGGGGCACAACTCATGATCTCAGAAACTGGGGTGGTTCCTTTTTGAAGGCTGCTGCTCAATTGCCTCAAATATTAGATAATACATACAAAATTATGGATAATTTGTTCTTCAGTAGGATTTTTTGTAAGAAAAGATATTATTTTTCCTGGAAAGATTTTGTGTGTTACTCTTGATCTGTTTCTCTTGGATCTATTTTTATTTTCTTCATAATTAAAATTTTGAGAGTATTATTGGCTGGGTGCAGTGGCTCATGCCTGTAATCCCAACACTCTGGGAGGCCAAAGTGGGTGGATCACTCGAGGTCAGTAGTTCGAGATCAGCCTGGCCAACATAGCAAAACCCCCTCTCTACTAAAAATACAAAACTTAGCCAGGCGTGGTGGCATGTGCCTGTAATTTCAGCTACTCAGGAGGCTGAGGAATAAGAATTGCTTGAACCTGGGAGGCTGAGGTTTCAGTGAGCCGAGATCGTGTCACTGCACTTGCCTTGGTGACAGAGTGGTACTCTGTCTCAGAAAAAAAAAAAAAAAGAAAAAAAAAGAAAGAAAGTATTATATTTTCTTTTTTCCTAAAAAAGGAGATGATTTCCATACTTTAGAGAAACTCTATACACTTTAGCAACCTCTCAGGTTAGGAGTCGTTGAGAGTTGTGAAATGCTGTCATTATTATTCCCATTATTATGACTACTTTTAATTCTAAATGTGATATAAAATAAGGAATTTTAAAATTATTTCCAAAAAGTGTATATGGCAAAAATGTTGTTCTTTCATAAGAAAATACATGAGTAAAAACAATGGTCAAAGAATGTAGACCTAGGTTTTATTTAATGCATGCATGTTTATTTACTTATACATAATTGCATATTGTTCAGACAAGCAATGTACTGTGTTCACAGACCTAAATATATAAATATGGTACTTAGAAGCTATGTGATGTTGGCAAAGTTATTCAATTTTGGTGAACCTCTTTTCCTCTTCTATTCAAATGTATTTCATCATGAGAGTACCTTTCTCATTGGATTTTTGTGCACATTAAATGAGAAAATGAATGTAAACCGCTTAGTATAGGGATGTATGTGCTAAAGCAAGGTCTATCATTATCTTTTGTTTCTCTGAAGGCCTAGAGCTCTAATAAATGTTGTTCAAAGACACAAATCCAGACTAGACAGTTAGCAAAGCTAATCTGTTTACTTGCTGTCCCACTTCCCCATCCCACCTCTAATCATAAGGTACATCTTTTTGGAAAGATACAATGAAATGAGTATCTAACTACCTTATGCCTGAAGGCAGTTAACAGAATCGAACAATTTAAATGTATTTACAAAAGTTCTTAAATTAAAAACCAAGTTCTAAATGTGTCTCTCAATGAAAATGTGCACCATATTTTGTTTTTAGTTACAAGTTACCTTTCGTGTGTGTGTGTGAGACAGGATTTCGCTGTCACCCAGGCTGGAGTACAGTGGTACAATCATGGTTCACAGCAGTTTCGACCTTCTGGGTTTAGGTGATCTTCCCACCTCAGCCTCCAGAGTAGCTGAGACAACAGGTGTGTGCCATTATGCCCAGCTAAATGTTTTATTTTTTTGTAGAGACGGAGCTCTTTCTTTGTTTCTCAGGCTGGTCTTGAACCCCTGAACACAAGTGATTCTCTCTCCTCAGCCTCCCAAAGTGCTGGGATTACATATGTGACCCACAGAGCCTGGACTTGCCGTTATTTTTCATCTTACCCTCGCTACTCGTGATTGACAATCCCCCTAAAGAATTGGGGCCTGAGTTCTTTCAGGAAAAGCAAGCATCGGAAGATTGCCTATAAAGAAGAGGAAGACGAAAGTGAGTCTGACCTTAGAGTACCTATTTCTAATTCTTCTCTTCTCCAGCAAAAAGGCTACTTGTGCTTATATCCATTTTTCAGACTTGATCTTTTAAGTTTCAAGTTGTAAATCTAAGGATTCTCTCTACAGTCAGGCATTTTTCTCAGGACATGGCAGAAGCCAAAATATAAAGAAAATGGGAATGGATAAGACATGAAATTTTTTAAAAAATGTATTCGAAGAAGTTACTTTTAGGTCTTGTTATTGTGTCAACAGAACCAAAGGAAAGTTCAATTGCTGACTGAAGCAAGGGCAGGTAGCAGCTCAACTTTGCCAAATTGATTTGGGTTAGATATTTTTATCATTCTAAATTTTCTGGAGAACAGTATGCCCTTCCATATGATATTTGCTGCATTAATAAAACTTGTTAGAGAAAGAGGAAAGTAGCAGTCACATCACTAATACCACACACTTTGTGGATATCTCCCTAAATGGCACTTCCAGTTACAGAAATCTGCTAGAGAAACCAACCTAATGGGTCACACATACTCTGACTATGTGATCAGAACCAAAAATATTAAGCATTTCTGCCATTTCCAGATATGACAGCAAAGGCGAGAGATATGGATTCGTTGTCAGAATGTTACAGGCTTTTTTTTTTGGCAGAATATATGTTGCATACCTTCCCCTCACCAATTAAACTGTTGTATAATTATACATGCTGACAATTTGTCCTAAAGAGATATTCACTAATTTAACTTATTCTTGCACAACTATTTATATATTCACCAGCTGATGGCTTCTCATTTGGATATTGTCCTATAACTTTCTGAGAGCAATGGATTATCATTAAAGTATTTTTATTATCATCACAAAAATAGATTTAGACAATGTCAGTGATTTTGTATCTTAAACAAGATAGCTTGTAATTTGGAATCCACCCTTTTAGTTTGTGAGACATCAATGGAATGTCAGTATTCCTCTTACAGTAAAGAGTGGCAACCCTGAGACACAGCAAATTTGGCAGTAAACATATTGTCTTCAAATTTTGAAAGTATATCCAAATATCTCTTTCATTCCCCTTATAGGTATATTAAGTGTTGTCAGTGTACAATATAGTTCTAAATGTTCAAATCCTGAAAGAAAGACTGTGAATTTAAAGAAGTACTGTGTGGAGCAGAGAAAGTATATTTTGTCAGTTATAGTAGTGGCATGGCAAATGGACCTCATTTGAAATGTATCATACCATAGAAACATCTTAAGGTTTGGGTAGCTATATTCTGTTCTTTGGCTTGGGTCACGGACTGAATTTGCAGTGAAATTTTTCAGGGCCGAACGCAGCAAAAGTAACTGCATCCCTCAGGGAAAATCAAAGAGACGATTTTGCAAGACTGACCTCTAAAGAATTGGTAGATTAGATGTGGAAATTGTCCTGGAAGAACTCAGATATGCTTCTGAAGTTTCTCTCTGCTCTCAAATACATGTCATCATGTACTTGGAGGTGTGAATGTAGAAAACAAAATACAACACACCATGTTGCTGTAGCATTTGTGCAGTACATGTGCTATTAAAAAATTCATTTATAAAATACATCAAATTTAGGAGAATGTCTCTCGACTAAATGAAGCTTAAAAAAGTTGTCCTCCTCTGAGAAGGTGTACTAGGATAAGAATTATCTTAATTAATAAAAATCATCCAGACTGATTTTGTTGGGAGAATTAGATCATTCACCTATACAATCTCTTGTAGTTACAGCAACTAAGAAACACAGTTGGTGGCATTCATGGTTCTTTAAGCTTTAAAGCTTGCAGCTTTATCCTACAGTTGGTCTTTTATGCTTCTCTACTAAGAAAAGTGAAATTTGGAGTTTCCACATGATAGTTTAGAAGATCAAAAAAGGCAAGGTCAGTTTACCTTGAAGCATATGACTCATATCTTTCAAATAATGTCATTTGATTTCAGGTGTCACAAAAGCTGTAGGTACAAGTAGTTATCTATTGAAAGGATGTTAAAATATCTCTGTAACAAGTATCACTGATAGACGCACACAGAAGTTGGGATATGATAAGGATGCCTGCAATTTGGCATGCCCAGTGTGCCTCTTCTTTTGTAACCTATATTTTCTGTTTTTGAAGAATACCAGTAAAGTGATGTTCAAGGGCCAGTAGGAAAGAATAAAGTTTCTTGAAAAGGTGAGAAGGTGTGGCAGGCAGCAACGGGGGCCCTGTCAGGGGTAACCTATGACGGCATGCCTCTTCATCTCAAAGGCATCATGCTTCTCTGGAAACCCTTAGATCAAACTCAGAAGAAGAAAGAGGTGTTAAATATATAACATGGAGTCGACCAGAGCGTTTAACAAAGGAAATAAACCTGAACAAATCCTAGAATAGAAAGCATTTAGGGTTCAACATTATATACTTGATCTTAATTCACAAAGATCAAGATTTACATAATTATGGGCTCATGTTGGCCTTTAATACCAAATGCTGTTCCACCTCTTCCATCTCTGCCTCTACCTGCCTCCATAACTTTTCAACAATAAAAATAAAAACTAGGATGCTATTAACACAGATAATAACTTGCAGGTTATGAATCTAGCAGCTGGAGAGTAGTTGTAAGACAGGAAGCTTACTGGTTGGAATAGATGTTTATAATTTAAACAAGTCATAAGGTGAAACTTCTCAGATATCCAGACATGTAGGTTAAATAAAGGCTTGTAGTTCTAGGCAAGGCATTGATTGAAAGGCAACAAAACGGAGCTTGTTCCAGTATAAAGTCTTACTTTCCTAGTTGTTATGAGCAACTGCTGAGAATTAATACAAGCAATTATGTTTTAGTGTTGCATCTTAAGATCTTGAAAGAATACTTTATCACAGAAGAGCTCAGGAGTCAATTGCTTGCTCACCATCAAGTTTGGTATTTTTTGTTTTTCTGGCAAAATGCACAATATGTCCTGAAGTGGTGGTATAAATTACAACCTGTTTCACTGCACAATTTTTCTTATTCTGAGACCCAGTCTCTTGTTTCTAAATAGTTGAGAAGCTTTACTCTGATGAACAGTTTCTCATTGTTACTAAATGTAGAATGAAGAACTACAGTGAATTGGTAGAAAGGGATGCTTATTTTTTAAACAGAAATATATTATGCAATAGGAAATAATTGATATTACTGATATTAATCTGTAAGTAACCAGTGTATACCAGGTCAGAAAATTAGAATCAGAGCAAAGAAGGCGAAGCCTTTGGTTTTTAGTATAAATAGGAATCCAGGACTGACACTCATTAGATATGGATGCTGAATTCCTGAATTCTTTACCAAGCTTAGCCTGGAACAGGATATTTATAAAGTGCTAATAGAAGTCATATAATTAATTAAATCAAGTTGTGCTTGATACTGTTAAGTATGAAGAAAACATTTTTAGTATCACAGATTTTCAGAGCTGGCTTACCTAGGTCTTTGTCGTTTATTGTTAGAGAGCCATTGTTAGATAGACCTATATTCTCCCTGTCATTTACACTCTCTCTAAGCCGCTGCAAGCAACCAGCCTACCAAGAGACAAGCAGAATGTCTCCCAGTCCTCATAAACATCAGGGGTTCTAGGTCCAGGTACCGTCTCTCCGATTTGCAAGCATTTCCCCCTCTTAAATCCCTATCTTGTTTATCTCCCAACATTTATTTCCTCCTCCTCCTCCTTTTTCTTCCTCCCCCTCCCCCGTACTCCTCCTCCTCCCCTTCTTTTTCCTCTTCCTCTTCTTCCTCCTCCTCTTCTTCTTCTTGTTCTCCTCCTCCTCCTCTTACTCTTCTCCTTCTCCTTCTCCCTCTTCCTCTTCCCCTCCTTCTCCTTCTCCTTCTCCTTCTCCTTCTCCTTCTCCTTCTTCTCCTTTCTGATGGAAGGTAAAGAATCATGGTGCTTTTGCTCAGAACCTCCCACTGGTGGCCCATTTCGATGAACTTCTTATTGTGGCCAACAGCTTCACAGGATCTGGCTCCAGCCTATCTGTATGCTGTTCTTTCTCCACTGTACATTTTCAGTTCTGGAAGGGAGCAAACAAGATCTCACCCATCATGGCTGTTGGACCTGCTGTTCCCTATGGCAGATACCAGCGATTACCCTGCTGCTGGTCTGTCTCCCTCTCATATTTAGATCTTTGCTTAAACTTCATCTCTATAGCAAGCACTTTCCTGACATCTGGCCATCCTTGTAAATTTCTTTCTTTTCCTGAATAGCAGTGAATAATGATACTATTTGATGCTTTATCGTGTGTCTCTCCATCACCGTTGTTACCTCCAACACAGCAATGGAAGCTCTTGTTGGGTGGGATATCTGCCTTATTCACTGCTGTATCTTCAGCTCCTAGTAGATATGTAGGGGCTCAGTAAAGAATTTTTTATTAATTCATTATGAAAAAAAATTTCCATATCTCACTTCCTTATCTCTTTTCTAGGGCAATGGGACTGGCATGATGCTCTCTCATTTTTCTTTTCTAGTTGTTTTTCTTCTTAAGCTGACTTCTTTGTGTTTACTAAAGATAGAATAAGATGGGCCATTGAGGACACAAAGCCAAACAGCATTGAAGAGTAACCTGGCAGATCAAACCAGCATGTATTGCTGGAAAAAGTCAGGCCAAGGCAGGGTGTGTACAGTAAAACCTAAAAGTGAGTTTGAATAGGAGGGGATCCAATCAATCCTAAGTATTTGAGAACTCACCATATATTCACAAATAGGTTTTTCATGCTGGAGCATATGGATATATCCCTGTTTTTAAGGGCTTACATCTAGCTGTGAGAGTTAGATAAATCAGATGAAAGAACCACGGGTTTGATGATAGAAGGGAAGACAGAATTCCAGGTAAGAGTGAGGGCTTAAGTAAAGGTAGACAGGAAAGGAATATGTTTTACCAGGGAATGAGGAAATAATTCTCACTTGTCAAGGATTCAAAGCAGGAAATTATGAGCTAGTAGACTGAAAATGTTAGTTAATGCCAGACTGTGATGAGATTTGAATTCAAGGCTTTGGCTTTTATTTGGCCAGCAAAACGTTTTCCATAGGAATGTGGTAGGTTAAAAGTGGTATTTGAGGAAAATCAGTATGACATCAGTCAACAAGTTGAAGTGCACTTTCATATAAAACTGAGAGTAGTCAGGAAGCCTGGGAAAATGTTGCATGTGTTTTATGTCTGAAGATGTATCCATGTAACTGTCTTGTATATTTCATCTATGAGCTGACCTAACTCTCAATTTTTGCTGTGTTACCAATTATATTTGTGATTCTGGTTTTGCTACAGTTAAGCAGACAATTCAATAGCACATCATGAATCACATCTTCATCTGAACTTAGATAAGTAATTGATCTAGATTGATGAGCAGTTGTGAACTATTCTCCTATGTCTATGTGCATTCAATACAAAATCTAGATTAGACCAACATAAAACCAATCCCAGAAATAAAATTCTGTCAGTCAGACTAAATGGCAACTTCAGCTGAGAAGCAGTTCATTATGAGGTTTCTGGCTTGAGTTTGCCACTTGGATGTCCAGATATATTTTTTTTTCCATAATGAGTAAAATATATCTAATAATGCCAGTTATAATGCAAACAATTTTATTTTTATTTATTTTCATGGTTGTCTTTCTCTGGGAAAATAATCAGCCCAGTGGTAATACATTTTCCTTATTCAAATGTTTTTCTTTGTTTTTACTCTAGGCTATAGTTAGAATTCATGGGGACACAAACTGGTGTTTTAGATAAAATTATGTTGATTATCATGTTACATTGTGTGCAATTAGAGCCTCTAACATCCCAGAAACACAGATTTGAATTTGTACGATTTTGTAAAAAGTTGGATATGACTATATAATGTATTGTATTAGAAATTATGCATTTTGTTTTACAGCTGACAAGTTTAACATGATGTTTCTCATTATCGTTCATTTCAAGTCAAACATCCTAGCACATATAAGCTCCTTTGAGAATGTAGGTCAGAGATAATTCATTATGTGAAAAATTCTTAACCTGAAAGCATATATGAAGGAAAGTTGGATGAAGGACTCAGATGGGATAAGTACAGAGAATATATCCATCCAGTGCCACTAAAGGGTTCATTTATTATTTTTTTCGATCAATGGTTACAGACTTGTAAATTGACTATGCCAAATAATTTGTGGTTTCATTAGGAGAAAAAAATAGGAAAACAGGATAAAACAACAGTTCTGATCTCTTCATGATGAATTATGCATCTTGCATGGATGACTAGTTTATCACTTTTTAACTTGCAGTATGCACTTTGTTTAGCTACAAAATACATTGAATTGCTCTGTTTAGGAGTCCAAATCTACTAGTGCATATGGGTGATGTCATCCTGCAGGTAATCAACATAGTTCAGTGGTTTTAAATATAAATTAAATCTTGCTAATTTTATTCATCTTTTGAAAACTCAGATTAAAAAGAGACAGCCATATGCAAATCAGATACATGCAGCCCAACTGAATTATATTGTTTCATGTCTGTGCTTTCTAAATAATAGAATGGTAACTATACAGAATGATTCTTTTGAATATCCTGACAAGCATGATTTATGGTATTCCTAAGATGTATTCTTTGCTTAATAGTCAAAAGAAAGGCCTTACTTTCCCACTTACCTAATATTGCATGAATTTATATTTTAATGTCACTCCATTTAGAAAGTGAAGGGGGAAGGGAGAATAGATGTAAATTATATCCTTACTAATGCATAAAACAGTATTGAAATTGAAAATTGCTGTTTTAGCATGCAAAGTGGAATACCACAATTAATTCCTTTTCTTACAACAGGCACAATGTTGAACTTTGTAGAAATGCAGCCTATTATGACGTTAGTGTAAAAGTCCTTTGACATGAAAAGTACCCAGAAAAAAAAAATTTCTGCATTATTAATGTCTCCTTCCCCACCTAGCAAATAACAGGGATCCATTGCAAGATATATGAATAAGAATATGATAGGCCAGAGGGATAGAACAATGTTAAACACACACACACACACACACACATGCACGCACATATCTATTTTGACTAGGGTGACCAGGACCAGATGCATCTGTTTACTTAGAAGAACCCAAATATATTCTTGTCGTAGTGGTATTAATTATTAATGTTAACACCTTCCACTCTCATGTGTCCCTTTCTGGGTGGTAAATTAGGATTACCCTAATATGACTACCACAGCAAAACACAGACCAAGTTTATATGGTTGAGAATTCTTACCAGACCTTTTCCTTGATTCATCAGTCCATGAACAAGGAAATTACGGACAACCAGAAAATTATGTGGATTTCATGAGCTATGCTTTATCACACAATGCTAGAACCTCATCCTTAAGGTACTTTTAAGTGAAATACCTCAAATGGTCAAATGTTAAACACAAAATTGATGATGTTAAGTATCATGGGGACAGCTGGCTCATCCACATTTGTTTCTCCATTGGCCAGTGTTAGGACAATGCAAACACTCCACCAATAGCAGCAAAAATCAATGATAACTTTAGTTGCAAAAAAATAACCCTCATAATTTTTATTTGTTTAGTTTTTGCCGTGTGTGTGTGTGTGTATGTATGTATGTATGTAAGTATGTATGTACATATTACAATAGAACTTTATTTGCAAAACCAGGGGTAGTCTGTAGGCCTATTTAATGACCCCTGGTGTAGATATCAAAATGATTTCACTTTCTATTAATAATGAGTACTTTCTGCCAAGTATAGTTTGGTAGAGGACTCGCTTTCTGTCTCTATATAGGCAGTGCTCACTTTGATTTCAATTGCCTTTGTATGTATTTTACTTTCCTTGGATACCTTCTGTACCTCTGCTCTCCTCTCCGTGTTAATTCTCTTAATCTGTTCCATGCCCTCTCTTAAGTCTGTCATTTTTGTAAAAAGAGGAGAATTCTCAGTGCTGTGTTTAGTCTCTTTTGTTCCTTCCCTAAATCCTCTTTATCTCTGCTGTCTCATTCTCTTTAATTTAGATTTTCATTACACATTTAAGGCTAGCCAGATCACGTGTTCTGTTTCACCAGTGCATTCAGATGTATTTGGTGGAATGCAGGAGCATTAACTGGGATACAGTGGAGGACTATTTCACTGTTATTGGTACCAAGTAAAACTGAGGCTTCAAAAAGAAGTGTATCTATTTAACCGTCAAATTCACTAACCATCTCTTATAAGAGCATATAATGGGAGGAGATGCAAATAAATATTTTATATTTTCATGATGGAGAATTTTTGTCTTAATGTTTGTACATTACAAAGAATAAAATTTAAATATTTCCAATTTATTCAAACTATTGTACGCATGCAAATTTGTAATATACACCTGCCTGCCTGCCTTTCTTTCTTTATCTCCGTTTCTTTTTTCCTACCTTCTCATTTTCTTCCTTATTGCCTCCCTTCCTTTCCTTTTCTTTCCCACAGAGAAATAATGAAAATTTGACAGAAATGTAAAAGAATACCCAAAATTTCATCAGTATACTACCAGTCAGTAGTTATTACTTGGATGATAATGGCATTTGCATTATTAGCATGAAATATTTTTAATATTGAGCTAGAGTGAATCTAATGAGATTTCAGATCAGGGTCCAGCTGATGCAGAGATGAATTATTCACTGTGAAACTTTAGCCAAGCAACCAAACTGTCACATGCTGTGTCTAAGAACTGATACTTGCAGTCCAAAACTCAATACCAAGTATGTCTTCTGAAAGATAGATATGATTGCCTGAATCTCTTTCAGATATACTATTTATGTAAGCCTGGAGTTCATTGCCTTAAGAGTGTGATGATTTTACACCTATGTATCAAACCTAGAGAAGCTGACAGATCAAATGGGAACATCTGATTTAAAAGTGTGATTCAAAAGTCATTGAGTTCATTCATTTGATGACAATTTTGGGGCAAATCATGGCCCCTTCCTTAATTGTGTATTTTGTCTTCACTTATGGAATTGATTTGAAGATATTCAAAGGAGAGTCAAGATTTTTGTAACTTAACTATAATAAAAATATGGTTTAAATGATAAAAAGCTTAAAATAAAAAAAGATGATTTTTGTAACTTAAATGTAATATAAATGATAAACTATGCCTTTAAACATGTTAATAGATGTACTCACAATAGATTAATGGATTTGCCATATATGTTTTAATATTTTTATTATTATAGCATCTAAGGTATATAACAATACGTGCATTTCTGCCTATGTTTGAGAATGATTTCTCTGCTACAGCATAAACATTGATAATGGTGTAAAAATATTTTTTTATTTCCTTTAACCCCTGGATGAATTTGCTCAATCACCAAGGGTGTTCTCCTGTACAAGGATATGCCTTTTTTAAAATTTGCTTTTAATGAAAATTTTAAAATCAGAGAAAGAAGAATTATTGAATGATGATTGAGCTAATCAAAATGTATTGGGCTTTCTGAAAAATCACTGATCTAAGTACCTGCCAAATGCAAAGCACCGCTCCCTGTCTCAGTTCCAGTCACTCAAAAATAACTGTATTTGGAGATTTTACAGTTGATAGACGTGTAATACACATTTATGATTTGCAGCTTCTGAAATAAAACAGCTGTGTGTTGGGAAGGGTATACCATGTGCTGAGGAATGAGTCTCAACCACATTTATACTTGTTAAAACTTGTTGGGCTAGTTGCACATTCATTCTTGGTGAAACTTTTTGAGCCCGTTCAGGACTCAATGGAGATTCCTGCTTGCTTTAGATATATAAGAAGAGGCTCAGTGATCCAAGAAGGAAACCCCTCCCTACATTCCATCGGTCACTTGTTTCATCTCTGAAATAACTCTCAAGTACAATAGGAAATAAAATCCTTTTGATTTTATTTTTCCTCTAGCTTCTACCCTGGTTCAGGTCATCATGATGGGAACCTCTCGGTTAGACCTCTGGAAGAACTAGTAATCTTTCTAAAATGCACATTTGGTCATTTTATTTTTCTGCTTAAAACTTCTCAGTACTCCATTCCTCCACCTTGCCTTCAGGGTGGTCCTTCTTAACCCACATGTAATACTTTAGCCTTCTTATCTCTGCAGCCCTACCTATCTCTTATTCCTTCTTTACATTTTACACTTTTCTCTGTGATCCTGCCCTTTTCAGTTTCTTGGATGTGCATTCTTTTGGACTTTGCTGCTGTTTCAGTACATTTCTTCTTTGTTTCTTTAATATTTTCTCTTTTTCCAGGCCTCAATTCAAATGTTACTGCCTCAAGAAAGCCTTGCCTTCTCCCTCCCCACCAGACAAGTTATGTGCCCTTCCTATGTGCCTTAGCAGGGTTTTCACACTTATTTAGAATTATGATAGCTAGGTTATTTGTAAAGCCATCAGACTCTGTGTGAGCCTGGAATTTGTCTTCTGGACCAAGCACAGTGCAAATACCTACTACCAAGCAGAATGTCAGGGATACAGCAGAATACCTAGGACCAAGCAGAATATCAGGGTTTTAACATGTCAAAAAATCAGGGATGACTTCCTTCTCTTCAGAGAAATTTTACAGTCTTTTTCATTCATAGCGAAGCAGAAGTTTTAGGAAAACCAAAGATGCAGTGAGAAGTCAAAAAGTTACTCTGCTGCCCTTTTTATTCTGTACCCAATACAATAGTACACAGCATTCAGATATTTCCACATCGAATTCATCTTCCTCTTTATAAAACTTTGGTTTGAAATGTGTATCCAGATCAACAGCACACTGTCTTCCTTTCCTCAGTCTTACGGAGGATGGGTTAGGAGGCAGGCAGATACAGATAGAATTGTCGACAACTGGACATCTGCTTGTAAGGAAAAATGGTTTGGCCCCTTTTATAAAACATGACTGGAGGCAGAAATGAAATTCAGTCTGAATCTCTTTCCTCATTCAAGGTGGGTTTAATGAGTGGGTCCCTTATTGATTTTTTATGTAACTATTAAAAAGAAACCATTACTGTTTTTTTTTTTAATTAAGATCTCAAAATGAATCTGTGTAAGTATTGCAGTTTCATTTACTGCACTAATACAAAGTATAACTTTCTGAAAAAGGCATACACATATCCTAAACAATAGTTTACATCGTTTGGCTGTGTGCCCACCCAAATCTCATCTTTAATTCTAGTTCCCATAATCCTCAAGTGTCATGGAAGGGACCTGGTGGGAGGTAATTGAATAATAGGGGCGGTAACCCCTGTGCTGCAGATAGTGAGTGAGTTCTCACGAGATCTGATAGTTTTATAAGGGGCTTTTCCCTCTTTGCTTTTTCCCTCTTTGCTTGGCATTTCTCCTTCCAGCCATCATATGAAGAAGGACATGTTTGCTTCCCCTTCTGCCTGATTATAAGTTTCCTGAGGCCTTCCCAGCCATGCAGACCTGAGAGTCAATTAAACCTCTTCCTTTATAAATTACCCAGTCTTGGGCAGTTCTTTATAGCAGCGTGAGAACAGACTAATACAATAGTGAAAATGTATAGCATATTATTTTCATATTTCTCCGAAAACAGAAGGAAAATAGAAATCATTAACTTTATGGTGAGTGAAATAGGGCCTACGACTAAAGGGATATTTGGGGAAGTCACCTGGAACCAGAAGAGGGAACGCAAAGCTTAAAGTAGATATGGAGGCCAGCAGTCACATTAGTGTTTCTCAGCTCTTCTTTGCGCATTTTGTTCTCCTGGCCTTTTACTTCCCTGCCTTCTTCCTGTCTCCTTCCTTGGTATACTTTTTTTTTTGCTCAGTGAGGCCTTTCTTACCCTATTAACATTCACAATCACTTCCACCACTTCAAATTCTCTCTTTATTGCTCTGTTTTCCCCCATAGTACAGAAGACAATTGATCTTATTATATAGCTTAGTTATTCTGTTTATTGCCCATCTCCCTCCATTAGAGTATAAGCTCTTTGCAGGAAGGAATAGTTGACTGTATTGCTCACTATGGTATACCCAGTGGCTAGGATAGGGCTACCATATAGGAGGTACTAAACAAATTCTTGTTGAATGAACAAATCAATAGTACTCATTCTAAGTTTTTTTTTATTTTAATTTTGTTGAGTAACTACTAACAGTTGGCCATAAAAGTAGGACTATAGAATTTGAAAGTGATTCACAGTGTTGAAACTAACAATCCTCTACAGATTTTGCCTATTTTTTCTTTTTTTAATGTAATTTATCATATCACATTGTGAGAGACTATGTCACAAGATCTTCTTGAATTAATGCAAAAAGATATAATAATGAGTGATAAGGTATTTGTCCTGGATTCAATATTTATGATGATGTGTAGTTATTTACGGTTGGAGAGACGTGTGTGTTTTTATATGCTAGTTGATTTTATGTTAAAACAAATGTAAATAGTGGTTAAGACATCTCTGTGGCTAATATTTCACATGCCTCCAGTGAGGCCATAGCCTAACATGCTGTGGATCTGAAGTGTTAATTCAATCATTATCCATGCTTCATCAGAATATTTGCGGAATCTCTGCAGCGTGTGCTAGAAATGTTGGAGCAAAGGGTATCTTTATCACAGCTTCTAATCATCACATGACGAGACAGCGCATTTCCACCAGTTCATAGTGCACTTTGTCAATCAAGTGAAGAGAAAATACAATGACTAAATTCTATTTGAGGCATAAAAAAATACACCTTACACTGCAACCTCTGGTGTCTGGTTGCTAAAGTTAATAGAAAATGGGTTCTATGAAAGGGAAAGTGCATTAATCTGTGGAGATAAAAATAACTTTAACTGTAATTTAATGTATTTAATATGAACTACCTTGTTATTTGACTTTATACAAAGACCTTCAGTTAGTAATGATTATCTTCTTTTTTCAAATTTAAAAACATTGAAACTCATTGCCTACTCCCTGCTTCTGTGAAGTCCTTGCTATCTGTCATTCCACAGTTTTTGTCATTGTGTTTAGTCCTTCATGAAGAACTATGTTTAATGTGCCTGCTCTATGTCATAGTTACGAAGCAATGAGGGAGTAATGGGAGAGATGAAGGATATCTATTGAAAGAGCTTTAGTAAAAATTTTTAATTGTAAATTATTTCTGTTATATATATATATGATTTGTTGCTGAAATTAATAGATTTCATATGAAATTTTCTTAAGTTCAACATAGTCTCCCTTCACAATTTTTATAGTTTATTGATATATTTGGTATTACAAACATTCATATGACATAATTTATGCATTTTAAAAATAATATAGAAATTCAAAATATACTTTTAAAGGTTATACGACCTCAAAACTCTCTGCTTTGAAATGGCAATCGTATACATTAAATTTTTATTTTAAGCTTATCCTTTAATAATTTTATGAGGGACTTACTACACTTTAGGAGTGATTATGATTTTTAGTATGAATTAAGAAGGATAGTAGTGTCTAAAACCTTAAGATTTTTGCCCATGGAAAGATAGACAATACTCAAAGATTTTCATGTATTTTATATCTTGCTTGCTTTTTTATTGGAAAAAAATTATCTTTCAAAAAATATTCCCAGAAAGGAAAATATGGTATGTTTATACAAATTTTTGTGTGTACATAGTTGGTATATATATATTTATGGAGTGTATTTATTTATGGGGTATATTTCAAAAAATATTCCCCAAAAGAAAAAAGGTATGTTTTTCCAATTTTTTTTGTGGGTACATAGTAGGTATATATTTATGGGGTATTTATGGACTACATAGTAGGTGTATATATTTATGGGGCACAGATATGCAATGTGAAATACGCACATCACAAAGAATGGGGTATCCATCCCCTCTAGCATTTATCCTTTGAGCTACATACAATCCAGTTACACTCTTTAAGTTATTTTAAAATGTGCAATGCAGTTATTATTGACTGTAGTAACCCTGTTGTGATATCAATCAGTAGTTCTTATTCATTCTTTCTATTTTTCGTACCCATTAATCATCCCCATGTCCCCTGCACACGGTCTTCCCACCCCCCATCCCACTATCCTTCCCAGCCTCTGGTAACCTTTCTTCTAATCTCTATGTCCGTGAGTTCAATTGTTTTGATTTTTATATCCCACAAATAAGTGAGAACAGGTAATGTTTGTCTTTCTGTGCATAACTATTTCACTTAACATAATGATGTCCAGTTCCATCTGTGTTTTTACAAATGACTGAATCTCCTTTTTTTATATCTGAACAGTAGTCCATTATGAACATGTAACACATTTTCTTTATGCATTAATCTGTTAATGAAAACTTAGGTTGCTCCCAAATCTTAGTTATTGTAAAGAGTGCTGCAACAAACATAGGAGTGCAGATGTCTCTTTGATATACTGATTTCCTTTCTTTGGGTATATACTCAGTATTGGGATTGCTAGATCTTATGGTAGCTCAACCTTTAGTTTTTTGAGGAATCTCCAAACTGTTCTCCGCAGTGGCTGTACTAATTTCCGTTCCCACCAACAGTGTACAAAGGTTCCCTTTTCTCCGCATCCTCACAGGCATTTGTTATTGCCTGTCTTTTGGTTATGAGCTATTTTAAATGGAGTGAGATGATATCTCATTGTATTTTTGATTGGCATTTCTCTGATTATCTGTGATATTGATGACTTTTTCATATGCCTGTTTGCTATTTGTATATCTTCTTTTGAGAAATAGATTGTTTTTCTGTAAAGTTGCTTTATCTCCTTATATATTCTTGTTATTAATTCCTTGTTAGATAGCAGGTTTGCAAATATTTTCTCCCATTCTGTAGGTGGTCTCTTCACCTTGTTGATTGTTTCCTTTTCTGTGCAGAAGCTTTTGATGTGATTCCATTTGTCCATTTTTGCTTTGGTTGCCTGTGCTTGTGGGGTATTCCTCAAGAAAGTTTTGCCCAAAAAAATGTCCTGGAGATTTTCCCCAGTGTTTTCTTGTAGTGGTTTCATAGTTTTAGGTCTTAGATTTAAGACTTTAATCCATTTTGATTTGATTTTCACCTATGGAGAAAGATTGGAGGCTAGCTTCATTCTTCTGCATATGGATCCTGTATTCCCAGCACCATTTATTGAAGAGATTGTCTTTTCCCCAGTGTATGTTTTTGGCACCTTTTTTGAAAATGAGGTCATTGTGGATGTGTGGAAAAAAGGTATGTCTGTCACATATCTGCATACCCTGAGTGTTATTTTAGAAAAATCAGATTATGTTCTTTTATTATTGTACGATTGCTTTAATTATTTATAATTATTTCAGTAAGATTAAATTATTAGCTTACTACAAAAATAAGCAAGTGCAGGTGAGGATTTTATGACATGTATCTTAAATAAGTAAAATGAATTTTCTAAAGAGTGAAAAAAGCAAACATTTTATTAGCTAACCTAAGAACTAGATTATTTTATTTATAAATTAAAAACTAATGGCAATAAACTGAGAGTTCTTGCAGAATCATCATCAGTAGCTGCCCTGGCATATAACCCTATATTAATAAAATTTTAAAAATTTTAAAAACCTATATTAATATTAATAAAATACATATTATTAATATGTGTTTTAAAATGGAAAGAAAAAATTATGTCTCTTTAAGATTCTTTTTTAAAAACCCAAATATATATTTGAATTCACAGATTCCATTAAAGGAAACATGCAAATGGTTGTCTTTTAGTTCACATATAACTTAACACAGTTCAGGCAGTTAAATCAATATTCTAAATAATTTATTTAAGCTAGGAAGTTGCCTCCTTCTCTTTTGATTCAGAGACCAACAGTGGAATGATGATGCAAGTAGCGTCCTCTCTGGCCTCTCTTCAAAGTGGGTGAGACACATCTCAGCAGCTTCATAGCCTGTGCCATCTATACTCTGCATCTCCTTTTGGCAAGATCAATAGGCCTGCCTAGAATGCTTTTTCTCATCATTGTCCTTTTTATACTTTTTTTCTGAAATATTTGTGAGTTAGCATGGGAGTGTTAGCAAAGGTCAGCAGTTAAAATTTCACCTTAGTTTACTTTCATTCATTCATTCATTTTACTTAGTACATACTATCCATGGGGCTGGTCTTTGGGAGAATGCGTGTGTGAATAGTTCCTTGCTCCAGAAGCTTAGTTAAGAATATACAACATACAACAAGAGTGTATATATATGAGAACATGAGGTGCACATGTGCAGTTGACATTCTGCATACTTCTGAGAGGCAGATAGGTACAAAAAGTAGCTCATCAAAGATGGTAGGATATGTTAGGTATCACATGTGTGTTTTAGAGAACAAAAACAATAGGAATTCAGAAGTAGAGGAGAGCATCACAGGTCTGAGAGCAGTGTAAGCTTTAGAGAAGTAAATTCCAGCCAGACCTTGAAATTGTATTAAGTGTTGGCAAGAAAAGAGACAAATTTAGAGATACTCTTTTTTTTTTTTCTTCATTCTATCCTGGTGGAGGGCTTAAAAATCGTTTGTTATATTGGAGAATAGGATTGTCGAGTTTCTGCATCCTTGCTTGTATGTAAGAGAGCAAGAGGGATAGAGAGAAGGAGTGTGTCAGATCAGGCACTGATGGGAAGGACATAGGACAAAAAGGTCAATGTGGCAGGAGTAAAGGGTTCACGCAGGGAATGTCAACATGAGATCAGAGAGACATTTAATGCCAGATTTAGGGAAGACTTGAAAATAATACTGAGAGCTTTGGACTCTGTCCTGTAACTAATGAAGGAACAATGATTATTGTTTAACTGAAGAGTAATATAATAAAATCAGTTACAAAAGATGTATACACTTATAAAGAATTGCCTAATCATATCTATCAGGTTGCACTAAATTCTAGTAGATAATTTAATCATGTGCTTATGTTGACACAGCACCTTACATTCTTATACATGTAACTATTGTAGTGAACTTGGCGTTTCATCATCTGGGAAAGTAAACTTTGGAAAACCAAATGAGTTGGTGGTAACAGGGCTAAACGAAAAAAGTAGGTTTTCTAAGTCAAGTGTTCTTTAAAATCCTCATCTTGAGTATAATTATGTACTGTTTGAAAGGTTTAAACTGGTCCAGGTGATGCTGTCCCAGTGAAAAAGACGGTGCTTAACTACGTCCTTTATTGTTGTTTTGAGAATGACAAGCCTAGTTATAACCAAGAGTTGCAAATGGTCACTTCTTTGCCTAGGGTACTGCCTAAAAACATAGCAAGAGAAACACTTTGGAAGAAAGTCCCAAGACCACTAGAAGTCAAACAGAAACATGGATTTTTTTTTTTTTTTTTTGTATTGTTTTCTTTAGACTTAGGATGTCATATGAGTAAAGGAGGTTGAACAGTTTTGGCCAGGAAACTGATAAAGACTTCAGACTCGAAGGGGTGGGGTAAATGGTATTTGATGAGTTGCTTTTCTCCTGAGGAGGTGAGCTTCATGAGCTAATAAGTCTTTTCCATCTGTGAAATCAAAAAACAGATTTTACAGCATTTGGCAGACAGGGTTAAGCATTTGGGGACCACATGGAGATTATATAGAGGAAAAATTAAAGGGGAGAGCTGCCTTTTGGCTGCAGCATGCATCAAGCTTGGGCTCATCCATAAACAACCCTCCCCTCCCCTTGAAAAAGGATCAACTAGAATGCCACTCCAAAAAGCTACCACATGTCAGGTTTTTTTCCTGCTCTCAATGTTTGTATCAGATGTTTTAATTTAGTCCCCTCATACTATGCATGATGTTCTGAAAAGGTGCAGTCAGATTTTGAGCATATAAATATAAAAGAGAGAGACAGAGAGATTGAGATTGATTCATCCAACTCTTCACTTGCAGTGATTTCTACTCCCAGTTAGAGCCATAAAGCATTTCTACTCTTCAACTGTGGCAATAGGAAAGGGAGAGGGGCAAATGGAAGTCAGGTGTAGAATGTAAATTTCTTTCTAAAACAGACACACACACACACACACACACACACACACACACACACACACATAATCAATGTTAGAGCCAAATTAGGGGGACCTCAGAATGTGGAGTCTATTTTTCACTGTTGGTGCATCCTATATCATCTCATTCTTTCAACAAATATTTTAAAAGCACCAAGTAAGCAAGAGGAAGTAGTGCAGAGTGGTTACAGCTGACTGAAAGCCAGACTGTTCCGCCAAGCCCTGGCTCACTCAGCTACATCATGCAACCTTAGGAAAACACTGGTCTCCAAAGCCAAAATTCCCTCACTGGCAAAATGAAGATAGAAACACTGCCTAGAGTTGTGGTGAGAACTAAATGTGTACATGGTAAGTGCTCAATAACTATTCTTTATGAGTGTGATCTTGTGCCAGGCAATGACCTTAACCAGACTGTCATTACTACTTGGAAATTCTGTTGTTAATCTATTGTAGACTCAGATTTGCATTCTTCTCAGTGGCCCTTGGAAATATTTAACCGAATTTATATTGCCATTCTTGTGAGACCTTACCATTCCAGATGGTAAGATCTTGGAGGGCTGGGAGTATATCTCATTTATTCTTAGATTTCCCAGATGGGCATATAGACACTATACACTGAAAACATTTACTGAATAAATATGGGAAGGACAATAAGTATTTACTGAGTGCATTGTCATTATTTAACACTTAGTTTAATTGGATAGGAAAAACAAACATACAACAAATGTTAAAATAACACAAGTAAGAAGATGGTGAAGCCCAAGCCGTGTACAGAGAATAAAAGCTCTGGTCTTTCCTATATTCCTTTTTCTGTTACTTATAACAGCATACTTGAAACTGGGTAATTTATAAAGAAATGGAATGTATTTCTTACCATTATGGAGGCTGAGAATTCAGGTCAAGGGACTATATCTGGTGAGGGCCTTTTTGCTGCAGGGGTCTCTCTAGAGTCCTGAGGTGAGGTGGTGCAGGGCATCACATGATGAGAGGGCTGGGTATGCTAGCTCAGGTCTATCTTCCTCTTTTTATACAACCACCACCCCCAGTCCCATGATGACCCATTAATCCATGAACCTATTCATCCACAGATGGATCAACACATCCATGAGGGGACAGCCCTCGTGACCCAGTCACCTCTGAAAAGCCCCACTACTCAATATTGCCATATTGGGGATCACGTTTCAACACTAGTTTTGGAGTGGACACATATTCAAGCCATAGCAGTTTTTAAGAGAGGGACAGTATCAATGAGGCTGAAGATAGTGTTTAGGGACTGAATTTTATGTCTTGAAGGAGAGGTAGTTCACATATGCAGAAAGGATAACAGTATCATTGCCTATGGGAAGCCATTATTCATTTTGAACAGAAAAGTGGCAAGTTGATGACAAAAATGTCCAAAAAAGGGTAGTTTATAAAACTTTTAAAAGCATCTTGGGGAAAGAAAGAAAATGTTACATATGTTTTAAGAAGTAGATCTTTTAATGTTATAGAGATGGGGAAAATTGCAGAAACAATTTAAATTTTTCCATCATTTGGTAGAATAGACTATTGAGGCCATGGGAGTTTAATAATTTAAAATATACACAATTTGATAATTTTTAAAAATGTATAACATTAATACTATCAATAAGTTTATCATGAGTCTGCAGGAAATTTCTTCCTTTTTCATATTCCTGTTGTCCTCAGAGGTTATGGATACAGGCACTGGATTAGGGCTTTTCAAGCTCTTGAAGTTGTGAGTTGAAATTTTTCTGTTTCCCAGGATGATCAATCAATGCAAAAATTGAACTTTAAAGATTCTCTACGAAAAAGGAATGCTGCATAGATTAAATTGCATTTGAAGTTTAGACCTATAGCTTGGCTAGTGTATCAACAACCTCTCAAGTAGACCATTTCTTTTAGTGGTTTTAAAGGTACATGGAAGAGAATCAGTCATCAGATAAGAACCAAAAGAAAGATACTGTGCAAACTCTCTCTCTCTCTCTATTAAATGGAAATGCTTAACCCAATGTTATTAATTATGTATGTGGACATGCCTAATACCTGGCATGTCATTAAATTATAATGAATATAACTTCCTTTTCTGTCTTTCCACTCAGATCCTACCTACACCTGGCTAAATATAGCCATGAAGGATCTTCCTGATTGCAGAGTCAAAACAACAAAGTTTATGCAAAGATAGAGTTTTTTTGCTAAAAAGTCGAGGTCATTAAAGGTGGGTGGAGTGTGGGTGGTGTCACCAATATCCAAGAGGTAAGGGACAACATTTTGGAAAGGACAGTCAAAATCCTTTTTTATTCATCATTTCCTTTGCTCTTCACAAAAGATTCAGACTTTAAAAGTATGTTTTTCTTTAAGGGATTAAGTTTTGATTCTTTTTTCCCCCTTTATTTAGTAGATCGGATTTATGACTGTGTCTCCTCTTAAAAGTTCCATCCTGTTTTATGGTGGTTTTGCCATCATCTCTTCTCCCAATAGATGTGAAACTACTATTTAAAGACTTATTCCTAGAGGTATCAACTTTTATAGAAAGCAGAAAACATTGGAAAAGCGTGATGTGGAATCAAAATAGGGGATTGAAACTGTATCAGAGGACGAGAATTAACATGAAAACCTGTAGACTCTGGAGCTCAACTGCCTGAACTTAATTTTGATTTCACTATTTATCAGCTGCATGATCTTGGACAAATGATTTAGCAATCTGTGCCTCAATTTCCTCATCTATAAAACAATGATGATAATATTACCTAGCATTGCAGAGTTTTGTGAGAATTTGAATGAGTTAACAAATGTAAAGCACCTTGAAAAGTGACTGGAGAATAAGAAATACTCATTAAGAATTAGCTATCATTATTTTTCCTTTAATTATTATTAATATCGAGTGCAATACTTCTTTCATACAAATATAATTAATTCCTCAGGAAATTAAAGCACTGAGTTTGAGTCATGTGAGTGAGTCATAAACATGGGAGCAAACTAAGTCTTCTGATTCCCAATTTTGTTTGTTTCCCACTGTACCATGTGGAGGTAGAAGGAAAAAGTTAGAAATATACTGAAGAAAGGAGGCATACAGGAAATGTACAATTTGCTCTGTTGAAAATCACAATTGTTTCAGTCCCCAAATTGGGTCCGACCAACAGGTGGACCACTGTGACACAACAGAAAGAAGTTTTGTTTTGTTTTGTTTTGTTTTCAATATGCTAAGCAAATCCTAATGTCTCTGGAAGTTTGCATTGCCCTTAAGGGATCTTCATTTTCTTTCCACAGCTTGGAGATTGTTGGTTTCTGTAACAAACATAGCACTTGAAGAGACACCATTGTTTGCAATAGCATTTTATTTGCTATTTTGCCCTTAATTCCAATCTTGAACACATTTTTATTTGCTGTGTTTGACAGGCTCATGTGTTGAGCCTGCAACTCCATTGAACATCAACAAGGAAACTTTTCTGTGTTGAATATCAATCTGCAAGTGGAAAGATCCCCAAGATATTCCTTTAGATGAAAGCTATGAGAAGCATTATATATCCTTAGTTCAGTCCAGATGTATTTACCTTGAGTATTTATGAAGAATGCAGAGATAGACACGATCACACACAGCTTGTCATTTTGAAGCTCCCTTCTTTGGCTAGTAAGTTGGGGTGATTATTCTGGACCAGAATGTTTGTCAACGGTGTGTTCTTGATTTGTTCTGCGAACCAAGCTTTTAAGCAAGAGAAGAGTGTGTCACTATAAAGAGTGTAAGAGACATGAACTCTTGAGTCTCTTTTTAACTCTGTTCAGTGAAATGAACAGATTGGAAACCCTTTTACTCTGTCAAGTGAAGATCCTTTCTGTCTGACTGAGAGGTCTCTCACCACTAGAGCAGGGAGTTAAAACTCTTAAACTTCGGAGATCCCCCTTCAGGCCTTTTTCCTGATCCTTAATGTCAAACTTTAGTGACTGGAAACATATGGCTTTTCAATTCTTTCTCTCTTTCTTTTCTCTCTCTTTCTTTCTTGCCTTTGTTGTTGTTGTTGTTGTTGTTGTTGTTGTTGTTGTTGTTGTTGACGGAGTCTTGCTCTGTCACCTAGGCCGGAGTGCAGTGGCGCGATCTCGGCTCACTGCAAGCTCCGCCTCCCGGGTTGACACCATTCTCCTGCCTCAGACTCCTGAGTAGCTGGGACTATAGGCGCCCACCACTAGCCCGGCTAATTTTTTGTATTTTTAGTAGAGTAGGGGTTTCACGTGTTAGTCAGGATGGTCTCAGTCTCCTGACCTCGTGATCCGCCCACCCGCGGCCTCCCAAAGTACTAGGATTACAGGTGTGAGTCACCTCGCCTGACCCTTTTCAATACTTTCAAAGGAGTGTTCGGTAAAGGAAATCAGACAAACTCTGAAATCCATATTTTTTTTTCACAATTTTTACTCTTCCACAAGGATATTACCTGTGTAGCTAGCTAGAGCCCATAGTTTAGGTAGAAAATAGGCTAAAGAAGATTGGAGGGGCTTAATGGACCCAGAAAGGTACCTGGGTCCTGAGATATCTCCCACTTCAACCCTAAAACTCTTTGTATCTTAAATTGCATGAAGTTCTGCTAAGAAACTTTTCACTGAGTTGTGTGAGTATCTTTCCTAAAAACTCAGTGGATCTCCACTAGGGAGGTTAAAGAAGAATGTTCAGAGTTCACACACCTTAGTGTGCACTGGTTAAATCAGATGACTTCCTTCACCTATAGCCAGGACACTAAACAATAGGAGGAGAATGGATACTTTTATAGCAAGAACCAGTTAGAAAGAAACTATCCTAGGTGAAGCACTGGCATTAAAGTCTTTTCACCTATTAAATAGGGCATAGCTATGGCAAAACAAAAACAAAACCAAAAAATACTAAACTAAATATTCCTAAAGGAAGAAGACACAACAGAGGGTATGAGGTGGAGCTTAGGATAAGTGGTAGGGGGTAGGGAATAAGTGAAAAAGAATGAATTTATTTCTAATACCCATCCACTCATTTTGCAAATTTGGTTTATTTTAAAATTGTATCTATAGAGAAACTGTAATCATATGTGTTGCTAGTACAACAATCCACTTCCAACAACTCAGAACATTGTCTTATGTTCAGAGGACATTAACTGACAAAAGATTGGGTAGCTGGTATTTTTAATGGAAGCTACAGCCCTCTTAGATTTTTCAAGTGTCTACTTAGACTTGAGTCTATTTTCTAAAATCTCTTCTAATGAAATAATCTACATTTTAAAATTCTATCAACACAGATACTAAGGGCAAATATAAAATGTGTATATTAATACAAATACATGAGATTACCTTAAAATCAGTATTACAAAGCTATACAAAGTTTAAAGTAGCATAATACTAAGTTACATTTAGGAACATCATCTTATTATCATCTCTTTTGAGGCTCATGAAAATTCATTATCCTTAGCCATAGTTTTTCTTCCTAATTCCATTTCTCCAAGAAGTTTTAAAATAAGGTCAAGTCAAAAATACTATTCTGTACATATGTACTAGATAACAACTGATGTGTTGCCAGAGAGAGCTTATAGCACAAATGTGAAAGAGTGGAGTTTCTTAAACTTGAACGTGTATAAGAATTACCTGGGATAGTTTTTAAATGTAGATTCTGATTTAGTAGGTCTGGGATGAAATCTTATATTCCTTATTTCTAATAAGCTCCCAGGTGATGTAGATGCTGCTGGTCAGACAACTAGCAAGAGGATGGAGACTCAATCATTAATGGTTATCAAGTAAACAAGGAGCACCTTGATCTCCTTTACCCCATCACCTCTGTTTACCAACCAGTAGAGACCTCTCTAAGTATATACTGAATTCTGTGTCATATTAAAATAATCTGAGCAACATACATTGTTCAAAGGTACCCAAGTAAGTCCTTGGAAACCAGGTGATGTTGTAGGAATTTGAAAGTCTGATAGCTCAGTAACCATGCCTGGGGTGCCTAGCCTGGATTACCTTTTGATGATTATAAGGGAAGTTAGTTTAATTGTTAATGGAAGTGTCTCCCCCAGTCCACACCCTTACATTAATATTTGTTTTGCAAAGCGCTATGTCATTTTCAGTACACTTTACTGTGTGTAATTTCCGCCTCCTCCTCCTCTTCTTATGCTTTTGTAACAGCTCTCTACAGTAAATCTATCGTTTATTATTATTACTAATTGAAATTTACAGAGGAGGAGTTGAGGCTTAAAGAAAGATCTGTGAGTGCCAGATCACTTATCACTTGAGAAGTGGCTGAGCTAAGTCTACTTCTAACGGACTCTGGGATTCTTCACGCATAAAACAATCCTTTCCCCATTCTTCCCACTGCCAATGATGACTATGTAAAAAGAAATAGACAAAAAACAATATGCACACATTCCTTTCTTTTTTGTGACTTTTTTGTTCAAAACATGATGTGGCCTAACCAAGAGGTTTGATTTTCTCTCCGAAAGTTACTACTTCTACAATCGACCAGCAGGGGGCACTATGGCATAGGAATTGAGCTTTGCTTGCTGATTATCGTTCCAAGGGTTGTTTCCCTCCCCCACATTCTATTCAGTTTTTTCTATTGTTTTCACCTTACTCCCATTTATTAGATTGGCAGATGATATTCATCATTGGAAACAATTCACCATACTTTACATTTAAGCATAGGGTTTTACTTTTTTTTTTTTAATGTTAAAAAAAGGGATGTGGAAAAAAAAACTAATGTAGCAAATAAGTCTACCATAAAACACACACAAAAAAAATGATTTATCTTCTATCCATACTTTTAAAATTAATGGATGGATTAAATTAGTGGGGAAAAAAAGACATGAAGGCTCAGTTACTTTGATCCCTTGGTACCTAGAGCAAATGTTTGTCACACTTACTTTCTTCTGCTACAGATAAATTTTATTTTCCAAACACAGGAATAGATAAAAGAAGATGAGCTATACTAGTCTGAGTTCCTCTGGGTCTTATTTTCCACAGATTTGATCAGAATAAAAGGCTGCAGTTCTAGGCAGGTCTAAGTTGAGCAAATTCTTGTATCAAACCTTCAGTTCACTCTTCTGGAATTTTTCTGCCCCTTCCCAGGTCAATAGCAGAAGACAGATCACTTCCCTAAGAGTAAAGTAACCTGAACTAGGGCTCTCAGAAAGTCAAAAGGCTGACTGGTTTGCATGATCATCTCCAGCTTTGAATATAGCAAGATATTAAATATCAGGAAGGGCTGTTAGGAAAATCACCCCGGTTGTGTTTTAAGTTGCTTTTAAATGAGTTGTTTTGTTCGTGAAAAATACAATAAACTAAAATTCCAACCATAGGCTCTTGTGGGAACTTGCCTACCCCAAAATGATCTCAGTATGGAATAATTGCTCCATCCTTTCCTATGCCTTGCCTTTTGTTTGCCATTAGCTGTTAATATAACCAATTAAAGACATCTCACATAGGATCCCAGCTGACTTCATCTAGTAAAGTGTCCTTCTCCCTTTAGGGTACCCCTAGTCACACTTTGGAAGGGGATCAAATGTAGAAGGAATCTTAGAAATTTTTGTTTTATGGGCCACTTAAGCCCTCTCCCTCCCCGCTGTCACCAGTGAAGAAGCCAAGTGCCCAATTATCCCATCACTTGTCAAAGGACACATGTCTACTTTCAGGGAGAGACTGGAGCATCTCCTGACTCTCCTGCAGTTATTGTTACTCCTGGGCAGTGAGTTTTCAAACCATTATCGATATTGGTATTTGATTCAAACACATACATTAAGAGTAATTTTACTAGCAGCCCTTCCCATCTTCAGGTATAAATTTAAAAATATTTCCATTTTAGAAGCAAAAATTAATGTAAGCATTACAGGAAGATTAATGTAATCTTCCCAAATTGAGTGCAAATGAGGAACCTGAAAGTCTAAACAAAATGGTTGGTATCTAATATGAGCATATTGTGATAACATGGCCAAAAATACCTGAAAAAATCATGGAAGAAAATTTAAATTTAGGATTTTACATTGGTTAACCCACTTTTCTGAGTATCAGAAAAGGTCCACAATATTTCATTATTAGAGCGGGCACTTCTCAGTGCGGTTCACAAGAGCTGCTGCTCTGGAATCTTGCATTAAGGTGGTCACAGAACACTGTGACATGAACAGAGATGTCTTGCAGAGCATCAACCCAGGTGTGTGAAATATCACCACAGAATGCCCTGTGATAAGCAACTGCAGACCTATTATCTGTATGTTTCCTAAACATGCTCATACCTTCAGTTTCTACCAAATCTTATAAAACATAAACTTCTTGAATGCAAAATATTCCTTTTTGTTTGCCCAAAGCACACTTTTTTTCAGTTTCAGCATTTAGAATTCTAGCAGATACTTTCTTGATAAGTTTACAGATTTTGACGAGACACTTAGTTGTCCACAGTGACATGGTTGTTAGTGTATTCCAATTTCTTTTATTTTTATTTATTTATTTATTTATTTATTTATTTATTTATTTGTTTGTTTATTGAGATGGAGTCTTGCTCTATTGCCCAGGCTGGAGTGCAGTGGAATGATCTCGGCTCACTGCAAGCTCTGCCTCTGCCTCCTGGGTTCAAGCAATTCTCCTGCCTCAGTCTCCCGAGTAGCTGGGACTACTACAGGTGCCCGCCACTATGTCTGGCAATTTTTTTTTTTTTTTTTTTTGTATTTTTAGTAGAGATGGGGTTTCACCATGTTAGCCACGATGGTCTCGATCTCCTAACCTCGTGATCCGCCAGCCTCAGCCTCCCAAAGTGCTGGGGTTACAGGCATGAGCCACCGCGCCCGGCAGTGTGTTCCTATTTCGTAAGTCCAGTGGAACCTTTTTTGTTTGTTTGTTTGTTTGTTTGTTTTTGAGATGGAGTCTCGCTCTGTCGCCCAGGCTGGAGTGCAGTGGCCATCTCTGCTCACTGCAAGCTCCACCTCCCGTGTTCAAGCTATTCTCCTGCCTCAGCCTCGCGAGTAGCTGGGACTACACGAGCCCGCCGCCACGCCCGGCTAATTTTTCTTTGTATTTTTAGTAGAGACGGGGTTTCACCGTGTTAGCCAGGATGGTCTCCATCTCCTGACCTGGTGATCCGCCCGTCTCGGCCTCCCAAAGTGCTGAGATTACAGGCGTGAGCCACCGCGCCCGGCCTGTAACCTTTTTAACATCCTTTCACCTGGACACTTTCTGGTCTGGTGTCCTTGTGGTTTTGCTAATGAAACTCTTATCGTGTCCAGCCACTGATACCCTCTGGCCTTATTTATTTAAGCTAGTCGTTCTTTATTATATTCATTACAATCAGAAACCTAAGTATTTTAATCATGTATCCACTTTATTATGTTTATATGAGCAATGGCGTTTCTGAAGACCCCTACCCCCCAGTAGCACTCCTTACGGAGTTCTAAACAACTTGGGTATTTAAAAAAGATGGAAAGTATAGATGAGTAAACAATTATCATCCTTGGTTTTGCCTGTTCTGCTGTTTTCCATTTCCGTAACATGGAAAGTCTTACACATATTGGAATATGGGAAATATGTCTGTATAAAGGAAACTCACATTGCTTCCTTCATTTGTGATTTTTTTCCCTAGTATATTAATGTTTTATACCAGCAAGTTACAGTAGTTGCATGCAAAGTATACAAATAGGTGGAGGGAACAATCTGTGAAGGAACCAAGTACAGTTTGTTCAGCCTATTTCTTTCTTGGGGAGGCATTATGCCACAAGCTGTGTTTGGGAAGTGTTAATTGTACTTGTCTTCCTGACATTTGTGCATTTTATTCATGTCTCCTAACCACAATTCTTTCCTGGACTCCCATCTATCAAGCAACATTCAGCTTTTAATTTTTAACTAAAGACCTATTCTTATTATATTTATTTACTAAAAATTAAATGTCTTTCAATGATAATATTTTTCTGAGAATTTTTTTTTTTTTTTTTTTTTTTTTTAATTTTTACCAGTTATCTGGTTACACAGCTGGGTAGATTTGGAGTAGTGTAAGTTTTTGCAGCATACTGAACAAGGTTTTTCAAAAACACCTGAATGCACAAAGACCAATTTGGACAACATGACTTAGTGGTGAGAGCCACACGACCCTGCTTACTGGACCCCTGGGTTAGGCAAGCCTAACTCCGTGCACACAGTGATGGGCCCTGAGCAAGTCGCACCCATGAGTTAGAGCCCTTGAAAGAGCAAAGGGCCCTGTGCTTCCTTATAAAAGCTCTCCCAACAGGAAGAAGCATGGAGCGGAATAGAACGTGCCTAAAATTATTTTTTCCAAGTGTGGTAATCAAAGACATAGGGAAAAACCGAGGAGAAAAATAAAATCCTTCCTCATGAACTCAGGAATAGAGAAAATGTGTTACACTCTAACATTGCTGGAAAACATTTCTAGAAACATTTGAAAATATTGATCAACAACGGAAAAGTAAAAAATGATGCAAGTAACCTATTCTCATATGAGGGACAGCTAGGTTTAATAATGGGAAATACATCCTTCCAGACCTCATGCGGTGTCAACCAGGTTTTATGCAGTATTTAGGAGTGGCCTTTTCCCCTCTTCTTGAATTCGCATCTTAAAAAATTACTAAAGCCCTAGCCCTTTAAAAACTCAACCCTTTAAAATCTAAGTGAAAAACATAAAAACAGAAGGTGAGTAGAATAATCAAGCTTATTATCTATTTGAATTTTACTTTCGAAAATCCATTATGACCTCCAATCAGTCCGGAAAATAGTCACGCACATATTTGTCCAGACACGTTCTAATTTATTCCAACTGAGTGGAAAAAGAAAGTTTGTTTCATGTATGTACTTGTATACCTACCCTCCCATCCTCTACCATCAATAGAAACAAATGACTTGATGAAACCCAGGGTGTCCCTCAGCCCTACTACTAGCTGATAATTGAATAGCATACCACTTTTACACTACCAAGCTAGATTTAGTTGGAACTCTAGAAATGACAATAGAAAACACATAAGGAAACCTTTTAATTAGAGAATGATTACTTTTTTGAGCCAGCTGGGTTATAAGTAAATCCTGTCCAAAGGCAGTGCCCATTAGTCTAATGACCACATGCCTACAAATGGAAATGGTTTTTGGACTTCTCTATACAGGGAAGATGACTGTGTATGTAGGTTAATTAGCAGAAACTCCTTCCCAGTTTTATCTGCTATAATAAATTATTTACATTTCCACAAAGATACATATGATTGAGGTCTCATGTGTATCCTACACATACCTATGATATCCACAATACTGTTTTTTTCTCATTGCCTAACATAATAATCTTGTTCACTCTATTTTCAGTTTTCTTTTTTTTTATTTGAATAATATTCCAACACTTGAATAACATTGCATTTAAATGGTATATGCTTTTTAGTTACCTGACTTTGCTAGATGTACTTTCTCAAAAGAAACTAATAAGAATGCTAAGATAATGAGTACAATAGCCGGTAAACTTCAGTAGAGGGAGAAATTTTAAAATTCCTTGCTGTTTGAATCTATGAAAAGGGTGACCTTAGGGGAAATGCAAAATAATGCAGATTTGCTAAACAGGTCTACACGTGCTGGGAATTACTGTGGAAACTTAGCCAATAAATCAATCCCACTTAAGAGGGGAAAAACAGCCAAATAATCTATGTTCCTGAAAAATGTCAGAGCCTCTGAAACCTGTGTGTGGAAAGCAATGTTTAAACCAAATATGATAATGATTTTTTTTCAACATTCTTCCTTTCTGATGTGAAATAACTAATAATGTATTCACGTTATCTGTAAGATTTTATCTTGTTTTGAGTGTCCAAAAGCTGTATTTTAAGAACATTGCAAGGTTTTGTTTTGCAATTTTACTGTATTTGTTGGTAAATTAATTGATTGTTATTAGAATGGGACTTTTTAAATAACCTTTCATACAGAAATAATTCTGTTACTATAAAGGAAA
This sequence comes from Piliocolobus tephrosceles, assembly GCF_002776525.5. Lineage (NCBI taxonomy): Eukaryota > Metazoa > Chordata > Mammalia > Primates > Cercopithecidae > Piliocolobus > Piliocolobus tephrosceles. The sequence goes on along the minus strand of NC_045448.1, from coordinate 50,726,060 downwards.
AAGAGTCAATAACTAACACCAGTAAAACAAGCAATGAAGTTTTTAAAGGTAAAAAATAGATCTCTTATACCTCTACCATTCTAAACACAACAGATCTCCTTTGAGCCTATCCTTTTTACTGACAGTAGCCAGAAAGCAACTGTGAATGAAGGGTTTTCCAGATCAATCTTAAATCAAAAAGTGTTGGAAAACTCAGATTTACAAAAGAGAGACACATTAGGAGCTTGTGTCCTGGTCAAGAAATGGCCAGTGAACTCCTTGATAAGCTTCACGCCCTCACCTGTAACATGGACCGAATAATAGTACCTACCGTTCATCTGTAACAGGGCTGTAATAATAGTACCTACTCGTTGCTGTTAATATTGAAGGAGCCAACGTATGCAAGCCAATCACTTAACAAATGTCCATTGTTCTGCTTGTCATTCTTTGCTTGTACTTCTTGACAACAACCAGAAACCTTAGAAGAGTGATCTGTTCACTTTGGTGAAGGCTAAGTCAGCATTAGGTGTTTCCATCTTAAAGCACACGAGACAGACTGGGTAGAGCAGCAGCGTCACTGATCGCCACTCTAATAGCTCTCTGGCTAAGTTTCTCATGTCGTTTGTGGTGTTAACTACAAAATGCATTGACCAGATTCTCTTCATGGTTTCTTCACAGGGCCAGAATGACACCGAAAGTAGATTAGGCCCTGTGACCTGATACCAGAGAGCCAGAACACTCAATAGAGTGCACAGTAGGGTCCTTGCATAGGGTCTCCTGAAGACCTGAGACCATCTTCAGGAAAGAGTCAGGAGTGGAACTGCTGCTTCTTAAAAAGGGTCTAGGATACCAGAATTATCTTCTTCCCTTCTCCTCTCTAGGTTTCACCTGAAACTTACAAGAGCCTATCAAACCTCAACAACTTTGACCTTAAGTCCAAATCTTAAGGAGACAAAAATTCTCCTCTTCTATGTAAAATCGTTGAGAAAACTGCTCTGAAAGATATATTTTTAAAAATTGATGATAGGTTTTTCCTGTTTTATTTGAGAAATTATCTTACATTTCTGAATTTGAATGCTTACTCCTCCTTAATGTTTGAGCACCATGGTCAGTATTTTTGCACTTCATCTGAGAGTGCATGAGTCCCTTTATGGTTATACTTACTGTCTTGCCTTGCAATACCTCCTTCATACAGTAGGTTAGGAAGCACTAGAGCAAAGCAGGCATAACACTGTTAACACCAAACAGAAGTTCTCATTTTTTTACCATAATTCCTCATAACTCATTCCAAAAACAAAGCAAAAAAACCCCGAACTCTTGGTAACAAAAAAAATCACTACCTAGGAAAATTCAAGCAGGGTGTGATATATGTATATATTTGCTTTGTAGCAGGACTATGGATGATTCATGTTGTTTGCTATGTGTAGCTGTCTTAAAATATATCCATAATACAATTTTAGATCACAAATAGTTCTGATTCAGATTATCACAAATAGTTCTGAGAATCACCATTACATGTGATAGTGTTAAGTAAAGAAACTTTCACAAGTTAAATTGACAATAATGAAGTCTAAATAAACAGGAATTTGTTATTTAGAGTAAGAATAATGTTACTTGAAATAGTACTTGAAAAGCAATAACACTTTCATCTATGCCCAAGATTTTGGCAGTTCTGCCTGTTTGCATGTGCTCTTTGCACAGGGTGCTATTTACATTGCTCTCAGGTGTTGGGTAGCAGCCAGCTTTCTCATCAGGATATTGAATTAGAATTCTCAGTAAACTCTATTAAGTACTAATTTTAGTTTATGAAAACTAAATTTTAGTAATTCAATAACTTTTCAATAATCTGCTGGTAAGGATACTCTAGACATAGGTTAATCGCCTTCAACGTTGTTATTCCCTAAGGACAGAGCAGAGGATTTACATATTTGGATGAAGTGAGTCATCAGGGTCACCAGGAGTGTTCTTGAGTCCTGCTAGTGGCAGTAAGTTCTATACTAAAAATGACCAACATAGACATCAGAAAGGCAAGGCTGCATGTTTCAGCTCCACTTAACAGCTGTCTGGTGTAGGACAAGTTGCCTGATTCACTTAGTTTTCTCTTCTCCGAAATAGGGATCCTTATACCTCGTGGAGTTGTCACCGGAATGTAAATGATATAGTGCCTGTAAAGCTTTTAGCACATTCCCTGGCATAAGTTAAGTTGTTCTATAAACATTAGTTATTGTGATTCATTTTGTTATCTTTCACAGGTTTCAGCAGAGTACCAGGAAGTGGTAGTTGCATATTCAATTGAAGTGGATGAAATCAGACTGTATTTTAAAACTAGCAAGCATATAAAGGACCTTTTTTGACTTTTCCTAGAGCTGATATATACATTAGAATCCATTTTTCTGTCAGAGTAAATGTGGGCAAGATAAATAACTAATGTATAGAAAAAAAAAATTTTATAATCTCTTCTGCTTCTAGAAGAGTACATTTAATAAAATATTTTAAGTAATCTTTGTTGGTTTCCTAAACATCTCATTTTAGCACTTCTTGATGTGAGGTAAAGAATTAGGACAAGTGTTATGATCATTTTCTGGTATTTCAATCTAATAGTCTTTAATTTATTCTTTTATTCAGCAACCCTTTGTTGAGTGCCAACTATATGTCAGGCTTTTTGGGCGAGTGTGAACAAAATAGAATTCTTATCCTACTAGAACATAATTTCTATTGTGGAAGATCAATAATAAAGAAGGAAGAAATAATATGATGTGACTATAATATAATACCTATGAAGAAAAGCGTAGCAGGGAAATGGGGAAAAGCATGCTAGAAATTAATAGGAAATTATATTAGAAAAAATTACGAGACGCTTCTTTGAAAGGGGACCTTTTATTATACACTAGAATGAAATAAGGAAAGTAGTCATGTGACTGTCTTGGTGAAGAGGATCACAAGGCATGGAAATAGCAAATGCAGATGTTTGAAGAATAAGAAGACCTGGGTAACTGGAGGAGCATGAGCAGGAAGGAAAAAGAGTAGGAGGCGAGGAAGAGCAGGAAGGTGGACAGATGCCTTCTGATATCATTCAGGTTATTGAAAAGGATCTGAATTTTACCCTGTGTGTTAGAAAGCCGTTGAGAACATTTGATTATGAGGATGACTTTTATTTTTTTAAAAAAAGATAACTCTGGCTTCAGTGTAGACAATAGATTGCAGAGAAACAAGAGGGAGGAAAAAAAAAAATAGTAGGATGCTCTAGCAGACGTCCACAAAGGAGATGGTAGTGGCTTAGATTTAGGTGGTTGTGAGGTTCAAGCCAAGAAGTGGTAAAATCCCACATGCATTTTAGAGGCAGAGCCGATAGCACTTGCTGACAGATTACATGTGTGGAGTGGAAGAAAGCAGAATTTTAATATATTCTTTCATTTTGACCCACTTAATTGTGAGAATAGTGGTGTTATTAGCAGAAGCCTTGTTGTGAATGGAAAATCAAGACCTTTATCCTTTGTGGGAGGTTGGAGTGGAAAAGAGGATGTTTTGTTGTTGTTTTAGACTTTGGTTTTGATATACCCAGGGGACATCCAAGTAGATAGATGGATACATGAGTCAGAACTTCCCGGGAGAATTGAGGCTGGAGATGCAAACAAAAGCATCATCACATGTAGATTGATTGTAGTCACAGGACAAGATGAAATTACCAAGAAAGGGAGTTTAGATGGCGAAGAGATATGAAAACTGAGCCTTCTCATATTTGGAGGTCACAAAATAACAGAATCTAGCAGAGAAGACTGAGAATAAATGGTCAGCAAGGTAGGAAAAATAGAACTAGCCTGTGACATCCTGAAAGCTGAAAAAATAAAGTGTTTCAGAAAAGAATAATCTACTGTGTCAAATATTTTATTTATAGTGTAGAGAAACAGTCTTCAATTACAAAACCTAGAAAATGGCAACATGGAGACAACAAAGTGACTTCTCTCTGGAGATGACACCTGTTGATTTGAAAATGCCTTGGGTTTATTTGCGGCCTGTGATTTTTCTCGCATAATTCTTCCTCCTATTTTCTTTTATCCCTGGGAATTGTATGTGTCAGCAGCAAGTGAGCCGTAATTTTGCCAGACTCTCATGTAGAGAGAAAGTCATGAAGAAATGGTAGATTAAGCCTATTTTTCAAATCTATCTATTCCTGCTAAAGGAACACTTCGATGTAACAAACTTCAGAGAATAAAAATACTAGTAAAAATGAAGTTGTTATGATAAAAGTGAGGAACAATATACATTTTACCTCAAATTTTCAAAAAATCCAAACTTTGGAACAGACTAATTTTACATATCTTTCTCATTTTTCTTAAGTTCGTTCTGTTTTCCACAGCCAAAATATCTTTACTTCTTAAATTAACAGTTTCCTGTTTTGTATATTTTGAAAACAGCGCACTATCCTCTAATCCTTCTCCCTGAAATATTTCATTGAACTTCTACTTGGAATATCACAAGACTCAGAGTTCAGCAAGCAGATAAATTAAATGACCAAAGAAACCAGATATCATGAGAAGTGCAACTTTGTCTAAAGAGGTGATTGAGTTCTGAGAATAAATGGCAGTATGATTAGGAAAACAGAAGTAATGTTTAGCGCTTTGGATGTTAAAGAAATAAATTGTTTCAAAGAAGGAAAACATCCAGTATGCATATGTTTATTTTTTTGGTATGGAAAGGGCCCTCGTATTACAATACCTAGAAATTGATAACATCCGGACAACAGAATGATTTCTCTCTTGAGATGGTACCTGTTGATTTGAAAATATCTTGGGTTTGTTGCCTGCAATTTATCCATTATAGTTCTCCCCTTTCTTTTTCTTTCCCAGGAATGTTTCCATGTCATCCAAATTTTAAAGAAATGAAGATTTAAAGTAAAATCTGTTGATTTTTAAAAACTGTACATTTTGCTTTTTTTAAATTATTATTAGACAGAGTCTTGCTATGTTGCCCAAGCTGGTCTTGGACTCCTGGGCTCAGACAATCTTCCTGCCTTACCCTCCCTGGTAGCTAGAAGTGCGGGTGCACACCACTGTACCAAGCTCATTTTGCTTTTAATACACTACCTTGGCCAAACCATCCAGTTAGCCATCCTGATATAGCTTTCAGGATACCCATTTGAAACCTTTTCTCTACTACTTCTTTGTTTCACATGTTTATTCACGTATGAAACGTGTATTTATCAAGCACCAACTATGACTAATTATACAGAATATTACTTCAACTCTGAGCTTTCTCTTTGTCCACTATTACTGTATATCAGTTCACCTTTTCCCTTAAAGTTCAAATTATTCTGGTCTGAGAATTTAGCTCAAAAATTAGAACTGATTTATTATATTTACTATTTGCATATCTTTTTAAAAAGACATCTCTTTTTCACCTTACCTATTGCAGTCTAAGGCACCTTCTCATGACTTAAATGCATTGACATTTCTATTCCTCTTCCATGATCCTATCATCTGGCAATGTTTTACAGTCTGGGCTATCAAAACACTAGTATGGCAAAATGCATCCTATGGTGATAATCTGTAAATAATTTGAACTCAGTCAAATAAAGAGTAAGTCAAAACTTACTCTTTATGTAGCAGGAAAATAACAAAGGAGGTCGCTGTGGGAATTAGAAAGGCAGTAAGACCATCATATAAAAAGCCTACCTGAGAAGGTATTTGCAGTTTAATTTCTCCTTTAGGATATTTTTGCTAGTTCTGATATTATTACATAAGTTAGGTTTGATGAATTTATCACTAGTTATCATATAAGCCTTGTGATCACGTCATTTTAGAATTGCATGATTGGCTGTGTCAGTGATGAACAGATAGTAATTCAAGAGAGAGACACCTCGATGATTATCATGGATGGCAACTTTGATAAATTGATAAGTAAGTTTCATAATCTGCCTCATTAAGTAGCAGCAAAAATTAATCTGCAGAGATGTTTACAAATGAAAATAAGTCAATTGCTCATAAGGTTTTTTTATTGTCAGAAACATAGATTACTAAATGAAGTGGTCCCTCTATATGTACCTCTCTGAAATGTACAGAAACTGCATGTAAAAAGAGAAGAGACATAATTGAGGAAATTACTTTCAATTGTTTCTCATTCATCCCGAAGCCATTTGTGGCAGCCTGACCGTTTTAGTTCTTACTCTTCTGTGTAAATTAGAAGCTTACCAACCAACAGAAAGTCTCAGATCTGGAATTAAGATTCATTGATCCATTTGCTAAAACCCAGCCTATCTTATTAGTACATTGGAACTTAAATAAACAAGAATAGGAGTCCTTGCCATAAAGCTGCATTCTAACGGAAACCAACATTGTCCCAATATTTCCAAATCTTCAATATCATGTATTAGATTTTCAAAATAAGCGATAAAATCCCTAATAAGTATATTTTAAGAGGGTTGCCGTTACTGTATTTTAAATGTAATATAAATTTGAAACACATGGATTTGCTTCCCAAGAAGATTATTTTTAAAGCACTATAATTAGGTTTAGTTATAACCAAACTCATAAACTTATGATATTACTATTCAAATAAAATTTTGCTCTATAGGCTTTTTTTTTTTTTTTTCAATTCCCCTTCCCATTCCATATTAATGTTCAGTCAACTCAGGGATCTTCTCCTATATTCTGGCTTTTTATCTCAGTCTTATTTACTTATGTCTTTCAGTTGTCTTTTCTTGCTTTTTTTCTTTCTGCCAACTTGTGAAAGTCCCTAACATATCTGAGAGAACATTCTCATTTTCACCTGCCTTTCCTCACACCCAAGACCTTTTAATTTTGCTGTTTTAGCTCTGTGAGCTCTACTAGGGAGGCCAAAATTCATGAAAGTTGTTCTGGAAGTTAAAGGTAAAACATTTCCAAAGTCTGGGAAAATCAGTCCAGAGTGTGTTAGAATAAATGGTATCAACTCTGTGCTGCATAGGTTTATTCTTAAAATTCCTACTCTTCTAGGTTGTGAAATACTAATATGATTTATTATCTTAGCCTGTTTGTGTTGCTATAAGAGAATACCACAAATTGTATAATTTATAAAGAACAGATAATTATTCTTTACAGTTCTGGTGGCTGGGAAGTCCAAAATCAAGGGGCCAGCGTCTGACAAGGGCATTCTTGCAGCACCATCCCATGGCAAAATGTGTGTGTTGGAGGGAGGCGGGGGTCAAAGGAGCACAAGAGAGCAAGAGGGGGCCAAATTTTCTTTAGTAACAAACCCACTCCTACATTAATGACATTAATCCATTCATGAGGAAAGATTCGTATGGCCTAATCACCTTTTAAAGGTTTCACCTCTCAATACTGCTGCATCGGAGATTAAATTTCTAACACATGAACTTTGGGGATCAAACCATAGCACTTATCAAGGTCTCCTGTCACCAACTTTTGTAGCACTAGTACAGTAACACAGCATTGATTTTTTTAAAAATTAAGTCATTGTGTGAGCCAAGCTAACCTGTGTAAATTAGTTGCTCTCAAGAATAAGAAAAGTTCCTAAATTCACAAAAGGGTCTTCTCTTAAATTATAAGTTTTCAAATAGATTTTATAAGTTAAAAGAAAAATATACAAAGGGGCCTTCCCTTTTTATTCTTGGAATTAAACAAAGGGCAGGAGGAGAAGCTAGGAAAACATAATCATCCTTATGAGAATTTCTCCTATTTCCTATACACCCCATTGTCCTCCAGGTGAAAACCTGTTTAAATAGGCAAACCTATAACTTATTAACTTACATGAAATTGCTATAAAAACACACAGGAAAATCCATGCTTTTTATCTGCCTTTATTTGACCATTTTTAAAGAAAGAATGCATACTTACAGTTTGATACTCAATACAGTCCAATACTACTATTTAAGAAAAATAAAGTATATAATATCAACTTTAAGGTGTAGGCATTTAATTGACTAACTTGGTAAAAAATAATTCTAAAATGAGTTTGACATACCAATCTGAAATTTTAATTTGTTAATTTAACCTTTTCAAGAAAAGAAATTTGATACCATAACATCACCAAGTATAACCAGCAATGGTATATTTAAAGTTCCATTTGGATATGAGGCCTTCCCTGGAGTTTGGGTTATTTCAACAGCTTTTTAAACAATATGTATATCCACTACATTCCAATTACTCTCCTATGGTCATAGGTATATTGGCAAAGAAGGCAGACAAGTCAGCTAAATGAAATTAAGTTTAAAAGTGGAAGATGGACATTGACAAAAAATAGCAATTTATTAACTTAAAATTATCAAAGATGCTTCAAAGCAAGGAGAGATTATAGGAGAACCTAACGTACTTTGGGAACTGAAAGAAAGAACCTCTGAGAGGCCTGGAAAAACTAACTATACATAGACAGGAGAAGAGAGAAAAGACAAATAATCAGTATTAGAATTTCATACATTTGGGTCTAATCAAGAGATTTACTTATATCAGTGATATGTTCATATGTTATTGATACCAGTTATTATTATTATTAACCAGTAAGTCTATTAACCAGTTAAATAGCTTGTATTCTGGTGGACATTATCTCAGAACTTATTTTCTAACTTTCTTTCTCTAACTATGTAAGAATTATCATTGGACTAAATGGTGTTCTTATTTTATTCCATATTTTAGGAAAAAAGAAGACTGATACTAGATGCCTTAGACATGTCAACTTATTCATATGCCTGAATCTGTCTGTTTATCACCACCTTGGTCTGATGTTGTGCTTGTACGCATATTCTTTTTTTGATTTTTGGTGTTTTGTTGTGGTTTTCTTGAGACAGGATCTCGCTCTATGTGTAGCAAGTACAGTGACGCAGTCTCAGCTCACTGCAGCTTCCGCCTCCCAGGCTCAAGCTGTCCTCCTGCCTCAGCCTCCCAAGTAGCTGGGACTACAGGTGCACACCACCAACCCTGGCTGATTTTGGAGATTTTTGGTAGACTCCAGGTTTCACCATGTTGCCCAGGCTGTCGGCATACTCTTAAAGCCACAAGATGTGTTTTTTTTTGTTTAATGTAGTGACCCCATAATTAACCAGACTATAAACATCTCAAAGTAACAATCTTTTTTTTTTTTTTTTTTTTTTACTTTGCTATTGCATAAAATCAATCAGAGAACCTTTATTGAGTGGGAGATGTTCAATAAAAGAGTGTCAAAGAAATGGAAGACTAAAAGAATGATTGATAGTTATCTTTGAAACATGATAAGAAAAGAATGCCCCACCATTCCCAGAATATCAGGATTGGTTTCAGTAAATATCCTGAATTTCAATAAAATTGAATGGAATCAAAGGAGCATATAATTATAATTTGAAAGCAATGGCACTCCTTAGAGGATGCCCTGTCAGAAACCCAATTTCAGAGTTTCTGCCAACTCCCTGATGAGGAGCATTTCTGGAAGATGTTTTGACTGTCAGCATATAGGAAAGCCAAACCCTGGTTTGTATACAGGACAATAAAGTTAAAAGTACAGCATTTGTATGTGTTCCAAGTGGCTATGAAAGAGCCAGTACACATGTACTGGATTCTCAGTGTTGCTCGAGCCAAGGCAAGTCCTCCACAGAATTATGACCTCTAGAAGATCATCAAAGAGATTAGAACTAGGGTCATATTTGATGGTGATTATAAACAATTAGAAATATAGGTACATTATATTCTTTGTTTGAGTTGGTTGATACCAGCCCTGTGCAACTGCAAGGACAATTCAAGTACATGGCAGTCTATTTTACTTCACTGTATTATGAATGGCATAATTCAGAATCATGCCTGTACTCTCCACCCCTGATTGCCCAAAGTGTAGTTTTTCTACCTGACATAGTTAGTTCTTCTCCAAAATGGTTTACTCAGCATGTACCTTAAATCTGTAAGGGGTTGAGGCATCCAAAGGGTTCAAGTAAAAGATGAAGCTACGGACCGCTCTCTTGTGTTTAGCTTCTTCAAAATCAGTTGAGAAATTTAATTGTGATTAATTATCTAATCATCTTTCAGTTTTACTTTTTCAAGATTTGTGTTTCATTACCCAGGCCCCTAGTGGATTTGATATTTATTGTCCACAGTGAGTGTTTTGTAAAATGTTATAAAATAAAGGTATTCATTTCTTAATTCACAGCCTCCTGGGAGTTCATAATGGTGCTGATTGTTTTAAAAGTAATCGAGTGTTTAAAAATATCTTGAAAATTAACAGGACCTGTTTTTTTGAAAATGACATTAAGAGCAATCACAGATTCCCTGAAGAGAAGCTTCATAAGACCATGCACTTCAGCTGTCAATTATTTCTTCTTGCTGTTCCTATAATTTTAGCCTTTAGCACAACTAACTGAATTGAGCTGAACTTGGTATTCACTTCTCCTACCTTAGCAGAAGTTCTCTAATTAGGTATGAGTACATAAAAAAATGTAAAGGTTAAAACAATTGTATTTTTTTTTTAAAGGACAACAGGTTCCCGTGTTGTTAAGGAGACATAAAATGAAACTGACTGCTATTAGTTCTGTTCACGCTAAGTGGTTAGAGCCCGAGGGCACTGGGAACAGTGTCCCAATAAGAGTAAAACAACTCAATTGATAACAATTAACTAGAAATGGATTTTAGCTTCAGATGTTTTCTTATCTCTTGTCAAGTTACCCCACCCACCCTGAAGTCCATTATAATTGTTACAAATGGGATATATTTTAAACTTTGTGAGGAATGCCAAGCAGATTACTCTAGCTTTACATAAAGGAAACCTTTTCCATTCCTACACCACCTCCTTTTCATTCCTCTTGAAAGTCTATTGTTTTATGAACAATATCAGACAAGCTGTATATTCATGGATAAAACATATAATACATGAAGAATGCGAGGAACCGTTGGGTGAATCAGACCCTATATGATCAGATTTGAAACTTGAGATGGCTCTAATTGTTATTTTTGCAATGAAGCAAGGAATGCTAACTTTAGAAAAAAAACTTGAGATACTATCCACTAGATCACTCAGCCTGTTCTGTCAATTATAAATTGAAAATAATGCTAAGTTTCATGGAGTATTGTATAAGGCATAGATATAATTGTGTTTATAAACCGTCCACTTTCTTGTCCAGCCCCTGGGCAGCATAACACTAAATATAAGCAGATTAAGGAACTGCAAGGTAAGTGCCTTGCTCAAGGCCACCAATCCAGTATTTCTCCTGCTTAGTCCAGTAGTCTCACTGCACTGATCTCACTTCATTCTTGGGAAGTATATGTTTGTCTTCACAGGGTGCAATAAGCTGTCATTCCCATTTCCATTGCAATTTGGTATCATGAATCATTGAAATTGCAAGGGGGCATAAGATCCCATCAGTAGCTCCCTGCCAATTTGCCCCCACAATTTGCTTGTAGGTCTCAATTTGGGGATTCTATTACTTGTTGGGCATACTTGCTTATATTCATCTTATTAGTCTGTAATCTTATTATGACTTGTGCTCTTTCATTCTGGGTTTGCTGAAAAAAAGACAACATCTCAATTCCTACTTCTGTAAGATTCATTAGTTGAAATTACCTCCTATGAACCATTACTTTTTTGGCAGTCAAATCTCATGATTGGCTTATGTTGAGATCACTCTTAATTTGAAAAAAAAAAATCTAAGATCATTTTCAATTTTATTACTATTAAGACAAATCTCCAGTATTTTCTATTTACAGATTTTATCTTTTAAACCATAAATGCAGCAATTTTTAAATTTATCTCTGTAAAATATAGCAAAATGATAGTTTGCTTACAAAGATCAGTTCTGTATGATTGATGTCTTTAATATTTGATAAAATGAATCTCAATAACAAATGACTTGTTAAAATAATTTTTTTCTTATCAAAGTACTATAACATGATTAAAATTGGAAAGTATGGAAAAACTTTATTTAGAGATCTACATAGATATTTGTATATCATAGATATTTGTACATCTATAAATATATGTACGTATATTTAGTTATTAGTTTTAGTGATAAAATATATCACTATTTTAATTTAATATATTTTATTCCACCTTTTCATAGTGCATATTTTAAGAAAGTTTTATTTACATACATTTAATAATAAATAATTTTATTTTTTTCTTAGGAAAATTCTGAAATTTACTTAAGGTTGATGTTTTTTATCTTGAGGTCATTTCATAAATATAAGAGGCATGCTTCTGTTACTTTTATCAAAGCCATTGATAAACACTGTTGACCAGTATGGGAAATACATGATGATGTTGATTGTTGGTATTCTAAATGGTGATGGTTGAAAAAAGGCAGCTCTTACGGTGTGTGAGAACAGGCTTGGAAAGTTTCCTAGAAAGGGAATCAGCTGTGATAGAAATCAAAGTGGTGGTAATGTGCGGCTCAGAAAAAGAAATATGAAAATGGCACGCTGCCACTCCTGGTTTACCCACTGACAGTGTTGGCTTGAGGTATAAGCCACACACCACCAACATTCCTGGATAGCATGAATACATGTGTTTCATTAGCTTCATGTGGAAGTCACTAAGACTTCTGGGATTTGCTGCTTTCAAATGCTTTCTGGCAGTACTGAATTAAGGAAGTCATTTGAGTAAGTTAACTATGCTGTGGTCTACAGAATATTTGATTTATTAGTCTCTGACATGAGAAGATTCAATACTGCAGAGAGAAGTAAATTGTTAACCATGTGTACATTAACAGTGTCTAGGCTCTACAATGTCCAAAGCAATGCAAATGTTCCTTTACTCATGCATTGATGCACAGACTGCAATGGAGATTCATTTCTTAACTTTAGCATAAAACAATCCCATGTTTAAAATGGGAAAGTTGGGGGTAATTGAAGATTTTCATTCAAAGTGTAGCTTGGGGGTGTTTGGATTAAACTCTGAAGTGCTTGCTAATTTTTATGTGAAAAAAGTTAGTATTTACATTTTAACGTGTTAGGAGAGTTCTCAAAATGGTGAGGAGACTGATCATTGAAACTAGATGGTCTCTAAACAGATGGAGTTTGAGAAATTTTCTTTCTAAAGTTAGGAGGTGGCTCAAAACACGTTGATTGGAAGGCTGTTCCAAGATTAAGGGACAGCGATATAGAAGTTGCCAAGAGTTGAGTGGGTGAATGATTCTAAGGAGCAGCTGGGATAGACCTGGGAGAATCAAAGGAATCAGGCCCATGTATAGGTGGAGAAAAATACAAGAGATGCAAGACAGGGTTGAATGTGGCTCTAAAAGTAATAATAATATTTTTTAAAGTATTGAACAAAAAAGGAAATAAGTGTGAAATCCGTAGACTTAAGGAAAATGCTGGGACAATAAGCAACCCGTTAAGTGGAGTTTGCAAGTCTGAAAGTTAGTTGGGTATTTGTGTGTGGGAAGGAGTATTACCTACAGACCTAAAGAATTCAGTAGAGAAGAAGAAAACCAGCAACTGAAACTAGGCCCTAAACAATACTTTATGGAGAGGATTTTTTTTTTGAAACAGAATCTTGCTGTGTCGTTCTAGCTGGAGTGCAGTGGCATGATCCTGGCTCACTGCAACCTCCACCTCTTGAATTCAAGTGATTCTCCTGCCTCAGCTTCCCAAGTAGCTGGGACTACAGGCACATGCCACCATGCCTGGCTAATTTTTTGTATTTTTAGTAGAGATAGGGTTTCACCATGTTAGCCAGGATGGTCTCGATCTCCTGACCTCATGATCCACCTGCCTCAGCCTCCCAAAGTGCTGCGATTACAGGCATGAGTCACCGCGCCCAGCTGAGAATGCACTTTTCAAAGCCATCATAATTTTACTTTGTGTCAATAGGTAGGAAACATTTACTAGCTAATTTCTTTTTCAAGCTTGATGTCACTTAGGGAAATCCATACTCTGATACACAAGGCAGAAACAGATAAAAAATCATTTAATGCTGAACCACCACTTCCTGTGTAGTAAAAGTTGGATGGAGAGAAGGTTTCTCCTTTCCTTTACTTTGTTCTCTTCAAAATCTAACAAAGATCAGGCATCTAGGCAAGTACAACATACATAAATGGGCTAAGTTGAATTGGCTTTTACAGCAAAGCTATCAGAAGGATGGAATATTAGCTGCCAGTTCCCAACTGGTCTTTTTGTAGTACTTTCCCCAGTGGTGAGAAACTGTCAGGAGTAGATTTGATTAGCTAGAATCGAAGCAGCATCAACTATTAGGGCTGAAAAAAATCTGTAAGGGATCATTCTGCTCAAGAATTTTAATTTTACAGTTATGGAGAGAAGCAATGTAAGAGATTTGTCAAACGTATATTATCTTCAGGGTGTACCAGGACCCATTTTTCTTCCCACTCTTAACCCAGTTTTCTTTTGTCAAATTTATTCTTTCTAAGAAGAAAAGAAAGCCATTGTAGGAGGTGTGGCCAATGCGCAATTGAAGGGAATCCTTAAAATATATTTTGATCGCCGTATAATGTATACATGTACTGAAACATCACATTGTGTCCCATAAGTATGTACAATTATTATGTATTAACTAAAAATACAACTTTAAACGATTTTTTTTTTTTTTTTAATCTCATGTGTTTGAAGCCTGGGAGATCTCAGACTGTATGGAGATTTCCTCTTAATGGTAGCAGCTATTTCCTTTCTTGTTCTTCCCTCTGCCCTTATTCACCTAGGCTAACTGATGATGGTGAATCTGAATGGGAAACAGGCAGCATGGTAGCTGGGTTCCAAGTACCTTGTGGAGTATTTCCTAGGACAATTCAATACTCAGTGATCAGATCAGACCATATTCTGTCCTAGTTGTACTCTACTGAAATCCTCACAATAGTATACTAGGAAAACCTAACTTGGGATTCAAAGTTTTAGGAAAATCTGAATTCATATTAATTCATTCTGCACAACCTGATTGACCCTGAAAGAATCAGATAATAAGGAAAATGAATATTGTTTACGATCAGATTGCTTGTGACCAAGAACATATATGACAACGGGAACAATTCTAAAAAAAAAAAAAAAAAAAAAAAGGGTGGGTGCGACGGCTCAAGCCTGTAATCCCAGCACTTTGGGAGGCCAAGACGGGCTGATCACAAGGTCAGGAGATAGAGACCATCCTGGCTAACCCTGTGAAACCCCGTCTCTACTGAAAAATACAAAAAAAAAAAAAAAAACTAGCCGGGCAAGGTGGCGGGTGACTGTAGTCCCAGCTACTTGGGAGGCTGAGGCAGGAGAATGGCGTAAACCCGGGAGGTGGAGCTTGCAGTGAGCTGAGATCTGGCCACTGCACTCCAGCCTGGCCGACAGAGCGAGAATCCGTCTCAAAACAAAAAAAAAAAAAAAAAGCAACAAAATGCAAATGAGTGAGGTAGATACCAGAAGGATCCAGAGAAAAAGTATGATGAACCTGAGACGGCTCAAGAAGGCTTCCTAAGGAAAGATTATCTCTGAGTTAGCCTGGTCTTCAGGGCATTACCAGTGAAAGCTGTGACTTTTCATTGGACTCAAGATCCAGAGACAACTGACATTCACAGTATGTCTGTCCTCCCACTCCCTAATATCTTAGCATCCTGACTTGAATCAGAACTGGTCTGCCCATGGGGAACTTCAGATGATACCTGTGCAGCTGAACTTTTCCTTCCACGTTGGACTTTCATAACTCACTATCTAGGGAGAAATAATGCCAGTCCAGGAGGAGAAACTTCCTGACCATAGGCTATTTCAGACCTGGAAAGCTGTGTGTACTTAATAAACATCAAAGAAAAAAAAGTGATGATGCCCAGGAGAAAGGTTTCCTCTTTGATTCCCTATACTTTTGAAGAAAGGCAGTGCTTTTCATTTTTCTAGTATCCACTGGTGTAGATGTTCCCTCTGATGTCCCATGATAATTAAACTAAGTAAAGTCTATAAAAGTCTTGACAGATTGTCAGAGATTGTCAATATCTAACCGTGCTTTGTTATTTGTCACTTGACACTCCAATATTATGATAAGACTATTCTTATTTCCAAATTAAAATCATGATAAGTATTTAAAGACAAATCAATCAATACAATGGGGAAGTATCAGAGCAACAACAAATTAATTTAACAAGATGATATTTGGTGCCTACTATATAGTAGGCATTGTATGCTAGTGATAAGGATTTCTGATCTTCCTGGTAAGGCCTTCATCCCTTACTTCATTCATAAATGTAGTAATAGGGATTTTTTATAACCTCCTTTTAAACTACTTCTCTTAGTTCTGGTCAGAGATCGAGCCACTCTTTCAGCTCTACTCTGGGCCTTGCAGAATTCCCTCTTCAGAAACTACCTCAAACCCAGTCCTGGTTGGTCAGACTAAATAACTTCTCTGTCCTGTAACAGTCATATCTGGAATTCATAGGATTCTACACTAAAGACCCATCTTAAATCATTCCTACTGTATGCATCTGTGGCCCCAGATCTTAGAATCTCTGAACCTACTCCTGGCAAAACTCCCTCTGATCAGTTGACTTACACTGGAGCATATTTGCTAGTTGATTGATAAGGCCAAGAACACTGGTCTACAATTAGTTTAAGCGTCTTGCGTTTAAAACTATTAGGTTGGTGCAAAAATAGTCGCAGTTTTTGCCTTTGACAGTAATGGCAAAAACCACAATTACTTTTCCACCAACCTAACAGTATCTGGATCTAGTTTCTCTTGATGTGCACTACTCTCTTGGATGCCATTTTATATCACTCTAGCTCCTTTTCACAGCTAAAAGCAGATTTGTGTGTGTGTGTGTGTGTGTGTGTGTGTGTGTGTGTGTGTGTGTTTGTGTGGTTAAAAGCCTGAGTCCCCTTTAGACTTCTCACTAAATTCCAATTTCTACTTGTCAGTTTATTCACAAAACTAACAAGACTGGCATGCCCTGAGCCCAGTAAAATATCACATTCTTTCCCCAGGTACTCTTTGGTAGTTCATCCTTTAAGAGTCTCTTCCTCCCTCTTCTGCCACCCATTCCTTTATTAACAATATAGGATGAAACCACCCAGGAGACTGTTGTGATGAGACTAATACTTCATTTATAAATTAGCAATGGCATTTTACTGACACAGAGAAGGCAATTTTTTTCCTCGTAAGTATATGAAACTTTGTCTTATTCTCTAGGCTTTTGAATGTCCATATTGTCTGTCTTCAACCTGAACTCTTTGAGCTTATCCATATTCCATTCATTCATTCAACATTGGATAGGCATCTATTATGTTCCAGATATTATGCTGGGTGCTGGGAATATAGAGTAAGACTTATCTATGAAAGCACACTATCCAGTGGGTTAAATGGAGACAAATAAATCATCACTATATAGAATCTTGCTGCTTTGATAGAGGAAGTACAGATCTGGTAGTGGCCCGCCTGAGAGAATGATTGATTCTGGCTATATTCTTTAGAGGGCCTAATGTAATACCTTATGCTTATTAGGCTTACAAGAAATATTTATTGGTGATGATAATATGGCATAAGTAGAAATTCAGAGAAGAGAGGAGGTAGAAAATAGCCTTTCTTAGAATTGAGAGAGACGTCAGTCTTTGTGATGGTAACAGTACCGCTCTATAATGGGTGGCTTTTATTATTAATACTAACAATCACTTATTGTAGTTATAAATTGCTATCATTTATTGAGTGCACATTATGTATTGGACACTTGCTGTCTTCTTTGCACAAGGCACATTATTCAATCCTCACACAATCCCTAATGGCTAGGTATTTTTCCCACTTTATGGATGAGAAAACAGAGACTCAGTCAGATAGTAAGTGACTGAGCCAGAATTATAACCTCTCTGACTCTTAAATTTCTTCACTTAACCACTCTACTATTATTATCAATCTAAATCTCAAGATCAGATACAAATATTTAAAGAAAGAATTCAAAGCAACTGTTTATTTGAAACAGTTGCATCAAAACCTTAGGATCATTTTGACAGTTAAGATAGTCATGATATGTTACACAGTATAATCAGCAGAGTTAAGGTAGATTCTCTTGGGAATATCTATGTCTATATCTATATCTATATCTATATCTATATCTATATCTGTATATATATATACACACACACACACACACACACACACACACACAAATACATATGTAGTCATTTCTCAGCAATGTGGTAAGCTAAACACTTGTGTAGATTTGCACACAGTACCCAAACTTCTCTAGGCTCTCTGAGTTTCACAATGGTAAAGTTACAAAGCATAAAACCATTGTCTAAGATTGAAAAAAGTAGTCAAGTTCTTAATGAAAAGTGAAAAAATGTATACATTTTTTGGAAATATTTTTAGAGACATTTCATCAGCCAAGCTTTACACTTCATTTTAAATAAAGATCTTTCTCATATTGGATATTATCCTAGCCATTTATATTTCCATTTTTTTTTTCTTTAAGGTTTTTATTAATCTGTGATCAGGATTGTTATAATAAAACTTGTTACTACTATTTACTGGAAACATAATCTTATTTCTCAAAGGGTTAGGCTCTAAAGAAGGATTAGTGTCACTAAACACAATATGGTAGAACTGGGTGTTTAAAATGAGATAAAAGTGTTTCAGGGACTTAAATTAAAGCATGTATTTAATAAAGAATTAAGCAAGTCTTGTATTCTGTTATTGTTTAGTTACACCGTTTGTGGAGATTTCCTCCTTTTTTATACCCCTCTATTTTTTTTCTAAAGTGCACATTAATATTAGATTGCTTTGGTATGTATTGCCTTAATCAGAAAAGCATATGAACTAAAGCCAGCTGTGGGACTGCAGAGCCTCTCAAAGATGCTATAAAGGGGACATAAACAAGACATTAGACCTCTTATTCTCTCTCTCCCTCTCTCTCTCTCTTTTATTGCCTAGCTCAGTGGTCTGTTTTATAGCCATGGTGCTCTGCCTGGCAGTCAATACTCTACCTGCAAGCTAGACTGATTCTCAGGGAGGTAGAAAATCTTTGACTGTGGAGTTGTACGCAATAGAATTTGTCTGTTTCACTGATGTTATTCCCTGTCAGTCTCTCTAATGTTCATTTCCATCCTCTTTTTTTTTCCAGCCCTTCTCTGCAACCATTCTTAGGAAAATATATGTGTGTCAGGGATATAGAGTGAGTACACTGACTGATTAGGACTTTGGTCTGGGTCACTCAATATGTGAAACAAAGAGTCAGTTGGTCAGTTTTGAATGTCATGGTGATAGCCCAGTCTCTGTTCATCTCTCTTGTCTTCTTCCTCTGAATAGTGCCTTTCTCTCTCTCTCTTTCTTTTCCATTGTCTTTCTTTTTTCTTTCTATCCCTCTCCTCTCTTCAAACACATTGTAGCATGGACCTTTCTTCATTAAACAAATGTTTTTGAATGCCTGCTACATGACAGACACTCTTCTAAGGGCTGGGACTATACCCATGAGCAAGGCAAGGTCCATGATCTCTCTGGAAAATCTAAGAATACTTACATTAAACAAATGATTCCACAAGTTAGTTCCAAAATATGTAAGTGAGAGAAAAGTCCTACAACCAATGTGTGTGTGAAGTCAGATTGCTTTACCTGAACATAACTTAGTCTGGTTAAAGGTCAGAAAGAGTTTCCCTCTTAAAGTTAACTGTTTGATTTGAATTCCTTCCATAAATTTCAAATTTACAATTACTTTTCAGAATAAACTGCATATTCTTGTTTCTCAAATTAGGAATGAGCTGTCTACATTTATTATTGTATATTTCTCCCTCTTACTGTTTACTTATTAATAGTAATAAATGATTACAAAGAGCCCCCAATTTAAGATAGTTCAATTTAGGATTTTTCAACTTTACAAAGTTGCAACAGTGGGTAGAAAGCAGTTCTTAGGCTCTCAAAATGCTGGACAGCAGCAGGTAGCTGCAGCTCCCAGTAAACCACCTAATCACGAGGGTAAGCAACCGAAATTCTACGGTGTACTTTGCTGCTAGGTGATAATATCACTGTTAAGCACATTTGACAATATCACTGTTCTGTAAGCTAATATCACTGTTCTGAGCACATTTGAAGCTAGGCCAAGCTATTATGTTCCATAGATCAGGTGCATTGAATGCATTTTTGACTTATTTTCAACTTATGATGAGTTTGTCAGGAGATAACCCTATCTTAAGTTGAAGAATATTTGGATAATCAATGAATATCAACATCTACTTAATGTAAATTCTCATGGAGTTGCTATGTAAACATGTATGCCTATGAAAATCACCCCAAAAACTGAAAGGTCAGTTATTAGACCATGTCTCCACTGATTTAGGTATCAAGCTTATTGACTAATGGATATTTCCATGGCTGATCTAGTTTACTATATACTGACTAACCTATTGAATGTGATTCTCTTCTCCTTTGTGCCTGCTTTGTCTAGCCTGGTTTTAGTTTACTGAGATGAAGATTCCAATGTTTCTTGGCAGATGCCTAGAGTCAGAGAGCTAGATGATATTGTCATTGAACTTGGACAGTTCTTTTAAAAAAGTCCTGATTACTGCTGGCTCTTCCCCTTTCTCCTATGGAGCAACGATAGCTTATAGAACTGCAGTTCCCCTCTTTCCTACTTTCCATTGCCTTTCCTTGGAATTAATGAAAACATTCGGATTCAACCACTCAGCTCCTTCCTCACATATTTGCCCTTTTAAAACGTAGATGACTTCTCTTGTTTTTCTTTTCTTCACCATTTATTCACTTACAAATTTCATGAGTACGTAGTGACAGTGAAATATATGAGCAAATGGCGGAACACAAACTGGACTTGTGAGAACAAGGTAGGGAACTGAGATCTCAGCTTATTGTCTGCCATTAACTCACTTTTCTTTTGCAACCATTCAGTGTTTAGTGTGTTGGCACTTTGGAGATCAATAGTCCCAACTTTCATTTTAAGAATGTGAGAACACAATAGCAAAGACATGGAATCAATCCAAATGCCCATCAATGATGGATTAAATAAAGAATGTGTGGTACATATAAATCATGGAATATTATGCAGCCATTAAAAGGAATGATGAGATCATGCCCTTTGCAGAGACATGGTTGGAGCTGGAAGCCGTTATCCTCAGCACAGTAACACAGGAACACCAAACCAAATACTACATGTTCTCACTTATAAGTGGAAGCTGAACAATGAGAACACATGGCCACAGGGTGGAGAACAACACACACTGACCCTGTTAGGGGAATTGGAAGGAGGGAGAACATCAGGATAAATAGCTGATGCATGTGAGGCTTAATACCTAGGTGATGGGTTGATAGGTGCAGCAAGTCACCGTGGCACATGTTTACCTTCATAACATACCTGCATATCCTGTACATGTATCCTGGATCTTAAATTAAAATTTTTTTTGAAGAAAAAAAAATGGGAGAAAGATTTGGATAATCAGTTTGTAGAGAAAAATAAAAATGGTCAACATGATATGAAAAGATGTTCACTCTCACTAATAATAAAGGAAATCCTTTACTCAGAAAGAAAGAAAGAAAGAAAGAAAGAAAGAAAGAAAGAAAGAAAGAAAGAAAGAAAGAGAAAGAGAGAGAAAGAAAGAAAGAAAGAAAGAAAGAAAGAAAGAAAGAAAGAAAGATGGGAGAGAGTGAGGGAGGGAAGGAAAGAAGGAAGGAAGGAAGGCAGGCAGGCAGGCAAGCCAGTCACATATTCTGTATTGTTTTCTGAGAATCCTGGGGAGTAGGGGTTACTGAGGATAGTATTCAAATCATTTCCAGGTCTTGGCTTTAATATCATCAAATTAGCCCCAAAGTTATCGTGATTATTACTTGTTTTTGAGTTCTTGTATTTTAAACATTCTTATTAAAATATTTGCAGGTGGATAAGGAAAAGCTCTGGATTTGCTTCAAAATGATGCAGTTGGAGGGTAGAGATTGAAAGGGTCAGCTTTACATTTAAAACAGTAGTTAAGGCCGGGCGCAGTGGCTCAAGCCTGTAATCCCAGCACTTTGGGAGGCCCAGACGGGTGGATCACGAGGCCAGGAGATGGAGGCCATCCTGGCCTACAGGGTGAAACCCCGTCTCTACTAAAAAATACAAAAAAAAAAAAAAAAACTAGCCGGGCGAGATGGCGGGCCCCTGTAGTCCCAGCTACTCGGGAGGCTGAGGCAGGAGAACGGCGTGAACCCAGGAGGCGGAGTTTGCAGTGAGCTGAGATCCGGCCACTGCACTCCAGCCTGGGCGACAGAGCGAGACTCCACCACAAAAAACAAACAAACAAACAAACAAACAAAAAACAGTAGTTAGAATTGTATGCTGGAGGCTGGGTGTGGAGCTCACACTTGTAATCTCAGCATTTTGGGACGCCGAGGTGGAGAGGATCACTTCATCTCAAGAGTTCAAGACTAGCCTGGGTAAGACCTCGGCATATTTTCTATTTATTTAAGTGACTGACCTCATTTGATGAAAAAAAAAATTAAAATCACCATAAAACTATGTAATTACTGATTGCATGGTAACCTTTATGTGATGATTTTTTTTTTTTTTTTTTTTTTTTTTTTTGAGATGGAGTCTCACTCTGTCGCCCAGGTTGGTGTGCAGTGGCCCGATCTCAGCTCACTGCAAGCTCCGCCTCCTGGGTTCAGGCCATTCTCCTGCTTCAGCGTCCCGAGTAGCTGGGACTACAGGCGTCCGCCACCTCGCCCGGCTAGTTTTTTGTATTTTTTGGTAGAGACGGGCTAGTTTTTTGTATTTTTGGGTAGAGACGGGGTTTCACCGTGTTAGCCAGGATGGTCTCAATCTCCTGACCTTGTGATCCGCCCGTCTGGGCCTCCCAAAGTGCTGGGATTACAGGCTTGAGCCACCGCGCCCGGCCCAAAATTTTTAACAGTTAATATCTAACATAGAATTAAGAATCCTACACAATATTTTAAAGCTATATTATAAAAAAAAAAAAAAAAAAAAAAAAAAAAAACTCGGGTGTAGTGGGGCACACCTGTAGTCCCAGCTACTCGGGAGGTTGAGGCAGAAGGATTGCTTAAGTCTAAAGTTCAAGGCTGTAGTGAGCATGCTATTGTGCTCCAGCATGGAGGACAGAGTGAGACTCTGTCTCAAATAAAATAAATAAATAATAAATAAATAAATAAATAAATAAATAAATAAATAAATAAATAAATATATAAATAAATAAAATGGGTGATAATTTCATTTGGCTTCCCTTTACTTGCCTGTTCCCTTACGTGTATGTGATTGATAAAAATCTGGGATTATAACTGAATAATAAAGCACTAAAATGTCACACAGAACTGCCAACCATCATAAATAAACTCATAGATATAAGTGAAAGACTTGGAAAGTTTTTGCCAAGTGGTCAAGATGTTCATTGCTGTAACTAATAGCTTCCACTGAAGCTGCTATTATCAACCACAGCACTCATAAACACATAGTACTCTGGGGCACATTTTCTACTTATTTAAGTGACTGACTTAATTTGATCAAAAAGAAAATATTAAAATCACCATAAAACTATGCAATTACTGATTGCCTGGTAATCTTTGTGTGATGAAATTTTTAACAGTTAATATCTAATATAGAATTAAGAATGCTACACAATATTTTAAAGCTATATTTTCAAATCCATATTTTATGGATTTCAAATAATTACAGTTTGAATGTTAGCAAGTGCAACAGGTTTCTGTAAAAGCTTTTGAGTTTCACAGCCTTCCTTTTGACAGATTTCTTAAGTTATGGAATGCAGCCATCAGCAGTCTGTGGAAAAATGAAATGCTGCAAGTCTATTTTTATGCAGTTGGGATCAAGTTGCTAAATGGATCAAAAGAAATAATTTCTTTGAAGAGGTGGCTGTTGACACCAGTGCCCTAAAAATAAGTGCAATTTTGTGGGTACAAAAATTTGTTTATATCTCAGTGAAAGTAACTATAGATATATTTTCCATATATACACTTGCATTCATGATATATTGGATGCCATTCTGAACATCTTTTAATATACCTTAATTTAACATTGCTTTTAAGAAGAAAGTTGCAAACTATCTCTTGAATAATTGACATAGCTAAAGACAACTATTCATACCAGGCTTAGCTTATTGGGTTTATAATAAAAACAATGATAGTAATTTACCTAACTCTTACTTTGTGCCATATACCAGCCAAATACTTCCCAATATTATTTCATTTGATTTTAGAATTACATTTATTTCAATACCTAGCTATTATCACGATTTTATAGATGAAGAAGCTAATTCTTAGAGAGTGTTTTAAGTGAAAGTTGCCAAAGATTACACAGCTAGCATGCCTCTGAGTTAAAATTCGAAAGCTAGTCTATTTAATTGTGAAGTTCTTAATCACTAAATTATATACTACCTCTTTAGGTTAGATAGCATATCAACTGATTTGAAAATATAGAAAAAATATTAGGAAACAGAATAATCTTTTAAAATGTCTTTGTAGGTGAAAGTAAGCTTGCTTACTGAAAATGTAGTCAATTGAAAGACTATACTATTGCAATAGCAATAGTCAAACAGAAGCCTATAGATCTCAAATGCATGAAAGTGCCAAAATAGCCAAATAATAATGTGATGTGATATAATTTTTTTATCATAGTAAAAAGCAGAAAACACAATATTCAGAAAGAATGCTCTACGATACAAGAGGAAAGTTTGATCTAGGGGTACAAACTAAAATGTTTTAAATAAAATTTTTGTAAAAAACAATTTTAAGCTCTGAAATAAGAAATAAATATAGCCCCTTCATAGATAACAATAAAGAAATAAGCCAATAAGCACTTAAAATAGAATTATATAGTCAGTTCTAGAGGACAAATATTCTCTAGTTAGACCCTGACTCATTGAGAATTCCTGCTGTGCACAGCACAGAAGCTGCAGCAGGGCTGCACTTTCAGAGGCTTGGAGGAAGTACCCAAAGACCAAAGAAAGTTTATTTCAAAGATAATCCAAATAGAATCTTGGGCATCATCTTAGAGTACTAAAATAAGATGCAAAGAGTGAAAACAAACAAAAATAAGATTCAGTTTTGTAGATTCTAATATATTAGAAAAACGTATACTCTGTAATAATTAAATATATATTATATATAAATATCTTATATCTAAATATATGTATAATAGATTTATATATAATATATTTAAATATATACATAATATATTCATACATAATATATTTAAATACATACATAATATATTTATATATAATATATTTAAATACATACACAATATATTTATATATAATATATATTCAAATATATATTATTAAAATAATAAAATAATATATTATTAAATATATTTAAACATATTATTAAATATATATAATATATAATATTATAAATACCATATATTGTATATCACATTTATTATACTTATATTATTATATTATTATATTTTAAAATATATGTTATATAAATATATAAATATATATATATAAATATATATATATATATATATATATTTAATTGAAATTTGTATATATATATATATATATATATATATATATATATATAAAACTATATTCCTGAAGGGGACAGCAAATAAAATGGTGAAAGGATCATCATTTTTATTATTTCATTAATTCCTGAAGAAAATACATATATAAATTGCATTTGAAGCTTCTAAAAGACCTAGAAAACAGTATAAAGGACTTAGACACAGTACAAGTATTTCCAACCACGTAAGTCTGAAAGAGAGAAAATCAATTTTTATGAAAACATAAAACAGTGATTTGGGTTGTGAACAAAATTATTTGTCTCCATTTGTGTTCTATTGGCTTACTGCTCTGCCAAATTTTGAAGCAAAATAGAAAAAAAAATGAGAGGGAAATTATAGCAAACCTCCCAAAACATATCCCTTAAACTCCCCAATGTATTTAAACTACCCAGGTTCTGTTCATGGATATACTCAAACATTGAGAAAGTGTGGGTGTACTGGGTTTTGATGCTGTAGTTTTTGTAACAACTTGATGTTGGACTCAAAACATGTGTTTCTTTTTGTGTTGCTCAGAAAGGTATGAGCAAATATATTTTGCTCACAAATTTCAATTAATTAAGAATGATTAAAATGTAGACACTTGCAAGGGAAACATTAATAAAAAGATAAAGTGTAGACACAGAGATAATTTTCTCTGTGGCTGATGAGTGATCATGTCATTAGGCAGAACTTTGTTCCCTTAGGCTCTGTAGAGTCAGAGCTAGGATGCAGAATCAGTTTTAGAGTTGAAGAAAACCTTAACAATGACTTAATGACCATCCCAGTCCCGTTGATTTATAGATAAGGCAGGTAAGTCTTAGAAAGAGGAACCGATTCTTTGTGTGGGTCTCAACAAGTCACATCACCTCTCTGGGATTCTGTTCTCAAATTATTTCTTTCTTTCTCCTTCCTTCCTTCCTTCCTTCCATTCTTCCTTCCTTCCTTCCTTCCTTCCTTCCTTCCTTCCTTCCTTCCTTCCTTCCTTCCTTTTCTTTCTTTTCCTTCTTTCCTTCTTTCCTTCCTTCTTTTCCTTCTTTCCTTCTTTCCTTCCTTCCTTC
>NC_045448.1:50669182-50699275 GCF_002776525.5 Piliocolobus tephrosceles | reverse complement strand
TATATATATATATATGTATATATATGCAGAGGAGGCTCTCATAAAGGAGAATGGGATCATATTACCCAAGAGTCTACACTCATACTTGTCAAGATGTTAAAACAGAGTAAAGTAGACAGTTGCAGAAAATTGATTAATTAGATCAGTATGATATAAGGGACAATGGTGTTGAGGGGTGCTAATGGATGTTGTTAAAAAGGGAAGTTTTGGAGCCTAAAATATGTAATTTGCAGTGGGAATCCCAAGAAGCAGATATGGTAAGGGGTGTTTTTGAAGCGTATTTAGTTGTTGGCCTTTTATCTTTCCTGAGCATTTGGTAGGATCAATGTTGCTTCTAACAGTCTTTGGGGAGTGCTGGTGTAAATAATCAATGTAGAAATGAGGATTGAATATTTCATCTTGTCCATTTACTGCATTTAAATTATTTGCATGATTGTTGCTAAATCACTAAAGTTTGGGGTGTGAGTATTGCAAAAAAAAAAAAAAAGATTTTTTGGAACTTTGTTATCAAGTAAATCTGGTGAGCATTTTTCTGACACTTGAAATAGAAAACCTTTATACTCTAAGTCATCTTTGCTGTACTCATTTTATAACTCTGAGGTTTTTTATTCTTTGTTTCTGACTCAACCTCTGGTCAAAGTACTGGATTATTCATCTAAATAAAAGTGCGTAATGTTTCTTTTTTTGAAATTGCCAATGTTTTATTTAGGTGAACATCATGACTATTGAAGTTTGAAATGTGATTATCTAGAGATGGGTCTGAATGGCCAGCTGCACATTTTTTACTTTGTTGCATTTCAGGTGGAAAACCTATATAAAAATCATCAGGCTGTGATCTTCCCAGTTAGACCATAAAATACCATGATTTCCTCAGCAAAAAGAGAGAACACGTCCAGGAGTATCATGAACAAGTCATAGGAGAGATAGTCATGAACAAGTGAGATCACAAGTAGAACACTGTTTTTTAGTTTTTTGTTATGTGGATTTTAGAGAATACTGACAAACTGAAATGTGTTTCTTTCAGCTCTAAGTTGCTTGAGTCTATAGTGGTGACTAGAATACTGAGGGATCTTGGCTGTTATGACCAGAGAAGAAATGATATGTGAAAGACATCGGAGTAAGCAATAGTGATTTTGTTTTTCATGGCTACAAAGGGCAGTACTTAGACCAATGTGAGAAAGTATAGGAAACAATACGGTTCAGCTATAAGAATACCTTTTTAATTAGAGCTTTGAACTATGATAACATGAAAGGTGGTTGGTTATCAATTATCTTAAGATACAAGGTAGAGTTTGCATGCTATCCATCAGAGTTATTATTTAAGAAATCCATTTATTAGCTGTAAGCTTGGATTACATGACCTTCAATATTTTACCATATTTCATAAATATAAAAATACCGTATAAATTACAGTTGCAACAGTAACTGTCTCAGCTATGTTGAGGGACATTTTGAGGGTCTGATAAAATTATGGATCCTCTTTCCATAAAAATGCACAGATGAGAAAAATGCACAGATGTGCACACACAATTTGCATAAAATTTTGAAGGTTCATGCTTCCCTTGAAGCTTATTCGTAGATCCCAGGATAAAAATCTGGTCTATAATTTAATTAACTTTGCAACTCTGAATAAACCACGTAACTCAACTGACCACATAATCCTCATAATTAAAGTGTAGTGATTAGACAATCTTTAATGTATATAGGTCTTTCTGTTCCTAAAAAATAAAATATTTGATTTTTTGTTAGAAAGGAATTCTTGAGTACAAGGCATATTCTCAGTATAATCAAATGGAAATGGATAGCAGGGGTTTTCTCAACATTGATAATATGAAGCCTAAATAATAGAAGCAGTAAAGCCTCATTTCCCGGTTGCTTTGGACATAAGCAACATGTTCTTAAGTCTCAATTTCTAACTTTGGCTTTTGGCTATTGGTAATAATAAAACGAAAGCACAGACGTTTTGTGTGGGAGTTAGACCTCAGTGGAAGATAAGGAATGCCCTTTGTAATAAAAGGCAATTGGGCACCTGGGTGAGTCCATTTTACAGCCCATTAACACTGCCCTCAATCGACAAAGATCATTGCTAAGTTTATCCACATGAAGTAATTATACTTACATACATATACGATCATTCATGTGCATGATGACATGGAAATGATTTCCTTGGATTGAATTTGAGGAGGAAAAATAGGAATCAGCACTTCCTTAGTATCACATATACTAAGGACAGATTTGTTGTATGCCAGTCATTTGTGACCTGTCTTCAGTTCACACAAAACTGTCTTTAGTAATCTCAAAAACATTATAGGAGGGTAATTTTCAGTCTTAGCAAGAGCAGAGTGAAGGAATTAAGTTGAAAGGATTAGGAAGAGACTTCATTAGCACTTTTGAATTCACGTCCGTCAAAGCAAAGGAGTTTTCTGAATAATACCTCCCTTGTATGCCTCCCAAACATAAATTCACCTTCTTTTGCTTTTCCTCTTCCACCACCTTTCCCTTTCTCCTCCTTAACAGAAACAATTATTTATGGTGCATTTTAGGAAGTGCTTAGTGCTATAGAACAAAAATTTAAAAGGAGATACAGAGAACTGTCTGCGAAGGACATCAACCCTCAAGGTATTTACTAGCTAACGGCAGAGAGAGGACACCTTGAGCAAATCAACATCTCTCTCTCTCTCTCTTTTTTTATAAATACATACAGACATGCCAGAAAGCATCATTCTAATAGCAGCACCAGAGTTTATGAGCACCTCTTCTGTGGTAGGCCTTAGGCTAGCAAACATTTGTGACCATTGGTGTTACTTAGTTTCTTGTTAAGAATGCAGATTCCTAAGCACATCCTACAAATTCAGTAAGTCTAGGATGATGTACAATATTAAGCTACGGCTTTATGGGAAAATGTTGTAAGTGGCCGGCAGGCTGCATTTTGGAAAGAATAAAAACACCTGCTGACAAAATGGAGACTCAAAACAACATGAAACATGTACCCTGCCCTAATGTGTTTGCAGTACAGTTGGAGGAAATATGTATATACAGAGATAGAACAACAATGCATGGAAACCAAAATCATGCCAACAAAATGGCAGAGAAAACAAATGAAGAGAGTATAGGGGTAGATAATGGAGTTTCAGTGAAAAGAGGTAGAAATTGAGGTCAGCTTTCAGTAAATAGAGTATCTTTTATGAAGAGATACATTTACCTTTGCTATTAGCCATGGCCATTATTCATTTTGTATTTTCCTTTTGACCTTTCTTCTACATTCTCTAATTTGCTTAGTTCACCCTATAGTGTCCCCGCAATGGCGATGTAGTGGTTCCCTACCACTCTCCTCCAGCCCTACACTGGGAGGTTAACATCTTGACCAGTCTCTTTGCTTTTAGGAAGCGTCAGAGTTCACAGAAATGGGTACAAGAGACACTGATCATTACTTCGATTAGCCACTCTTCCTGGAGCTGTAGGTCAGAAGTTATTTTAGCATCACTTACTATAAAGATGCCCGTTAGCTTCGGATATGTAGGTGTTTGAAACAACAGGAATTATTATGGAGGGAAATTTTAGTCAGAAATCAAAAAGAACATTACAAACTGGCTACTTTTCCAGATTGAAAGCACATAAAGTCGCTGCCCATCAGTTCCACCAGAATATAGAAGACAAATAACACCATGACATTAAAAATTATTTGGTCCTATTTATTTGGAAATGTAGGATTTGTTAACTTCCTGTAAGATCAATCCATGTGATTTGGCATGGAGGAATAAGAATTATTGCTCATAAAACTCTTTATTCTTATGATCAAATTGAGTACACTTAATTAGCTTAATCTGAAACTGACAGTTCAGTAGATACAGTGTTAAGTAAAGAAGAGTTTAACAGAAAATATATAGGCTATATGTAATATGCAATAAGTAAATGTATTTATTTGGGTTTTTTTGTTGTTGTTTATTTTAAATGTACCTTTTATAGACCCTTGTCTGCAGTTGCTGTGATTTTTCTCAACACTCACCTCTTTCTCTGAGCTAGCCATATGAATGAAAATATGAAAATATATAGGATTATGACCATAAGTCTATTTTCTTATTAATGGTTACCTGACTCCCTGGGAAGGTACTTGAGTTATTTGTCCAGTCAGGGTACACCCAAATGTATCACAATGTCGACTTTTTGCTCCTTCCCTTCCTCTCTTACATGTGAATTTACTCTGTTTTCTTGGCTGACAGTTAGACCTAAAGCCATCTTGTTATTTCTTACAAATGCTATCATTTCTTTATCCAAAGAAATATTCAGAGGCAAGATCTTAGGCAGGGGAATAAATAAAAAATTCCCTGTGATAATGTAGATTAGTTCCAAACCCCTACTCCATTGCTTTCTGGAACCTCCTCTTCATGTATGTTGAGTGTCATCAATATATGTGCTTCCTTATTAATCTATTTCTACCTATTGTCCTTTCCTATAGTTTCAAGACCAATAAAAAATAAGCCTACTTCTCTTCTATGTGAAAATCCTTGAAGTATTTGAGCATGTCTATTCTATCTCCTTTAGTCTCTGTTACTTTAGACTGAATATGGCTCTTATAACCATCTGGTCACTCACC
The DNA here is from genome assembly GCF_002776525.5 of Piliocolobus tephrosceles. Classification (NCBI taxonomy): domain Eukaryota; kingdom Metazoa; phylum Chordata; class Mammalia; order Primates; family Cercopithecidae; genus Piliocolobus; species Piliocolobus tephrosceles. Next base: position 50,694,681 of record NC_045448.1, on the reverse strand, counting down.
TGTTTTTCAAAGTATCTTTTAAAATGGGCACATATCATGTCCAACATACAAAGTTCTTATGCAAGTTCAGAAAAATGATTATTACTCTCATGATCTGGATACTAGAATTCAGTTCATACAAACATTTCTGCTAAAAGGTCCATCAAATTTGCCTATTACATTTTTGTTTAATAAAATCCTCTCTTTGTTTACACTAACAACTATAGTATTAAGTCTTCCTCATCCTGTGCTTATATTATTTTCTCAAATCTTCATACTTTTTTTTTTTTTTCATTTATGCTTGTTAATGTTTCTTGCTCTAAAGAATTTGGGAGTCTGATGAGGAGGATATCCCACCAGTTGAAAATGTGTATCATGAGCTCTACCAGAATTTAAACAATCTTCAGTCCTATATGGGTCCTCTGGAATCTTCCTAGGTAAATTTTGCTTTCATTTGTATGAACAACATGTGCACAAAAGAAAGAACAAATCTAGTTTTAAGTATTTATCAGGACCTTTGAGGACTATAGGAATCAATGACAAAGAAATTCTTTGCTAAGTGATGTAACTATTGATCTTATGCCACAGTGGTTTTCCAGCTGCCCAAATCAAGAACTTGTTGCTTGTGTGCATTTAATCACAGTGTGGTGCCCAAGAGTTAGGGCAACTGAAACTCTTTAGATAGACAGGTAATTGTATATGTACATCAAACTTAATAGTGGCCTTGCAGAATGACAGAATATTAAATGCAAGGGAAATTTTGGATCAATACTTGTTTCTTAAAAACTTCATAAACAGCATTTGCCAAATAGATGGTAAGCATATGGTCAATAAGTGTGTCTTAGTTGTGCACATTGTTGCTTTGGAACTAAGTATGAAGATATATTAACGGAGGCAAGAATACTCATTCAGCTTCAGTGAAATTCCATTTGCAGGGCCATTTCTACATGTCACAAGGTAGATATCCTTTCATGAACTTCAAGAGAGGATGGGGATCTGCCCAGCTCAGGATGAGGAAGCAGTAAGCCCAAAGACTTGTTTCATCAATTTAGAACCAACCCCCCAATCATTTATTTCTGAATGAGCCTAGGGCTTGGTACAGATCCTGCTGCAGAGTAAGTGCTCAATAAATATTTGCTAGATAAATAAATAATTTGATACATGGATAATTAAATGGATGAAACAATGTATGGCAGGCCACACTTACTCACATGTAGTTATATTACCTGTGAAGATGTGTTTCTTACTAGTAAGCCCACATCAGAGACCTCCTGGTTGAGAGTGTGTCTTCAATAAGCTCTAATTCTCTTCTACAGGAAATTAATATTCCTTTCCTCTTTCGTAGCATGTTTAAGAAGCGGATTTTAGGTGCATTTCTTTAGTTCCATAGTATTATTTATTCAACGGCATTTTCTTCTGTTCAAGAGATGTGGATAGCCTTTTTCTCCTTGAGTTATTATTTCTAATGGGCTCCTGTATTAAAGAAAGTACCTTAACTTTCCTAAAAGGCATGTGGATCTGGAGAAACCCAAAGCAAATAATATGTTCCCTACTTTCCTCAAGGGTAAATGTCTCTCCCAGATGCCTGGAGGCCTCAGCTGGCTTACTCACCCATCTAAGTAATCATACAGAAAATAGTTATATCCATTAGGGATGTATTTAGCTTCCAAAACCTGAAGATCTGACTTATGTAGGATTAAACTGATAATTTATTTTTCACATTGAATAAGAAGTCCAGAGGTAGGTGACATAGGGCTGGTGTAACTCTTGCAGGGAGACATCAAACTTTTAAGCTCCTACTGTCTTCTTTCTTCTCCATCCTTAGTGTGTGGTTTTGACCTCATGATCTCAGAATTGGTATTGTTCATGGGCATTATCTCTGCATTTAGAGCAACAGGAATAAGGTTTTATGGCAAAAAAAAAAAAAAAAAAAAAAAAAAGGTGGGGTGGGGGGACAGTCTACAAAAATCTACTTTTAAGAAAATATTTTCCTAATTATGTAAATTCAATTTAATTTTTTCAAGATTAACTGGGTCACAAGGGCACTCTAAGGTTTTGGAAAGCAAGTAGTTTTAGTGGGACATATTGCTACTCTCTGCACTTCCCCCTCATCCTTTCAAATGGTTCTACTTGCTAGGGAGAAGGCAGAATGGATATTGAATACTAAACTAGAACTACTTTGTCACAGCAGCCTGTCTAGGTTGATAGCCCAATCTAGTGAGCCAAGGACAGGGCTGCTCCAAAAATATTACAATTGAACAGTCACTGATTTTTAAAATGAATCTTGGTGTTTCTATATAGATACTACCTAGTAATTCATAGGAGACTATTGAATTATTTAGTCCTGGATCTGAGTGTCATTACAAATTATTTCATTTCTTATCTGTGTTTTAATCTGGGAAATCTCAACATACTTTTCATTATTTAACCTGTCAGCAAATCAACTCTGAATGTAAAAATTAAAAAAAAAAAAAAAAAAATCTCCAGCCCAGAAAACCCAGTGGATTCAAACTTTATTTACCCAACTAACCTATTATTATTATTAACTATTGGATTAAAGAATTTATGTTGGGTGAAAGTAACATTTCATCCCTCCAAATTTCACTTACCTCAGCCATACTAAATGACTTCAACCTACTTCTAAGATTATTTTATTGTGTAATGGACAAATTGTATTCCACTTGGCTACAGTCCTGCAGTCTTCTAATTTGGTTTCCCTGCATAGTTCCTTATTCTATTTCATTTCTGCAAAGAATTTGTAATTTGTACAATAGATTGTTCCACCAGATTTAGAAAATATTACTCCAGTTATATATAAAGCAGGAAATGTCTGCTATGTTAATATACTTATTTGCTTGTTCTTACTGTCTATATAGGATGAGTTCAACAATGACTTAATAGCATCAGTATTTTGACAAAGAGGAAAAAAGGCTATTAAAATCTTAGCTAGAACTTTGTCAACTAATCACCTACTGTTATCTCAGGTATCTGTCAACAATGTGAAGGGTTTTAAGATATTAAGAACTGGACAATTATGGAATAAGCTGAAATAAATTATAAGGTTTTATCAAAAACCTCTTATTTAGCTATGGAAACTTTTTATTGTTAATTATATGGCATAAAAGTCATTCACTATAGAAAATTTGTAACTTTCTTAAACATACCTCGTATAAGCAATAAACCTTTAAAAATGAACTGTGAAAATAGACTCATGATTTTCCTTCCTCACATTTTATACATGTAGCTATTATTTTCCTTTATTATTTAAGAGTAGGTTTTATTCCTCCATGAATGTAAATGCATTTAAAATTGATTAGGATTTTCACATGACATTTCAGAGCAGTTTTCTGCTACAAATTTTCTCAGATCTGAATTTAGTACCAACTGATAGCAGTGGTTAATACCAATGTGAACCTAAATAGTAAAGCATACATTTGCTGAAATTTACAGTTTTCAAGTTTCTAATGCTAGCAAAAGTGAACTGCTTCTAAATAAAAATCACCTATATTTTTCCTGAAAAAAAGCAAAAAAAGCCTCATGTATCAGTTCAAATTCTTCCTAGTTAAACTAGTTATCTTTTGGTTATGTAGCAGTTTAATTTTTGCCATGCTGTGTAAAGGCTTGCTCAAAGCAGTACAACGTAAAGGAAGTTTGGGTTTTCTTTTCTTTTTTTTATTTTCCTTATCTTTTCTATTGATTGGCTGAGAGGGTATGTGTTTGGGGATCTCTTGCAGTTTCTCTAGAGACTGTTTATGTAAATTGGAAAAAATCAGTGTTACTTGGAAAAATAACTAAAACTTTGATTTAACAGTACAAAAGAGGGTACTATCTAATCCCTCAAGTAGGAAATTGCTTTTCTTCATGATCCATTGCTTTCATACTATTTCTGGCTGCTACTGCCAAAAGAGAAAAGACCCACCTTTACTCTTCTGTTACTATGTCTGTTTTCTTCCCTCTGCAAAGCTTAGCAGTAAATAATAGCCGAAATGAGTAAATTTAAATAATAATAGTAAAAGTGCATGACTGATAAGATCATCAGGTCTCAGTTGGACAACTGTGATTATACAGGAGAGAAGCAGGAAAGAATTGACAAAGGAACATAAAATGGGAAATTAAGAATTTGGCATAATGTAGCAATGAAGATGTGACTTATTTGTAGCTGTTTTATATGCTACTGTAAATATTAGCTGGAATGGGATCACACATACTCCAAAATTGGTGATTTTTCTGAGGGAGGCAGGTTTTCTATGAGATGCTTTGAATTTTATTTTCAACAAATGCTAAATCAAAATGCTGCCTATGAAAAGATACTGGTTTTGTTTGTTTATAGTTGATCTTTCAATGGCCATTAAACTGTATAGCTTTAACCACAATTTAAGCTGGTGTTTGCTAATATTTTTTAAATTGTACTTTAAGTTCTGGGATACATGTGCAGAACATGCAGGCTTGTAACATAGGTATACATGTGCCATGGTGGTTTGCTTCCCCCATCAGCCTGTCATCTACATTAGGTATTTGCCTAATGCTATCCCTACCCTTGCTTCCCACCCCACAACAGGCCCCAGGGTGTGATGTTCCCCTCGCTGTGTCCATGTGTTCTCATTGTTCAACTCCCACTTAGGAGTGAGAACATGCGATGTTTAGTGTTCTGTTCCTGTGTTAGTTCGCTGAGAATGGTCATTTCTAGCTGCATCCATGTCCCTGCAAAGGACATGAACTCATCCATGGTGTATATGTGCTACATTTTCTTTATCCAGTCTAATATTGAAGGGCATTTGGGTTGGTTCTAAGTCTTTTCTATTGTGAATAGTGCTGCAATAAGCATATATGTGCATGTGTCTTTATAGTGGAATGATTTATAATCCTTTGGGTATATACCCAGTAATGGGATTGCTGGATCACACGGTGTTTCTGAACTTCTTATTGGTCTCTTCAGGGATTTGACTTCTTCCTGATTTAGTCTTGGGAGGGTGTATATGTTCAGGGATTTATCCATTTCTTCTAGATTTTCTAGTTTATTTGCGTAGAGGTGCTTATAATATTCTCTGATGGAAGTTTGTATTTCTGTGGGATCTGTGGGGATATCCCCTTTATCATTTTTTTATTGTGTCTATTTGATTCTTCTCTCTTTTCTTCTTTATTAGTCTGGCTAGTGGTCGATCTATTTTGTTGATCTTTTCAGAAAAACAGCTCCTGGTTTCATTGATTTTTTTTTGTCTCTGTCTCCTTCAGCTCTGCTCTGATCGTAGTTATTTCTTGTCTTCTGCTAGCTTTTTAATTTGTTTGCTCCTGCTTCTTTAGTTCTTTTTATTGTGATGTTAGGGTGTTGATTTTATATCTCTCCTGCTTTCTCCTATGGGCATTATGTGCTATAAATTTCCCTCTAAACACTGCTTTAGTTGTGTCCTAGAGATACTGTTACATTGTGTCTTTGTTCTCATTGGTTTCGAAGAACATCTTTATTTCTGCCTTCATTTCCTTATTTACCCAGTAGTCATTCAGGATCAGGTTGTTCAGTTTTCGTGTAATTGTGCGGTTTTGAGTGAGTTTCTTAATCCTGAGTTCTAATTTGATTGTACTGTGATCTGACAGGCTGTTACAATTGCTGTTCTTTTGCATTTGCTGAGGAGTGTTTTACTTCCAGTTATGTGGTAAATTTTAGAATAAGTGCAATGTGGTGCTGAGAAGAATGTATATTCTGTTGATTTGGGGTGGAGCGTTCTGGAGATGTCTATAAGATCTGCTTGTTCCGTAGCTGAGTTCAAGTCCTGAATATCCTTGTTAATTTTCTGTCTCATTGATCTGTATAATATTGACAGTGGAGTGTTAAACTCTCCCATTATTATTGTGTGGGAGTCTAAGTCTCTGTGTAGGTGTCTATGAACTTGCTTTATGAATCTGGGTACTCTTGTATTGAGTGCATATATATTTAGGATAGTTAGCTCTTCTTGTTGCATTGATCCCTTTACCATTAAGTAATACTCTTCTTTGTCTTTTCTGATGTTTGTTGGTTTAAAGTCTGTTTTATCAGAGACTAGGATTGCAACCCCTGCTTTCTTTTGCTTTCCATTTGCTTGGTAAATCTTCCTCCATCCTTTTATTTTGAGCCTATGTGTGTCTTTGTATGTGAGATGAGTCTCCTGAATACAGCACACCGATTGGTCTTGACTGTATCCAATTTGCCAGTCTATACCTTTTGATTTGGGCATTTAGCCCATTTACATTTAAGGTTAATATTGTTATGTTTGAATTGATCGTGTCATTATGATGCTAGCTGGTTACTTTGCCCATTAGTTGATGCAGTTTCTTCATCGTGCCAATGGTCTTTACACACATTAGTCTTTCACATTACAGTGACTGGTACCAGTTTTTCCTTTTCATATTTAGTGCTTCCTTCAGGAGGCATATTTCATATTAGTACTTTTCATTAGTACTTTCACATATAGCACTTTTCATATTTAGTGCTCCTGTAAGGAAGGTCTGGTGGTGACAAAAATCCCTCAGTATTTGCTTGTCTGTAAAGGATTTTATTTATCCTTCACTTGTGAATCTTACTTTGGCTGAATATGAAATTCTGGGTTGAAAACTCTTTTCTTTAAGAATGTTGAATATTGATCCCCTCTCTCTTCTGGCTTGTAAGGTTTCTGCAAAGAGATCTGCTGTTAGTCTCATGGGCTTCCATTTGTGAGCAGCCTGACCTTTCTCTCTGTGTGCCCTTGACATTTTTTCCTTCATTTCAACCTTCGTGAATCTGATCATTATGTGTTTTGGGGTTGCTCTTCTTGAGGAGTATCTTTGTGATGTTCTCTGTATTTCCTGAATTTGAATGTTGGTCTGTCTTGTGGGTTGGGGAAGTTCTCCTGGATAATATCCTGAAGTGTGTTTTCCAACACTTGGTTCCGTTCTCCCCTTTACATTCAGGTACACCAATTGAATGTAGGTTTGGTCTTTTCACGTAGTCCCATATTTCTTGGAGGCTTTGTTCATTCCTTTTCATTCTTTCTTCTCTAATCTTGTCTTCACGCTTAATTTTGTTAAGTTGATTGTCAATCTCTGATATCCCTTCTTCTTCTTGATCTGTTCGACTATTGATGCTTGTGTATGCTTCACGAAGTTCTCGTGCTCTGTTTTTTCAGCTCCATCAGGTCGTTTATGTTCTTCTCAAAACTGGTTATTCTACTTAGCAATTTGTCTAATCTTTTTTCAAGATTCTTAACTTTCTTATATTGGGTTAGAACATGCTCCTTTAGCTCAGAGGAGTCTGTTATTACCCATCTTCTGAGTCCTACTTCTATCAATTCGTCAAACTCATTCTCCATCCAGTTTTGTTCCATTGCGTGCAGGAGACTGTGATCCTTTGAAGGAGAAGAGGCATTCCGGTTTTTGAAATTTTCAGCCTTTTTGCACTGTTTTTCCTCATCTTCGTGGATTTATCTATCTTTGGTCTTTGCTGTTGGTAAATTTCGGATGGAGCTTTTGCGTGGTTGTTCTTTTTGTTGATGTTGATGCTATTGCTTTCTGTTTGTTAGTTTTCCTTTCTGTTACTTTTCCTTCTAACAGTCTCCTGCAGGTCCGCTGGAGTTTGCTGGGGGTCCACTCCAGACCCTGCTTGCCTGGGTATCACCAGCAGAGGCTGCAGAACAGAAAAGATTGCTACTTGCCCACTTCTGGAAGCTTCGTCCCAGAGGGACACCTTCCAGATGCCAGCTGGAGCTCTCCTGTATGAGTTGTCTGTCGACCCATGCTGGGAGGTATCTCCCCATCAGGAGGCACAGGGATCAGGGACCCATTTGAGGAGGCAGTGTATCCCTTAGCAGAGCTCAAGTACTGTGCTTGGAGATCTGCTGCTCTCTTCAGAGCCGGCAGGCAGGAATGTTTAAGTTGGTTGAAGCTGCACCAACAGCTGTCCCTTCCCCTATGTGCTCTATCCCAGGGAGATGGGAGTTTTATCCATAAATTCCTGACTGGGGTTGCTGCCTTTTTTTCAGAGATGCCCTGCCCAGAGGGCAGGAATCTAGAGAGGCAGTCTGGCTACAGTGGTTTTGTGGTGCTGTGGTGGGCTCTGCCCAGTCCAAGCTTCCCAACAGCTTTGTTTACATTGTGAAGGGAAAACCACCTACTCAAGCCTGAGTAATGGTGGACGTCCCTCCCCTCACCAAGCTGGGGCATCCCAGGTCGACTTCAAGCTGCTGTGCTGACAGCAAGAATTTCAAGTCAGTGGGCTCCCAGAGGAGTAATTCACTGAGCAAGGCCACTTGGCTTCCTGGCTTCAGACTCCTTTCCAGGGGAGTGAACAGTTCTGATTCGCTGGCATTCCAGGCACCACTGGCATACAAAAAATAACGCCTGCAGCTAGCTTGGTGTTTGCCCAAATAGCCACCTAGTTTTGTGCTTGAAACCCAGGACCCTTGTGGTGTAGGCACCAGAGGAATTCTCCTAGTCTGTAGGTGGTGATGACCATGGGAAAAGCCTAGTGTCTGGACCAGACAGTACCATCCCTCATAGCACAGTCCCTCACGGCATAGTCCCTCACCAGCTTCACTTTGTTAGGAGAGGTAGTTTCCTGACCTCTTGTGCTTCCTGGGTTAGGTGACGCCCCACCCTGCTTTGGCTTGCCCTCCGTGGGCTGCACCCACTGTCTAACCAGGCCCAGTGAGATGAACCAGGTACCTCAGGTGAAAATGTGGAAATCACCTGCCTTCTGCATTGGTCTTGCTAGGAGCTGCAGACCGGAGCTGTTCCTATTTGGCTATCTTGCCCAGGAATCCAGTTTGCTACTTTTAAAGCAAACTGCTGTGAAAACAGTTTCATTCTTAATATTTGCCTTATAAATTTTATTAATGCATGAAATTTTACACTGCACAGAAAATTGGAAATTTGCCCCTCCCTTCAATATGAGAATAGCACATAAATAAATAAAAATATGCCCGGGTACAGTAGCTCACACCTGTAATCCCAGCACTTTAGGAGACCGAGGTGAGTGGATCACCTGAGGTCGGGAGTTCGAGACCAGCCTGACCAACATGGAGAAACCTATCTCTACTAAAAATACAAAATTAGCCAGCTGTGGTGGTGCATGCCTGTAATCCCAGCTACTTGGGAGGCTGAGGCAGGAGAATCGTCTGAACCTAGGAGGCGGAGGTTGTGGTGAGCTGAGATTGCCCCATTGCACTCCAACCTGGGCAACAAGAGTGAAACTTAGCCTCAAAAATAATAATAATAATATAAATAAATAAATAAATGTATTATTTATTTGTTTATGTAGAGATGGGATCTCTCTGTCACCCAGGCTGGAGTACCGTGGCCTTATCATTACTCACTGCTGCCTTGAACTGGGTTAAAGTGATCCTCCTGTGTTAGCTAGCACCACAGATATATACTACCATGCCTGCCTTATTTTTTAATTTTTTGTAGAGATAGGGTCTCCTTATGTTGCTCAAGCTGGTCTCAAACTTGTAGTCTCCAGTGATCCTTCTGCCTCCGCCTTCCAAAGTGCTGAGATTTCAGGCCTGAGCACCTGACCCAGTTTACGTTATTTAAGGGCATTGGTAGTGAGACATTTGTGTCTTCTATTTGATTTAAAAATATTCTTAAGTCTAGATAGTTTCTTGTATCTCTTTGATTAGGTGTCTAAAGCCATCTGAAGGTAAACTAGTTCATTTAAAAATAATGTAAGAGGCAATCATCAAGTATGCTTTAAAAAAGTCATCAGATATGCTTTGTTTTAATACCTGTCATGTGTTAAATTTTGAAGACCACACCATATGTCTAATGAAAGCTTCATTAGGAAGACATTAGTAGATTAATTCCACTTGCTGTGTGGTTTATTTTATTTAGAATGCAATAAGGTAAGTTCATTACTTTGTAGGCATAATGTTTTCTACTGTACTTGAACGCAACTAGGAACAATTCCACAGAGGTCTGTGGATCTACTAACACCTGTCAAGATAAACACACAGTTCTCCGGGGGAATCATCGCAGCAATAGAACAGAGAAAATGTGAGGCAAAGTAATTCTTTTACAAAACAAAAATAAGACAGTTTTTAAAAAGCAACATTGATTAATAATTTTTCAAAATGCCTCAGAGGTCTTACATTTCTTATACAGGTATCAAACAATTTCCTATCTTTTAAGAATAAATGTTTTGTAGCATATACATCTTATTTTAAAATCAATATTCTAAGAGACTTGAACTATTGGAATAATTGTGCAGTTTGAATTGAGCTATTGAAAGTTTTTCCAACTCTTATAGCTAGTCTTCCCTCATCCATTCCAGAAAAAAAAAAAAAATACATTAAATGATAAGTTTTGCTATAGCAATATTATTTGAATGGTTTTAGTGAAAACGGTGACAGTATTTCCATTATAAAACCCTAGAGTTAAGAATTTATAAGTTGGCTATAAATGTTTGTTCTGTAATTCAACTTGGCAGCAAGCATCTTAGCTTGGCGGTACTTTCTTTTTTTTTATGAAGTATGGAAAAGAAAGACATCTGTTTATAACATGAGTAGGATAATATGACAGTGAATTCCATCATTCTTTATAACCAGCTTACTTAGCATTAAAATTAAAATTAAGCCTAAACTTCCTACATATTTTAGATAATAAAAGTAACTCACCAATAAACCTGTAAGGATAAATTGAAGATGATTTGTTTCGTTTCTCTGTTGGCTTTGGTGATTTTAACCACTAAACATGGTGATAGACTTAACCAGTTACTTTGATCATCATTTGATCTGCACAGCAGTAATGTGAATAGACTGTTACATATCCTCACTATTTTTTAGATATTTGTAATATTCTACACTTGAGAAGGTAGCAAAAAAATGACAGAGTTCAGAAATTTTTCCAATGGAGAAATATGTATTAACATTTGATAGAACAATTAATGCAATACTAAGAGAGGAAGGAAGTAGAAAAGATAGTTTTACAGAGACAATAGCATGAGCTATGTCAAAGTAAAAACAACAACAAAAAGCGTGCAGTGTGTTTTACGGAAGAGTGAGAAGTTCATGTGGCTGAAACCTGGGGTGTTTGTGGGGAAAGTGGCAAACGTTGAGATGAGAGTAAAACAAGTGGCACGGAGGCACATTTTAAAGGGCTTAATATAACATGCTAAAGAATTTTAATTTTACCTGGTAAAAAGGTCTTGATAGTAGAATAGTCATACCAACTTATGTATAGTATTAACATCAAAATATCTCTGACAAAATGTGTAACCTAACAAATATATATAAATGTATATATATTTATTTATATGTGTGTGTGTGTGTGTGTGTATATATATATATATGTGTGTGCGTGTGTATATATGTATATATATCTCCTGAATTCTTGAATTGGGTGGGGATTAGATTATAGATCCCAAATAGAGATTGAATTTGAACTACATGATTAAATTCCTTTCAGTGCATTCAAATGGTAATATATGCTCCACAACATATATTCGCAAAGATAAATCAAATTGGTTTATGCTCTGAGCGCTTGGACATTCAAGAAATTAAACATATGGTACATGATTTCTGGTTCCTGGTTTGAGTATCTGTGTTTACTAGAGAATTTGGAAATTATGCTTTAGTCTTAATATTACCCTAACTTGCCTTAGAATTGTCCTTCCAATTCTAGTTGTTCTCAACAATCTCGTGCTTCTTTCTGCAGTGATAGATGTGTATGACAGACAGTGTCTTGGAAATCAGGCAGACAGATACCAGATTGTCAGTTCGTGGCATTGATCTTTTCTCTAGTTGATGCTGGTTGGACTGGAGGCCTGACGTACCCAGACCTGGAAGGGACTTTTTAATTTTTGTTGTTGTTTAGTTTAGTTTAGTTTTGTTATGGTGACTATTTGGATGACCAGTATTAGGTATTATATGGAAAACAATATTATCATAAATTCTGATTTATTTTCTCCCCACCATAAAACAAAGGGAAAAATAACCCATTTCAGAAAACAAGATCAAAAACCTAGTGTGTGTGTATGTATATATAGTATGTATGTACATACACACTATACATATATACACATACACACACTCTAGACAGTAAGCTAGTGTGTGTATATATATATACATACACATACTCTAGGCACTGTTGTATTTTAAATGCTTTAAATTTGTCAACTCATTTAATCCTCACAACAACCCTACAATTAACCTTTTTTACAGATGGGAAAACTGAGTTTAAATAACCTGCCCAAGGCCACATAGCTAGCAAGTTAGTAGAAGCAAGAATTGAACCCTAGTGTAGTGTCTGAGTTCCTGCTCATAGCCACTGGCAAGACAACAAATAAAATAGCTCAAATACAAAAGATGAGAAGGAAAATAGAATGTTTTTTCTAATTATAGTAAAGAGAATTTATAGTTACATGGTGTGAGATGAGAACAAATAGGTTTATATAATAGACATCTTGCAGTTTTTAAAGAATGCTTTAAAGAAGAGAACTGGGAACAGCACTATTATCTATGCTTAGGGAACGCTGATCTGGCTGTAGTTATAGAGGGTCAACTAAGGGGAGGTGAGATCATTGGTAAGGAGCTTAATGAGAAAGCTCTCCATGTGTTAGTTAATAAAACCTGAAACAAGGACCTTGGCATTCCCCCAGACTAGCAGCTTCAGTATCACCTGGAAACTTGTTAGAAATGCAAATTATCAGGGGTCTCGAAAGATTAAGGGAATTAAAAGCAAAGCAATCTGTGATTTCACAGACAGCCCTTCTAGCCCCTCTAGTGTATCTCCTATGCACACTAAAGTTTGAGCAACACAGATTTAGAGAAACAGAGGCTATGGTAATACATTAAGAAGTGGCTGAGCTTGACTATAGACTGAGTGGGAAGACTTTAGAATATGGCCAAATTAAAAACCACATCGCAGCTCATTATCTTTATGTCTTTGGCATAAAGTACTTCTGAATAAAGAATAAATAAGCTAAACTAAGTACGCATGGATAAAGAGTAATAACTTATATTTATTATGTGTTTAATAGATTTTAGAAATGGTTCTAATTTCATTACGTATAGCGTTTTAATCCTTTTCCAGATGAGGAAACTGGGACAAGGGGCCCTTAAACTCAGTGTCACATGGATAAAAACAATGAAGCTTAGATTCACACTCATAGTCAGGCACTCCAGTCTCACGTTGCCACACTACATTATGAACACATTCAAACTGAAAGAGAATGAGCCTAGGAAGTGTTTGTCACCAACAGAAATCGGTTGAAACAATTCTACAAACTATATAAGCTGACAGTGATTAAAAGATGGCATATGATTTCTTGGTGCCCCTGTGATGCCTGCAACACTTGAATGTGCAGTTATAGTGAAATCTCTATGACCCTGACTTGGTACTTCAGCACCAAGTTTTATACAAGGCACCAAAAATGAAATTTGTATTAAATCACATGGAAGACAAGATAGAGATTATAGAATATTTCAGACCTAAACACAACTAATCTTGACTTGAATAAATCTAGTTATGTTTCCAAGTCAAACTGCACATCTACGCTTTAATTCAATTTGAGTGACTTGAGTACCATATGAGCTCATCTTGATCCCCAGCACTGCCTCTGATTTGTTATATCATTGGGGAGGAGCTAGGTAATAGCTAAGTTGACTGAATTCACCAATCTGTATCTATGACTGGACTGTTGGTGGTTGGAAATGAAAGTGTTCTTCAAGATAAGTAAACACTTCATAAATAAACTTGACTTTTCTGTAACACAAGTTTATAATCTGAATAATAAAAAGATTGTAGTAAATCTCCAGAGATGCTTTTAGCCCAGCATTATTATTATCATTATTATTTTGATTCTCAGTGCTCTTACTCTCATTTTCTGATCTTACTCTTAGGGACCTGCAATCATCCAGAGGGATAGCAGGATCAGGGGTTTATCTTTACAGCTCTCCAGAACAAACCCTTTTCTGAGTCTACTCCTCTTTACTGACTCTCAGTTCCAACTCAGAAAAGTAGGTACATGGATATGTGGGGTCTGCTTATCTTTTCTTTATGCTGATACTGGTAGAAATGCAAAATTCAAGACTGACACTCTTCTCATTTTTAATTTTTAAAATATTAGTGCTGCCTGTGGGTTTTAATATACTTCCCCTCTGCTGTTTTCAGTGTCTACTTTTCTGTTTAAAAAGCTTAATACTGAGCTTTAAGGGTTTCCAATTAAGCTTAAGGAAAATATGAAAAGGATGAAAGTGTCTGCCGGACAACCATCCTGTTTCTTGACACAAAAAGGTTGATTTTTGCAATATGAAGAAATAACTTGAAATGGCCTGTCTTCCCACTTCTCCAGAATCTCCCTCTTCCACTCACTTTCCATTCCATCTCTTTCTATTTCTTTTGTCTTTTCCTCTCAGCTTTCAAATCCATCTCTCATTTTGTAAATGTTGTTCGACTTAGGCTACTTGTATTCTTGTTCATGATAAATCATCAGGTGTGAGTGGGCTTAGGACAGCTTAGCACATACAGTCCTTAGATTATTTTAGGTAGATCTCAGTAGCCATGGTTGTTGGTGGCAAGTGAGTGTTGACCCCGTTTCCAAAAGTTCACACAAGTACAGCTCATAGTGAATTCAAGACCAAGACCAAATTCTGCTACAGATACAGACATTTACTAATGAGTAGGCACAAAACTTTATAGCCTATTCTAGAAGTTTGGTGAAGTTCCAGCTCTTTATTCTTTAAGGTACCTGAAAATAATGTCTTGCAAAAAATGGTTTTCCTGAAGCAAATATGACAGTATTTCAATGGTAGCACCCACCTCACCATCTGTCAGAATTAAGTGACTAAGGATTATTAGGGATCAACAATAGTACCTACCTCATATCATTTTGTAATGATTATGCGAATTAATTCATTTAAATCACTCAGAGTAGTGTGCTAGAAATAAATGTTAGTTTTTATTATTACTATTATTATGGAACAATTTCTCATAACAAAGGGTGAAAGGCCTCTTAGAGTCACATACTCAATTTATATAGACGTGAGGTATGTTCAGGTAAAATTTAGTTAATTCACTCATCTTGCCTATTAATGATTTCACCAAGGATAACTTCTTCCTTACTTTCATTGGACAAATTTATAAGCCCTTAATTTCACCAGTGATAACATTTTCGACAGATATTATAACTAATGAGCACAGCCACATCATAATTAGAGATGTTAGTAGCCCAAGGCTTCTAGAAACCACCTCTGTCTTCTGTAATTCTGACTGAGATGTTGGGGCATAAATTCCTGATAAAGGCACGGACACTCTCGGGGTACAGACAGTGTTAAGAAACACTTATGTCACACTGTCTGTGCCGAATATTTTCAGAATAAATTACGGTTAGCCAAAAACCGTGTTTCCTCCAACCAGTTCTTTAATCACCTGAGAACAATTTGTGAGATGCTGCCTCAGTTTCCCTTAGATAACACAATTGCAAGCACAAAGACTGACTAACTGAAGAGGCACAAATTAATGGGTACACACAAGCTTTATTTGCTTCATCCAGATTAGTCATGCTTTTGCCCACAATACTTTTTCTACACTATCTAGACAGAGAATTGCTCCTTGTTCCACAAAATTACAATCATTTATAACAAATATTGCTGTATCTGTAACACAGAATCCACCCTAGAACCCCCTAAGTATTGCAAAGGTGCCCTAGACATCTGCCTGGAAGACTACAGCTACAATTTCTTCTTTTGAGGCAGCCATAAATATTTTCTCTTTAGCTCTTGAGACTACCGTAAAACTAAGATTTCTGGCCTATCCTTTCTCTAACCCTGCCTTTATGTCCCAAGGCCCCAGACAATATAAGACAGGTGAGGGAATGGGGGAGGAGGGGAAGCATCTTCCTAATTGAATGTTCTTGGGAAAGTTATTCTCAATCTTCTACCCTTATTCTGTTTCTATGGCTTTTCGTTATACAAATCACTCTCCAAAATCCCAGCCCTATCCATTCCTAGCAATCAAGAGAATAACAAATACAGTTGATCCTTGTTATTTATTTGTAGCCTGTGGCACTTTGGTGATCCTTAGCAAACATGCAGAGAATGGCAAAACATTTGTGTTCTCAATATACATGTTCCTGGCTGAAGTTGAACAAGACTATTGGCTTCCTTCTTGTTTCAGCTCTCACATTGTAAACAAATGTGCTATTTTAGGTCTTTTTAGCACCACGCTTCTGTGCTTTACTTTGGTGACTTTGCTGTTTAAAATGACCCTCAAACATAATGCTAAAGGGCTGTCTAATGTTCCTAAATGCAAGAAAGATGTGATGTGCCTTATGGAGAAAATACATATTAGATATGCTTCTTTCAGACATGAGTTAGAGTGCTTAGAGTGCTGCTGGTCGTGAGTTCAATGTTAATGAATCAACTTTATGTATTAAAGAAGGTATCATTATCATTCAGAAATACATGAAACAAGGTAATGGATTGATTCAGTGATGAAAAATGTGATCAGAGATTTGCAGGAACCATAGCCCTATATTTCCCCATAGGAGCAATGGTTCAGTATTTGCTAATTCAGTGTTCACAGCGACTTTATTTGCCACAACTACTGTGAATAATGAGAATTGACTGCAAGTACTAAGAGACTAGATATATTTCACATATGCTGGACACTAGAGGGAGTAGGAATGAAGACTTGACTTTTGTCCCCTTCAGGAATCTACCATTTATTTTGGGAGGGAAGGACAGATTAACACAATATATGAGGGTATTGGAGAATAATGCAATGCTCTACATATCTTTTAGATGGAAGGCAACTGTACGTATTGTACATGGTGATCAGCTTGAGTATGTTAGACCTGTATGAGAGAAGAGACAGAATGCCTTCATTGCAGGGAGCATTTGATATATTTTAAAGAACACCAACATTAAATATTGCATGATATCCTTTCTACCCTGTGGGATTGTTAGGAAAGATAGAAACATGACTATTTTATAAAGGAAGCCACAGTGCCTCAGGGAAAGACTCAGTAACTAATGTGATGTAACCAGTAAATGGTGGCATCAAAAATGCAGAACAGATTTCCTAACTCCTAATCCAGTGCTCTTTCCGTGCTAACACTATGAAATGTCAAATTCAGAATATGGACCTGTGGTCTTGAAAACATACTGTGTGGATGATTTTCCTTTTCTTTTTGAGGCTCTCCTTGATATTTTTAAAATGAATAATCACGACTCTTGTTAGTGAATTAAAATACATATGTTGCAAAATAACAAAAAGAATAAGAAATGACTGGGGACAAGGGCAGAAACAGTTCACAGTGGAAAATGATAGATTTTGCTTCTGCTGGTCTTTGAGCAGCTGTGGAAGGTTGAGAGACATGGCATATTTAAATAGGTAAAAGCATTGTGTTTAGCAAAGCTGAACTGTTTCAATCAATATACTACTGAAGAACTACCTTTTAGTATAATAAAATAAACTTTTGACAGGAATGTGAGATGTGTGATTGATACAGGTGTGATTTGGGGGCCACTGGACACTATTTATATAGTGGGCATCAGAGTCTCATGGTTGAATCTCGGAGTCTCATGGTTGAAAGTTTCTTTCTTTTGGCTTTAAATAGAAATAAAGACCCCCCAAAAAAGTCCAGCCACTGGACATGTCATAGTTTTTTTATCATCTTTTGGAAACCAAGGAAATGTTTAAATCATAGTCCCAAGTCTTAATCACCAGCTTCCAGTGCCTGTGGTCCTCCTAGCCAAGTCCACTTGCATTGCTAGATTTCTACTCTTAAATGTATGCTGGCTTTGCTGGTCTTTCATCTAGGACACACAGCTTTCGGTTAAAGATGCTGTATTTCATCAACAGCATATAAATGTCCTCTTTCCCTTAGGGGCACTAGATTTAGGAATTTTCATTTCCTGATGCTATTTTCTTTATAAGACAGGATGAGAGAAAGGAGGAGTTCCACCCTTAGCAAAGATCATCACAGCGGGGCTTCTGAGAGATCTTGGAAGTTCTTAAATATTCCTAAAATACTGACTGAAATACAAGCAATTTTATTCATGCCATTTCTTTCTTTTCTGCTTTCTTCCTGTTTCTCTCCTGACCCTTCTCGTCTCTTCCCATTCTTCCACTTTCTGCCTCTTCTGCAGCTGCCAAATTAATGCATCCTTTTCCCTCCTTGTGAGTTTTGGTCCCCTGAACTTCCACTGCCTTATATGAGATATAGTATGGTAGTGGGAAGAAGAATCCTTGTTATGAATAATGTATGTGATTAACAGATCATCGCAACTGATGCTTGAGTACAAGGTGTCAAACCATATTTAGCAGATTGGGTTTAAACACCTGGTAGAACAAGTTTGGTCCAATAAAAAGACCCGAATTCTATCCCTTTTAAGATCTCTAAAGATGCTGGTTACATCTAAACCATTGGGTAGGGGAAGGGTGCCATTTGCCATTGTAGTTCAGATGGAGGGATCACCTGGTGAAGGGAGAGTTGCTTTTTAGGTGTTCCCGTTTCGACTTACACGTGTCCCTTTGATGCGTGGAGAATGCGAGAGAGAGGCAAAGCAGGGCGATTTTCGTGGGAAGCTAGACCAGCCTCCCTCGTTACATAGGCTCGTCCTCTGCATTGCATCCGAGCTTCAGTGATTTGCTGTTTGGAGACTGCAGATTTGCATAGAGCCCCTTGCTTCACCAGCGTGTGTGGTTTTTCTTTTCTTTCTTTCTTTTTTCTTTTTTTCTTTTTCTTTTTCTGTTTCTCTCCCTTACTCCTTCGTCCGCATCTTCTTCTCAGCTGTCTTTCCCCCGTTCGATTCCCACTTCCTTCAGAAGGGCGCACTCTTCCTTCTGAACCCCTCGCCGGGCGTAAGTGTCAGGAGGCGGCGGACGCGAAGATTGCCTCGGGAGCAGGCGATGCGCGCCGCTGCTCCGCGCGCAGCCCGGGGGAGGCTGGCGCTAGCGGGCGAGCCAGCCGGGGCTGAATGGAGGGAAGGGGCGCCTGGATTCCATGGGGTCTACTTCTGTCTTGAAAGGAGGTTGGGCCGGCGAAGTGGCCTCCCTAGTCCCCGCACACAAAGCTAAATGGATTTACCTAGTGGATTCGCGGTGGATGGCTGTCATGTAGAAGTGAGGACCCTCCGGGAGGAGCTTTAAACAATTTCTCGGCCCCCCACCCGCCGGCACGCACTCTCGCCCGAAACTCTTTGGGAGTATCTCTCGAGAACCTGGAGCCCTGGAAATCTGGGAGCAGCCACCCGCTACGTCCTTGCCGTTCCCGGGGCTGCCTTTCCGGACAAGCCCCTCTCCAGCTGCATTCGCCTCGGCTATGTTTCGGATTGTTTGGGGTGCTAGGCACGGCGGACTCCAGGACCCCGAGAAGACTGTCCGAAGGAGGGAGAGGATGGGTGCCCTGGCGCGGTGAGGCGGCCGGCCCCTCAGCCCATCCCGCGCCGCCCGCTACCCTGCGCCGTCTCCTCTCCCCACGCCCCAAACTTTGCCTCCCGCGGCGGCTGCCCCTCGGCGGGCGCCCCGCCATGTACCAGAGGATGCTCCGGTGCGGCGCCGAGCTGGGCTCGCCCGGGGTCGGCGGAGGCGGCGGTGGCGGCGCAGGGGGGCGCCTGGCCCTGCTTTGGATAGTCCCGCTCACCCTCAGCGGCCTCCTAGGAGTGGCGTGGGGGGCATCCAGTTTGGGAGCGCACCACATCCACCATTTCCATGGCAGCAGCAAGCATCATTCAGTGCCTATTGCAATCTACAGGTCACCGGCATCCTTGCGAGGCGGACACGGTGGGTCTGCGATGCCAAGTTCTCGCGGGTTACCCCCTTCGCTCCCCCCTTTCTACCCTGCACTCGCTCCTGGGCTCCTAAGGCTCAGAGAAATGGGAGCTCGACAAAAGGGAGGTGCATTTGGGTGTGCTTGGTGCGAGACACTTATCTCTTTGAAGACAATAGAAAGGGGATGGGGGAAGGCGTCGCGGGTGTTGGTGGTGAGGGGTGGGAGGGGCATTCCTTGTCGAGGTGCTGGGAGAGAGATGTGGGCACCTACTAAAGGACCAGCCCAGGTCGCGCGGCTGGGCCCCGTGGGAAGGGGGCGTCACTTGCAAGAAGGTCACTCAGTGGCCGGATGGGGCGCCGCGCTTAGCTAAGGGACCTGAGCACAGGAGAGATGAGGGCTCTGCAGAGCCTTTTGTCTGTGCTGTGTATGCTGCCCCACCTCCTGCCCATCTTCTCTGGCCCGGGGGAGGGAGAGATTCCAGCCTGCACATTCCTCCAAAGTGCGCCCAGACTGCAGTGACAGCAAAGCAGTCCTGGGACTCACTCAACAGGAGGCCGATTACTTTTGCCCCCACGCCTTCCCTTAATTGGAGAAGGTAGGAGGGCAACAGAGGCACCCCCTCTAATGCGAGCCAACCCTTACCAGAGATGGAGGGGACCTCTGGACACCATTCCCCTTCCATCCAGTCTGCACATAAATATATGCCTTTTCCTTGGTAATTAGGCTGAGTTCTTTTCTAAATGGAACAGAGAGAGGCTTGACTACACATACCCATCTCCCTGAGGATCATGTCTGAAGGCTGTTGGAAAGAGGGAGGTCTTACTTCCTCCTTCAGTGTTTAATGCGTTCCAAGAAGGGCAAGTCATTCAGTGCCGGCTGGACTAAGCCCGGAGGTCTGCCTGGAGAAGGAGAAGTTAGAGCTAAGGGAAACTATTCTCCTAATGCCCTGTCCCTTTGAAAATAGCTAGAGTGTAGAGGAAACCCTTGGTTGGCAGCTTTCTCCTCCAGAGTGACCAGCACTGTGACGCCGGGTTCCTCTAATTTTCAGATAAATGTCTACTCCAGATTTCCCGAATTGCCAAAAAATAAAACATCACTCTGGTTTCGTGAGTCGTTCCCCACTCCCAATTTTTCTTCTCCCCCAGTGTAAAATGCACTCTTTTAGAAAGCAGAGTGAAAGTTGTGGGCAGTTTTTTTATATCCGTTTTCCACCTCTTTCTTGGGTCACCTTTCAGACTTGTTTCAGCTGGGAATCTTTTGCCCCACTCCTTATGAGTTTGCTCTGCCCTGAGCAGATGCTGGTGCTACCAGGATGACCCTTTATTTCATGGATGCGGGGTGGGCGGGGGCTTCCTACCTGGGACAATTCTGGTTAGATATGAAAAGCTATAGCATAATCTAACTGAAGAGAGACCAAGTCCTAGCAAGCCCACTTTGGGAGCACAATAGAAAAACAAAACACATCCCTGTGGGTTCTAGGAATTGGTTCCTTTCTCCTTCTCCTAGTTCCCTCCCAGGAATTCTCTCCAGTTAAGAGTGTCTAGTATGGAGACATGAGTGATGTCCCAAGCCAGGGATTCTTTGTTATAAGTAACATAGATCCCTCTGAAGGAATAAGGAGTTTCTGGTGATCTCACCACAAGCCCACAGTATTCTAGGAGCTTGTTGCTCCTTTTACCTGAGTGCAATTCTCAACCACTGCCCTGCCTTTGTGCAGAATTATGTGAGTCCCGAGGGATGGAGGCGAGCCAGGGTGCAGGAAGGGCAGACAGAGCGAGGGTGGGTTTGTGTGGTGAGGCAGATGGGGGTATGCAGGGGGTGGGGCACCTAATTGTGCCAGTGGGGAACACTTGGCTAATAATCTCATATGCAACTTCTCCTTTTCTGTGTCTCAGCTTCTCTCCAGAAGGATGAGGCTGCTGGGAACGTGGGAGAGGAGAAGACCAAGGGGCCCTGCTGCAGAGTGGGGCACTCCTTTTTCCTCTCCACTGCAGCTTCTACCCCAGTCAGGCGCCGTCTGCTGGCCTTTACAAACATTTCTTTCCCTCCAGAATGCAGTGATTGTCTCTGCGTGTGAATGAAACATCAGAGGTGCCTGTCATCGAAAAAGAGAAAGAATAGGATAGTAGAGAAAATTGTTGTGTGTATAGTGGTTGGTATTATTCTTTTGGGTCAAAGAACTTTCTGTTTCCTTCAAAGGTTCTGTTGTATGGTCGTGTTTGTGTATTTTTGGAATTCTGCCCACCTTCCTTCACATTCACTCTTTTGGAAGAGGCTACACCTCTTCTGATTCTTTGTTTTTTCAATCAGAGGCGCAAACTTACCTGTCAGTAACCGACCCCTGCCAAATAAAAGCCAGGTGTGAATTTTTCATACTTCATCCTTTCCCTCTTTTGAAAATAAAATTAACTTTATATAGAACAATCAAGGAACATTAGGATAAAAAAATAAGCCTCTTAGGGTGAAGGATGGAAATCTGGGGTGAAGTGTGAGTGCAGAGGGACTGAGAACACGGCAGGCAGGGTGATGGCTTAAAGATAAACCTAATAAGAAAGAGGTGATGTTGAATTTGTTGAGTCAATAGCTCTCTGAATATTTTGCTTATTGTTGGGACAAAGGACCCACAAGTAAAGAACCCTTGAGCCTAATAGATGAGGGTAAAGGGAAAGCACAAAGGTAAATGACAGTATGATAAATTCATAGCTGAAAGTCAAGACAGGTGAAAATGAGGTTTTGTTCAACATCTGAGACTATATTGCAAATATATATGGCTAGATGAACAAATGCAGTAGGCTGGTTGTATTAGAATTTCTGTGAATCATAAGACATTTTCTTTCATAATACGGAGTGCATGTATATGCTTGAATGTGTAAAATAAAAATTCGTGTGTGGTATATTTTAAGGAATAAAATTGAGTCTCCTATGTTTTGAAAACTGCTGGGTTGACTATCCAGGTTCATTCTTCTTCATTTTCTCATCTTGCCATGCTTCATTTGCACTATTATGAGGTGTCACTTACAAGGTTTGCAGGGTGCAGAGAGCGCTCATGGCTACCCGAGTATCTTTGTGCAAGCTGACCCAGTTGCAGAGATTATGATGAGGATTTTTTTTTTTTTTAAGTGCCTGTGAGAAGCAGGTTTTGAGAACACTGCAGGGTCTTTTTATATTTTGCATTTGCTCAAAAACATAAATGGTGAAACTACCTCCATAGAAAAATTGTGGGTTTTTTTCTAGTTAAATAAAGGGAGAACTGTGTGACTGTAAATGATAAAAAGCAAGCCTGTTTGTAATTAAGAATGCTACTTAACGCCAACAAGAGTCCAGAATAGACCAGTGTGCTCAGCCAGTACTGCTTATGTGATGTGCCATATGTGGGGAGCATGGAATGATGTCAGTTAAATGCTTAGGTTCCCATCTCAGCTCCCGGCTTTCCTAAGTGCCTCTGCATACTTTAGAAAATTAGCTTAGAGTCTCTTAATAATTTCAGGAGATAAAGGAAGGAGAAAGCCACCAGTGCCAGCCTTTCTCCTCCCACAAATATGAGCTCCGGAAATTATATTGCCATGATTAGCTTACACTATTAAAGGGCAAAAGGGCTTTCCCAGAAGGAAGTGTTAACAGATTTTAAAAGTGTAGTTTGTAATTGAAGTTACTTAATGGTGTTATATAAGGATAATAATTATATCTTGAATTTATAATGTTTCTTTTTCTGAGACACTTTCAGTGCACATACAAAACTCCTAAGAGGATGGGTAGGATTTCAGAGTGAGTTTGAATATGATTTTCCTGTAGGGATACTGAGGCATACCATAAATAGGTCAAAAGACGGAGTCAGATGTCTGATCAGAGTCAAAGAGGAATTAGAATCAAGACCTATGGCCCATAGCCCAGAGCAATTCTATGAGCTCAGAGGTTTTTAAACTCAAACTAAGGGGGGTCCTCTATGCCATTTAATGGTTGATCTCTTAAGAAATAATTACAAGATGCATGGTCCAGGGTTTTGCTTCAAGCATGTTTTAACACTAACGCACACTGTTAGAAAGCTGATGGTACCTCAATGGAGTCCCGCAGATTACTTCATTGATTCTGCTGGGGAGGTTTCTGTTTCTCTGTTTTTCTAGGAGGCAGGAGGTTACTGTTTCATAGTATCCCTTTACTCTTTTGTGTGGCAACCAAGAGAGCTAGCAAAACCTTTGACAATATTCTCTATATTGGGGAAATATTTAGCTTTAATGTTTAATATTAGTTAGCTGGTAACAAATTTATATGTATGACCTAGAATGTTTTTGGCTATGACAATTCTGCTGAAACAGACACTGCTGTTCCACACCTTTTCCTTACTTTGGGTTCTTGGACAACATTTTTCATCGCTTAAATGTTGTTTTCAACAAGATGGCCAGCTAATATTTTTAGAAGAATCTTTGAATCAATCATGATCCAAGTAACCCTGGCACTTTAGAATAATTTTTGGTTGCCTAAAACTTTAATAGATTTATTTCTTAGATTATTCATTCATTCATTCATTCATTCAGCAAATATATCATAAATTCCTACTCTGAGCTTGTGTTTGTGTTTGTGTACCATGTACCGTGGAGGACCAGAGAATAATAAGGGTGAGAGTCAAGGTGAGGTTGGAGGAAGCAAGATATCTGAGGCAGAACCATCAAGAAGTTTACAACTTAGTTCTTAAAATCCAAGCTATTGTTGGAAAGAGTTTTAATCCTCAAAGAGGCAAATTCAGTTTTTTCCTTACAAATAGGTAATTTCCAAGCATAAATGCAAAAAACATGAAGTTTATGTATATGTAGCAATCATCTGGGACTCACCATGAAATGATCTGATAAAAAATCAAAATAGTAAATTTTATCTACACCACTTTTTATTGCCCTTCATTATTCATGTTCTAGAAAGAGCTCTTTATACAGTTGTTTTCCACCAAGTTGCTGCATGTATTTTTTCTAACAAAACATACAATTTCTACTTTTCAAACAGATATAAGGCTTGTTTTGTAAATGTAGTTAAGATAGGCATTCAGTGATTTATATTTACACTAATTATAAATAATTAATGCAGATTGGTCTGGTGAGATATTTCTCAGAAATATATCTGTGTAAAAATTTGGCCATTGCCATTTACTATCATTGTATAAATGTACTAAGCTGCTTATCTTTACTAAGAATGTTTTCTCCTTTTATAAAATGAAAATACAATCAGGGAAGAATAAATGAGACCATGAATTTTAAAAGTGCCCAGACTATAATAGGTTCCCAAAGGTTCCCAATGTTTTTCTTTCTTTCTTTTTTTTTTTTTTTTTTTTGAAAAAGAAATACTTAAAAGAGACTTCAGAGCACATGTAGGGGAAATCTAGACCTTGAAATCAGAAGACCTGAGTTCCTGTCCCTGAGTTCAGCCAGTTATTAACTCATTGACTTCTGGAATTCAGTTACCACTTTGAACATCTTTTCTTTCAGCTGTAAAGTTTGAGGATTGTATCCCTTTCATTTTATAGATGTGACAACAGAGATGTAAATAATTTAAGTGAACTACACTCATAGAGTCATAGCAAATTAGCAGCAGAGATGGTGGTAGGACCCATATCTTATAACTCATCTTCCTCCTCCTATGGAATACTCTTCCATAAAGCCTATGCTCCAATAGAAGGGAGAGCCTGCACTCATTCATCTACACTCTCACCTGTACACTGTATGACCAAAAGCAATCCTTTTCAGACAATTAACTGGGATTAGAAGCTTGGTCTTTTTTTTTTTTTTTTTTTTTTTTTTTTTTTTTTTTTTTTTTT